>NC_138729.1:12043322-12579968 GCF_965113295.1 Leuciscus leuciscus
TGAAATTTATTGATAAATCATGATGTGTTCATGAAAACTGTTGCACACAGATTTCACACACAAATGTGTTAGTTATTCACAGTTAGTGAATGAAATCCAATGTTTTTGACTACAGCTTTATTGTTCTTTTGATCTCAGTGAAACAAAACAGAAAAATAATAATGCTTGGCCTCCTTCTTTTTAGTGCTTTTTATAGTTTTTTTAATACATATTTATAAAGTGAAGTTCATTTTAATAGTTGTTTAGCCAAGCTTTATTTTTGTCTCAAACAGAAGATTTTACCAATTTTGTCAATCCCTTTTTTCAGTTTGTGGAAGACCGTATCTACAGGCACTTGGAACCCGCATTGGCTTTCCAGCTGGAGCTCAACCGCATGCGTAACTTTGCACTGACGGCGATCCCCTGTGCCAACCACAAAATGCACCTGTACTTGGGAGCCGCCCGCGTGGAGGTGGGCACCGAGGTCACTGATTACCGCTTCTTTGTACGGGCCATCATCCGCCACTCGGACTTGGTCACCAAGGTAGGAGCATCTCTCTAGTAATAAACATGGTTAGGCGTGTGACGCTTTGGCTTTTCACACTGCGCTTAAACCTGGGTTATCGTCATTCAAAACCCCGCTTTTAACCCCGGGTAAAGGAACGATTCACACTTGTAATTTAGAAGCGGGATAAGAAACGCGTTTTAGCCGGGGTTATGAAACCTTTCTCTGGAGCAGGGTTAGCACCACATTTGCGGTGTTAACCCTGCATTGTAGTGCTAAACGTGTACATTGTGAAACGAAGCAGTGTTAGAATTAGGGATGTACCGATATGAAAATGTTGGCCGATACCGATAACCGATAATTCTTTATATTTGAAAACCGATAATCGATATATTGGCTGATAAATCTAAATCCCAATTTTTATATAATTTTTGAGAGCCTGATTTACAAAATTGCCTGATTTTGTGCATCTGAAGTGTCTCAGCTGAAGGAAATAATCCAGTATTTATCGGCTTTAAAATATCGGCCTAATTTTCTAATCGGCCCGATAACAGTGACATTAATGCATGGTTTGTGAAAAAACAAACTGAAACCCATACTGATTATTTCTTCACACGACTTTTGAAAATTGTATCACGTAGCCTAGAATATTTGCTTCTAAACTATTTGAAAATCATCCTGCCTACTCAAGATAAAACAATATATTGATTTAAAATTTGTAAGACATGTTTTGTGTAAGAAAGCTTTATGTGAATCATCATGAATATTGATGTGTTTCACACCTGAGAAAGACAAAGACCCTCCCATAATGGCCCTATCAGGTGGGGACTGTGAGAGAACCAGAACAAAGAATGAGTAGAGATTCAAAAAAGAATGGCTTTTTGATCGTTTGGAACACAAGATAATCCAAAGATACACAACAAAGGACAAAAAGCACATTATTGAACATACTGATCTAAAGACAGAGACTTGAACAGTCACATAACTTTTTGCCTTATATATATATATATATATATATATATATATATATAGCACAGCACAGCACAAACACAACAAGTCTTCCAAACTTTATGAAAAAGCAGAGGAGTACTGAAGTCTCTGATTCTTTGTTCTTGAGTTGATGGGGCATTTACAGGTCTGCGTTCCTTCACGTGGATGATTTGCATGTCAATTGCTCTTGCGCGCTTAGGTGTGGTCACATTAGAGCTAATGAGCACGGGCTGGAGAAAATGTCCTTGCTTTCATACTGATTACTTAAACAGAGAATATTTGTTTTTGATATAGTTTACATAATTTAAAAATAGAGACTTCAAGATTTGTAAAGACATGTCTCATGTTAGTGTGAAAAGTATTCGCTGAGTTACAGATCATTTTCTGCCGCGTTTCAGAGTGAACTTTGCATCGTCTATTTTCTTTATTTTACAAAAAAACAATTGTTTTTATTATGTGTACGCAAATAAAAGAAGACTTTTAACAGTTTTGAATGATGTATAACACTCATATGTAAGATCAAAATCAACAGAGTATTTTGAGTCTCTTTTGCACTGATAAGAAAAAAAGCGAGCTGGTCTTGCCGGCGTGACCTTTGCGTGTTTTCTGTCACAATTTGCCATTTTTCTGAAACACAGCCTACTGTTTATCCCTGTCAGAGGGATAAACAGTAGGCTGTGTTTCAGAAAAATGGCAAATTGTGACAGAAAACGCAACAATTTAAGTAATGAAGCATTTCATTTTTACCTTTATAAGTCTATTTAGTATAAACTTGATAGAACAGTCGGCAATATCTAATATCAGGATGCGTAATGCTAGAGCTTTTATGTAAACAGGTCTCGTGCTGCAGTCATCCAATCAATAGTCAGACTTAAAGCAGAAGGTCTGGACTCCAAAGCAGCTTTCATTGGCCAAGGACCGCCCAGAGGCCGTCTGACTGACATGTAAAGGAACCAATCACAGTTTGTTTTGTTCCGCGTCATGTTTAGGGTTGTGAAAATGTTACGTCAATGTCTCTACGATTACAAACTTGTGTAAAACTCTTGGACGTATTTTAAATAGTCTATGCCGCAAACTTTTCATACTTCACATACTTTTGAAAAATCCAGCATTTAGTTGATCCTGAAAAGCGCTTATTGTCACAGTTGTAAACACGACGGAGTTCTTCTTCCATGAGGGGGTTTGGCGTCAACGGCATTTTAGTTTCTAGTCGGACCGTTAAATAACTCGACACGCACGTCTCCCGGACATCCTGTAGAATTAAACCAATCAGATGATGATTGTGCAAATCCTGAAATGTTTCCTGTTAAGTGTGCCATATGCATCAGACGTTCAGCCAGGTCCGTGTGCGTGGCATCTGAGGTTGAGACTATCCAATAAATGACACTGACACGGCAAATACGCAAATTAATATTTGAACCCAGGGTTTAGGGATCTAAAGGTGTGAAACGCCAGCTTATGAATACCAAGGAGTAGTTGTTATCCCCGGGTATATTATGAGCAATGTGAAGCAAGATAACCCAGGATTTTGTTTACCTGGGGTTTAGAATGACCTAGGGTTAACTTTTCAAGTGTGAAAAGCCCCTGTGTGTGGTTTTCTGCTGTGTAGGAAGCATCGTTTGAGTACCTGCACAACGAGGCTGAACGTTTGCTGCTGGAGGCCATGGATGAGCTGGAGGTGGCCTTCAACAACACCACAGTGCGCACAGACTGCAACCACATCTTCCTCAACTTCGTCCCAACCGTCATCATGGACCCTTCTAAGGTTTCAATGAGTTTCAATGGATTTTTGTTTTAGGAAGGTACATCTTTGCATGTGTTTTGAGCCTTTGTGTTCTCATCAGATTGAGGAATCCGTGCGCTCCATGGTCATGCGCTACGGCAGTCGTCTGTGGAAACTCCGCGTGCTCCAAGCTGAGCTGAAGATCAACATCCGACTGACGCCCACTGGCAAGCAGATCCCCATCCGCCTCTTCCTGACCAATGAGAGTGGCTACTACCTGGACATCAGCCTGTACAAGGAGGTCACAGACTCCCGTACAGGACAGGTGGGGCACAAAGACCGACAGGTGGGGCTCACGTGTCTCTCATTAACACACACACACACACACACACACACACACACACACACACAGACATCTCAAACTGAACTACAGTATTATGCCTTTGTCATCCTTCATTGTTTGTTAATCATTGTTAATTTTCTGTTGATGGTAAATTCTCTATTAGTCAAAAGTTTGGACACACCTAATTATACTTTATTTGGACAGTTTTTTTTTTTTTTTTTTTTTTTTACATTTTAAAATAATAGTAAAGCCAAAGCTATGAAATGATACAAATAGGAATTTTGTAGTGAATGTTGAAAAATGTTTGATATGTTTTACCTTCTTCAGATTCGACACGTAGACATTCATGCGTAGACACAATTTATATATATATATATTTGTCTGCAAAGCTAATTTCAAGCATTTAAGAATAGATCAAAATGTTTTATGATATTTATAATTAATGATAAATATAACATGAAAATTACACTACTACTTTTGGATTCAGTAAGATTTTATTAAAATAATTATTTTGCATTTGTTTGATCAATAATACAATAAAAACAGTAATATTGTGAAATATTATTACAATTTAAAATAACAGTTCTGTTTTAATATATCAATCTAATATGCTAATTTTAGTGCTCAAGAAACATTTCTAATTATTATTAAAGGCACAGTATGTAAGTTTCGCCAGTAGAGGTCGCTTTTTCAAAACAATAACAAAGGCGTAGCTTGATGACGCCGTGAATGAGTGTGGAATCATAGGAGGTGTCGTCTTTACCTCCACAGCTGATGGAAAGCATTCCGACAGGACTCAGGCAGAAATCATGTTCATGGGTGAGCTAATGTATTAAAGTTTTACTTATGTTATTGTGGTATGAAGCAGGGACGGGGCCGAGAGCCTGGGACATTTTACATTGCTGTTTTATTATTGCCTATATGCCGCAGTCGGCCTCCTTACTTTTTGTTGTTTATTTTATGACTTAAGATACATTTATCGTCCGCCTCCTTCCCTGAACTTGAACTTTGTTACAGTTACGTTTGATCACTTAAATTCACGTTCTTTTGTTTAATTCTAATTAAACACCCCAAGTGCTGAATTACTACTCATACAGGTCAGTTTGTCTGACGAATTACAATTGTGGGGCAATGCAGCGCTGTTTTACTTGGTCAAAACAATCATACTAAATACGTTTGAGTGTGTCGAAAGTTATGTTAACGTTACTCTGTGCGTTAACTCGATGGCTGGTATGAGACACATGCACACTCCAGAAAGCTAGATCTATATTAGAATATCATATTTTTATTCAAAGGTGGGTGACTTGTTGCTAAACGGGATGCAATTTATTTTAAAGTATATTGTATGATGGAGAAAATGACATATTTCTGTTTCTTCAAATAAAGCCCCTTCTGATTTTGCTATGTTAGCCGCCATGGTACAAACATGTTACTCGCTGTAAATCATTACAAGAGATTCAAACAATAAGTCTAACCGTGTTGAACTATATAACGATGATTCGTTTTCTGTCTATAAAAGTGTCCAAACAGTTGCTCACTTGTCTAATAAAGCACATAATATATTAAAGCGTCTTCCATGGTTTCTACGGAAGTAAACAAAAACAAAAAGTGAAGTCCGCACACTGCAGGCTACTCCAGATAAAATTATTAAAAGCATGGTCGAAACGTTGTGCTTTCTATAAATTTATCTGGAGTAGCTTGCAGTGTGCTTCACTTCACTTTTCTTTTTTTGTTTATGTTACTTTGATGTCCTGCACCTGAGCCCAATCTGGGTGTTTGGGATATGCACACCAGTTTTGTATTTTTGATTCTACGGAAGTAAAACCAGAAATCAGGGATAGCTTGGATAAGACGTAATTGACAAGCGACGCAATGACATGGGCCGTTAAAATAGCTGATTTCTCCAAATTTAAACATGTTGGAAACATTTGGGATAATGTAAGTACTCAAGTCAACAAAATATATAACATTGTTTTAGTGGTTTTTGGATATTTGAATCCAAAAATCTTACATATTGTGCCTTTTAATATTGGAAACTAGTTGTGCTACTTGATATTTTTGTAAAAACGTCATACTTATTTGATTTTTTTTTCACGATTATTTGAATTAATAGAAAGTTCAAAATGAACAGCATTTATTTGAAATAGAAATAATTTGTAATATTATAAAGGTCTGTCACTTTTAATCCGTTTAATCCGTCGTTACTGAATAAAAGTATTAATTTATCAGAAAACGCACTGACCCCAAACTTTCAAACTGTATTGTATATTTTTAAAATATGAAAAAAATTATATTGAACATCTTGATATTTATTTTATGTATATTTATTCTTTTATTGTTTATGAGAAAATTGTATTCAGTCATGTGACCAAACACATTGTACATTGTTCAATGTACAATCTGCTGTTGTAGTAAGGCAGAAGTTACACACTAGGTTCAGTAATATCATTCTTTAAAATATTGGCGTTCAGTGATTTGCCATTGTGCTAGTTCACAGTTTCGTTTCATTTGTCAGAGATGTGCTGACTTTTCTGTCTAAATGTAAAAAAGAATTGAGTTTTTTAAATGTTTGCAAATCACCTTTAGTCATTGTTACATCAACTGTCCGTCTTTTTTGTTTCCATCATTGGGCAACTGTCATCTGTTTGTCTATATGCGGGGATATATTTATATTATTGTTGTGGTTAATTGTATAACTTTAACTCTGCCTGACTGGCTGACTCTTTCTTGCCCTCCATCTCTCTCCTCAGATCATGTTCCAGGCGTATGGAGATAAGCAAGGTCCTCTTCACGGCATGCTCATCAACACACCCTACGTCACTAAAGACCTCCTGCAGTCCAAACGCTTCCAGGCCCAGAGCCTCGGCACCACATACGTCTACGACTTCCCAGAGATGTTCCGTCAGGTATCGTCCACAACCTGAAACAGTAGTCTAGTGATGGCAAATATTTAAGAAGCTCAAGATTTTATTTGAATTCAATTCAGGGCATCACAATGCAATTACAAAATCCTTAATGCATCTGTACATCTCAATTTGTCAACAACAGTAAAAAACTAAAAAAAAAAAAAAAATATATATATATATATATGTGTGTATGTGTGTGTATATATAACACCCCCAGTAAAACTATTTTCTATTTTAAAATATAATTTAATCCTGTGATCAAAGCTGAATTTTCAGCATCATTACTCCAGTCTTCAGTGTCACATAATTCTTTAGAAATCTTTATAATATGCTGATTTGCTACTCAATAAATGTTTATCATTGTTGAAAATGGTTATGTATTTTTATTTTCAGAATTCTTTTATGAATAGAAAATTCAAAAGAACAACATTTATCTGAAATAGAAAGCTTTTGTAACATTATACACTACTGTTCAAAAGTTTGGGTTCAGAAATAAAATAAATCAATACTTTTATTCAGTAAGGATGCATTACATTGATCAGAAGTTGCAGTAAAGACATTTATAATGTTACAAAAGATTATATTTCAAATAAATGAAATGGTACTCTCTGTTCATCAAAGAATCCTGAAAAAAAATTTGTAAACAACTGTTTTCAAAATTGATAATTGTTTACGAATAAATTCTGAAATCTGAGAAAGTATTGCATTGCACCTGTAAATAATTTTTTCTTTTCATTTTTTAAAGAGCAATTGAAATATGAACATAAATATGTATTGTGATTTCATAACTTCTTACTATAAATATTTCTGAGTGATTAGTTTCTTATGCTGTCCATTTTTCTCTAGTCTCTAAGGAAGTTATGGCAGTCCATGGATGCACACGCCAGCTTACCCAAGTGTCCTCTTCCATCGGAATTGCTCACCTTCACTGAGCTGGTTCTCGATTCTCAAGGTCAGCTGGTGCAGATGAACCGTCTACCTGGAGGAAATGAGGTTAGGTTGCACCATGTTAATGATACTGGCTAACTGGCAACATTTTTTCCTGATCCTAAACACAACAACTATGCACTTCACAACTTTCTATCTCTATCTCTAGCTCATTTTCAACAAACCATCACATGCAGTACACTTTGCACACTGTAGGGGGCCCCTTTGCTCCTTAAATGTTTGTGAGGCTCTGCAAGCATTGTTTTAAAATGAATTTATTTGATCACAACTTGCTTAACACTCATGATTCTTCAATTGTCTGATTCACTAGATTGGCATGGTGGCATGGCGGATGACTATCCGAACCCCTGAGTACCCGGCCGGCCGTGAGATTATCGTGATCAGCAATGACATCACACATAAGATCGGCTCCTTCGGGCCACAGGAGGATGTTCTGTTCCTGCAGGCTTCAGAAATGGCTCGGGAAAGCGGCATCCCGCGGATCTATATCGCTGCCAACAGCGGAGCCCGGATCGGCCTGGCAGAGGAGATCAGACACATGTTCCATGTGGCCTGGCAGGATCCAGCGGACCCATACAAGGTCTGGAGTGGCTCCAGGGGAAAGGATCAGAGATCATTAATGTAGTGATTATCTTTTGGATGTGTGTCATAATCATTGTGTTTTTCTGTTGATTCATAGGGCTTTAAGTACCTGTACCTCACACCTCAGGACTATAAGAAGGTGTCTGCTCTGAACTCAGTCCAATGTGAACATGTAGAAGACGAGGGAGAATCCAGGTGAGTTACTTATTATTCCATAAACCGTTGTTTAGCTCAACTTTTTAAAAGAACTAATTGTTGGTTTCCTTTTTCGCAAAATAAAGTGTACTTTATTCTGCACAAAAAGGTTTTCTGCACTAAAAAAAAATAGTTTCGCATTAGCAATTGACACCCTGTGTCTTATTATCCATTGGAAGGATCAATAGTTATATAAAAATGTAAAAATATATTACATTCTTCTGCCATTTAAAATAAGTTTCTTTCCTACTTCCCATCATTACTGGCATGCTCAGTTGCTGAACACACGATAGGAATTGTTACTTCTTTTATATCTGATATTAGAAGTCATTTTTGCTGTTTAGTTTCAATAAGTGGTTGGACTGGGAGGAAGTTTTGAGTTGTGAAAGTAACAGGATATTTACATTGTACATTTTTCTGTCATTGATTAAGGATTAAATAAATTCTCCTCTAATGGAACCTGTGTGTTTTTGCAGGTATAAGATCACTGATATCATTGGTAAAGAGGAGGGGTTGGGTGTGGAGAACTTGAGAGGTTCTGGCATGATCGCAGGTGAATCATCGCTGGCGTATGAGGAAATTATCACCATGAACCTGGTATGCTGACAGAACACACACACTTGTTACAAACCATGGCAAATATTTGGCAAAACATTTGGAAAAGTGCCACCATTGAATACTCATAAAAGCGTATAAGCAATAATGTTCAAAAGTTTGGGGTCAGTACGATTTTTTTACATATATATATATATATATATATATATATATATAAATATAAATATAAATATAAATGGATCAAAAGATATAGTAAATACATTTACAATGTTACAAAAGATTTCTTTTAAACTTTCTATATGTCAAAGAATCTGAAAAATATTTATTACAGTTTCCACAAAAATGTTTAGCACCACAACTGTTTTCAACATTTCTGAAGGATAATTTAATACTAAAGACTGGAGAGTAATGACTGGTAAAAAGTTAGCTTTGCCATCACCAGCATGTAGTAAAATAAAAATAGGTATTTTTAAATAATATTCCAGTTATTGTAATAATATTCCACTATATTACTGTTTTTACTGTTTTTTCAAATAGCTGCAGCCTTGGAGAGCATAAGAGACTTCTTTCAAAAAATGACAAACTTACCATCCCCAAACTTTTGAACGGTGCAGTATATGATCAAGTGTTTCTGAGCCTCTGTGTCTTCTGTGGTCCTCAGGTGACATGCCGGGCCATTGGAATCGGAGCGTACCTGGTGAGACTGGGCCAAAGAACCATACAGGTGGAGAACTCTCACATCATCCTGACTGGAGCTGGAGCTCTTAATAAGGTCAGCAGCCGTACATAAACGTGTTTTGTATTTTGTGGTTTAGAAATAGAATCCACCACATGCCAACTTGTGCCTCCTCGAAGCATTTTTTATTTTATTTTTTTGCCTAGTCTGCTTTGTATATTTTCAAAGGTCTTCTCTGTTTAGTTGCTGCTATGAAAAATGGCATTTGCGCATAAATTATCTATTCACTCAGCTGATAAGGGCACTTTAATTGGCCTCTCTTTTAATTGTGTGAAGTAATTTGATTGGGCCGAGGCAGGAATGGTGACAGGTTAGCGTGAACTCTAAAAGCCTGGTGTGCGATCAACTATGACCCAAATAAATGAATCCCTAATTCATGCAATTACCACGACTGCATTACAATATGACTTTTATGAATCAGCCAGTTTCTTATTTTACTGGTGACAGGGATTGGTTGTGGTCGGCTGTGCGTTCAAGCATGTGTTAAAGGAACAGTTCACCCACAAATGTAAATTCTTTCATCGTTTATTCACCCCTCATGTCATTCCAAACCCACAACTTTATTCCATAAGACACAAAAGGAGAAAATGTGTGTGTGCACTGGTAAAAATAATTACCATGCAATTGTCTACATTTTTTTCAAGCTTTAAAAAGGGAAGAAAAAACATCACATGTGCTTTATTGGGAACAGAAATTAAATCAGAAATAAATTTTCAGAATGAAAACTGATATCACTGTATAAAGACAATGAAAGTCAATGGAAAGTCACCTGCCATGATTGAAAAACAAACGTGTATGTGTGCGTTTCTCTAGGTGTATAATTCACCCCTCAGTGATTGCCATCCCCCCGCATGTCTCTCTCTCTCTCCGTCTCCCGTCATGATGCTGCAGCTCCTTCAGGAATAATAGAAAGAGAAGCGTGAAGTTGTTATTTGCATAGAAATAGGCTGATGCCTGGGGCTGAGACCGGGGAGGCACTCCCATAATATTCCTCTGAGAACAGAATTGAGCACTTCTACTGCTGCAGATATCCCTGTCTCGCTCTGCCTTCCCACCATCACTCTCTGCAGCCGTCCAGATTGGGGTTGGGAACCAAGAAACAGTTTTTATTCAGAATAATTTCCCATTAGCAGTTTGTGAATATCTATATCCTTTCACTGGTTTCAACAGAAATACGGTATTCAGATATTTCTGGCACGGTCATGATTTGTCACGTCCAGTGTCCGGTTGTCCTCTCTGGAACCGCAGGAACACCCCAAATATTCTCATCTGTGTATGTCCTTTACAGTCCTAATACTTGTGTTAGTTAGATCAGAACCATGATCTGCTCATTTACGAATACCGATGATGAGCATCACAGGTCTCGAGCCTGGCAGGTCTGCAAGTGATTCTGATTGTTATGAAGACATCAGTCTCAGAGTTGTTTTTGTGTGGATGTTCCAACCTCAGTGATTCTGTCACCGTTGAAGGTATGGAAGAGTTCAGTCTTTTATTAACCACTGGAACAAAAGGGAAGTAAGCCACAATAAAAAACATATAAGTTTGGAGTTGAAGTCAAGGGCCAGACAAAAACTAGGTTCCTTGCATTCCAGATCTGGACCTTATAGACCTCATGGACTCAAGATCCAAACCAAGACTGACCCTAACAAAGAAGTAAAGTTGAAGATTTTTTTTTGTTTTGAAAATCAAACAATTTACCTTTTAAGCATTCTAATTAGTTTTCTTGCGGGGCAAACAGAAATCAGAGAAGCCGAGTAGTGATTTTATGTGCCACTAGCGGCACCAAATACACAATTGCAAAAAATCTGTGAAAAAGGTTTCCTAGACACACACATTGGACATTCACGCCATATTCCATTGTTCAGCCAAACCGGTAGTCCTGCTTCAAACTCATGCCATTCATTGAACCAGAAGGTGTCAAGGAGCTCAAAATAAGCAGAAATGCTTCACAGTGTTTACACTATTTATGGCCTGTGACACCACAGACAAATTGCATTACCTCTACAGAAAGCATTGTGTGAATGAATGGTGAAAGGAAGAAGAAATCTGAGTATTGATGCAGTCCCAGAGGCATAAATAACCCCTTACTCTCCCGCACTGACCACTCAATGACACCGTCATTCTTCCCGGGTCCCTGACAGCATTGAGCGGAAAGCAGACTCTCCTCAGCCTACAGCACTGGACTGACTGCCTGTGTGATGGTATTGATCCGCAGCCCCAGGACCTCCGCTAGCACTGTGCCATAACACACAATACACACATCTTGCTTCCTAGTTCTATGATGTTCTTTCTCATGTAAGAAGCACAAAGAAGAGTTAGTGACATTACTTTTTTGATTATCAACATATTGTAGTTTATTCTGGCCAAGAATCCCCCAACCAGTCTATTTCCAAGGTGTCACCATCCATTTTATTATGACCCTTTCTGACCTTTCAAACAATTCCTATGACAACGTTGAAGTTCTTTGGACTTTGAGCATCATTGCAATGCTTGAATTGCAGGCAACTTGACATCAGGGGTAGCGCTATAGTTTGACACTTGAATCCATAGAGACAGTTCCACAGTTATTTTTTTATTTTTTTTATGTGCTGTTTAAGGGCAAGGGTTATGAAATCGATAGTTCCACAAAATTAGACTGGTGTTGAACCAAGTTATTGCTAATTCACATAATGGCATATCAGTCTCCATTAGTTCTACAGACAAAACTGAAGAAATTTCTTTAAAAGCTGTTTAGACTCAAGACCTCAATGTACTTTAAACGAAATGAAGAACGCATGGTTGTAAAGTCATTTTGAACAAAATCTATCCAAAATAAAGGTCTTCGTTTCAGTGTTTCTAAACCGATCATCAGTGCAGACTTTCTGGAATAGTTAACGCCGGCTGTTAATCACTTTCGAATTGCCATCGGTTCGTGAGGATTGTTTAATAGGTGCATGTGCTCTAGGATCTTTGATATGGAAATCTTTTCAGGTTTTCTTTCCATTTATTCACTCGTTCCACATTCCCAGCAACTTGATATGTGGTGAAATGTTTGCAAACAGTACACCGTTGCGCAGCTACTTCAAACTTTGCCCCTGAGTGAATAAATGTAGAAGAACTGTGCCAAAAAATATATTGGGGCCTTAACTCGTGTACTGACTTTCACGGACAAAACTCTGCAACCAAAGCATAATAGGAAGTTCTTGAGGATATATTGGGGATATATTTGCACTAACAGCCTTAAAATGGTTGAGTATCTGGTTTGAAAGTGACTTTTGTGTGAGCTGTGCTCTCCAGTTTTTGTGACTCCATTACTTTGCATGGCAGACAACCATTTACTCATTCACCTTTTTGCTCTTTCTCTACAGGTTCTGGGTCGAGAGGTGTACACCTCCAATAACCAGCTAGGTGGAGTACAGATCATGCACAATAATGGAGTCACGCACACCACTGTGTGCGATGATTTTGAGGGAGTGTTTACGTTACTTCACTGGCTGTCCTACATGCCGAAGGTATGCAGAAAACACTGTGACATGTAACCCGGAGAATGTGATTTCGAGGCTAACAGTGCTATTTTCCTTCAGAATATGTCCAGTCCTGTTCCAATGCTCTCTGCTAAAGATCCCATTGATCGGCTAGTGGAGTTCATTCCTACCAAGGCACCTTATGACCCACGCTGGATGCTAGCGGGACGTCCCAGTCTGAGTGAGTGGATGCTAGAACCCTTGTTCAATACAAGTACAGCTATATTGACAGCATCTGTGCCACGGTGCCAGTTACCACAGGTCTGGTTATACGTTACCAACGTGAATGATGTGGGTGAATTACTGTCAAAGTCATGTGACCAATATGCAGAAAATGTAGAATAAACAGGAAATTATAAAATAGAAAGTCATTAAGTTTCTGTATCAGTGATATTATGTACTGTCAAACTTCTGTTGAACTCAGAACATAGGATTTGTTGATGCTTCCTACAGCGATATCTTGAGTTTTGTGTATTAATTGTGTTGAGGGATGTGTTGTTAGATGGGGGAAGTATCCAGTAATGGATGGCTGTGGTCTGAGGGTTTATGTTTGAGGCACAGCACTAGGTCTCTCCTCTCAGAGATAAGACACTCTGGGATATATGGAGTGTTTTTTATTGGCGAGACAGATTACACATCACTGTAATTACCACAGCGAGGTGGGGAGATATCGAGAGTGGGTGGCAGGGAGAAGAATCTTTGTCTCAGTGCTGAGACGGGTCTCAGTGTAATTGAACGGTAACCTCTTCCTGCAGCAGCTTCCCCTCGGTTTAGATTGGGTGCTAATGCAGCTCTGATGGTCTCTCTCCTTCCATACAGACACTAAGGGTGCGTGGGTGAGCGGGTTCTTCGACCATGGCTCTTTTCTGGAGATCATGCACCCGTGGGCACAGAGTGTAATCGTAGGACGGGCTAGGTAAGCAGCAATTATCAATACAGCGGCCCCAAAAGTATTTGGACTCTTATGCAAATCTTAAAATTGAATAAATGTCATTGCAGATGGCACTTGGTTTGATATTTTGTATAACAAATGATGCTACTCTCAGAACTGACCTTTTTTTTAAATATGTTTTCTTGAAAAGTGTGCTTATGTTCTCTTTCTTAAAAATAAATGCCACATGCAATGACATACATTTGCAAATAGTGATTTTTCTAATGATTAACCATATAATCTGAGCCTTTACACTGCTCACTGAACTTGTGTTGACCTCTGACCTCAATGCCTAAAGGGCAGCGTTTGTCAATTGGAAATGTCCTGCACTGATAAATGCACTTTGAAAGCTCCTGTGGGGAACATTAGTTTTTCATCAGTCTTCTACTCAATTCTCCTTTAGTTGTCTAACACAATAAAGACATTGATTTTTTTGTATGGTTTTTTTTTTTTTACCTTTACAGTATTTGTCTGCATGAAAAGCTTTTTTTTTTTTTTTTTTTTTTTTGAGTTATTTTAAATTATTTCAGTATTTTAAACTTAAATATTATACAGTATTTTATACATCATTGGAACCTTTAATGTTATTAATTTAAAATGAATCACTAATAAATTAAGAAATGTCAGTATAAGAACTATAGTTAATTTAAATAAAAATTGCTATAAATTGTTTTAATTAAAAAATGCTATATATTTATAAAATATTTAGTTCGAAAGCCTTACTTTCATTGTTTACATTTTCATTTGTGTGTAAGACAATCTAATTGAACTAAACATGTTTCAAGAATATTTTGATGTAATTTCTTATCCTTCACCCAGTTCCAGCTGTATATGTATCATAAACATTACAAGATAATGACACTTTAAAAAAAAATGTTTTTCAGAAAATTTGATTAAAAAACAAACAAACAAATATTTATATATAATATATTATTATATATTATAATTAATATATATATATATATATACATATATGATTTATTTATTTTTGTTATTGGTGTGTGTTTGTTTTATTCTGTTCCTTTGTAACAATTAGTCTCTCTTAATTGAAGGTTGGGCGGGATCCCGACTGGAGTAGTTGCAGTGGAAACCCGATCGGTGGAGCTGTCAATCCCAGCAGACCCAGCTAATCTGGACTCGGAAGCCAAGGTGACCACTTAGAAACATTTCCAGACTCTCAAGCTTTGTTCAGACTGTCAATCAAATACGATTTTTGTGCATATCCGTTTGGAATCCAGTCGTAGCAAGTGTGGACGGCAAAAAAATCACATAAAATGTGATTAAGCTACAGTCATATGTGGTTTGAAATCCTATTCAAATCGCATTTCTGGAAATCAGCTTCAGTCTGACTGCTCTGATTGGTTTTTGCGTGGTTTATGTAACTTTCTCACGCCACATGTCAGACGTTGTTATAGGAAATATGCTGAAAGTCGCTGCGTAAACAAGGTTGTGTTGCTGCAAAGTGCCTGTCGAGCTGAAAATTACAACAGCTTGTACATGGAGACATGTTTTGAGACCGGCGGAGATAAAAGCACGGAATAAAGCCACGCACACCAGCCTCCTACGTGTCTGCCACTGCCTCAGAAGACGCCGGTATCCAGCACAGCAGCAACACATTGTCATGTTGTAAATAAGATAACATCTCTATTGCAAACCCCTCTACATTGCTGTTGTTGTTTTTTGGCATATGCCTACCAACGCAACGTCATTGCCATAGAAACCTATACAGATTATCTGGCAAATGAAAGAGCGCCACAGGACACCCACACCGGATCTGCATAGTTGCGTTACATAGTGTGGACAGTCAATCATTTAGACCAGATTCCACTTGGATACACAAATAATCTGATAATCTGGCAGTGTCAACATAGCCTCAGTCACATGATTTCTGTCAGAAGGATGACCAGTGTTTTGTGCTGTTTCCTATAGATCATTCAGCAAGCAGGGCAAGTGTGGTTCCCTGACTCTGCTTTTAAGACTGCACAGGCCATTAAAGACTTCAACAGAGAGGGGCTTCCGCTCATAGTGTTTGCCAACTGGAGAGGCTTCTCTGGAGGGATGAAAGGTCAGTGATATGGGAAGAGAACTGGTATGTGCTTTAGTGACCTGTGATGGTCTCTGCTAACACCTGTCCTGTCTTTAGACATGTATGACCAGGTGCTAAAGTTTGGAGCATATATAGTGGATGGGCTGAGAGAGTACAGACAACCAGTGCTGGTGTACATCCCACCACAGGCGGAGCTCCGGGGAGGATCATGGGTCGTCATAGACCCCACCATCAACCCTCGCCACATGGAGATGTATGCAGACAAGGACAGCCGGTAAGAATTAGGATGTGGAACAAAGGCTTTTTTTTTTTTTTTTTTTTTTTTTTGTCAATGTGCATTGCCATATTTTTACTGCTGTAATTTTATTGTAATATCTTACTCGCAGCATGGGAAGGCTTTATTTGAATCTTTAAACTACATTTACAAAAATATGACAGTAATAGACAGCAAACAGTAATAAAATATGAACAAATAATCAAATTGCAAATGGTATCATGAATAAATACAACAGAATAAAGAGATAAATGAAATAAACATGGCTTTAAGTTTTTCAGGTGGGTCTAACAGTAGTATTCAGGTAAGAAATACTACAGAAATTAAATCAAATGTAAAATAACACTGGATAGTTTTCATTGTAAAAATTAAATACAGATTAATGCTTACAATTAAAGTTCCAAAAGTTATTCAGTCAAGAGCAGCAAATGATTTTCTCTTTTGTTCTTTGATTAACATGACAGACTGCAGCAGGGTTATTAGGCTGCTGTCACTTTAAGAGCTTGTGCACGGATCCAATTTACTGTTACACAACTATTTACGTTTCAAAACTGACTGTATTTACCTGAATACTCTGCAAGATGAGCATTTTGACATAATTAGTCTTTGTATTTGACCGTTTAAGCGCAATAAGCCACGAAAAAGAAGCCAATTTGGTACTCGCGATCTGTTTGAGAGGCGGTTTTATGAAAGCGGCACTTTGGCATGAGCACGAAACCTGCGAGAATGACTAAAATGATGCGCAATACAAGCACTATTCAACCGAAACAAATGAGACGAGTAAGCGGCAGGAGGCGCGTTGTAGAGAAGATTCAACAAAAATGTATTTCGGCCCTCACAGATCATTTTTCATAGTAAAGAAAAAATATACATAATAACCGAAAAAGGTGTAGGCTGAAGCCTATGCTTATTATGCCTACCCTTTATACATAATTATTTAATGAACGTCACTTTCCTCTCTGGATTCGTACAAAATAAACAAACAGTTACATAAGACAATTTCCAAAATTTACATAAATTATTACAAAGGTACACATATCATATATTATTACAATAGTTTACATATGACATACACAAATTATTCATATTGAGTTATATAATTATTTATCACCTTGTTTTTAAACATTTTCTTGAATTAACAGAGTGAAGTACACAATTTTAAATCCTTATCACAATTGTTCCATAGGTTTACCCATTTAACAGATATACATCTATTTATTGTATTAGTTCTTGCCCTTACTTTTTTAGACATATACATTCTTCTTAGTTTACAATGACTTCCTCTTATTTCGAACCGCCTCTGAATACAATTTTGAAGTAAATATTTCAGATATTTCAGTATCGATATGACAACAGTATGACAAAACTACGTCAGACCTTACTAGACGGCCAGTTTGAGTGATGATGCGAGAATAGCATTGTACCAGTGTTTCAAACAGATTCATTGTAATGGCCGGAGTGAGCTGATTCATCAGTGTGTGTGTGTGTGTGTGTGTGTGTTCTGCAGTGGTGGTGTCCTGGAGCCCGAAGGCACGGTGGAGATCAAGTTCCGTAAAAAAGACCTGGTGAAGACCATGAGACGGGTGGACCCTGTGTACATGGGGCTTGCAGAAAGACTAGGTAAGTTGTTCACAGTGCTCTCTCTCTCCTCTGAAACCGTATTTTGTTTTATTGGACATGTACGAGTGTTGTATTAAAGCACATCATCGCTACGTTCTGCTGATTGCGCCGACCCTCTCTCTCTCTCTCTCTCTCTCTCTCTCCTCCCTGAGGAGACGTGTCAATCACAGGGGTCTCAGATCAATCAGACCCCGCTGCTGTTCTGTACCTCCTTCGATCGATTACCCCCTCAGCAGTCACTAAAGAGGACTGTGTCACATGCAGCCATGCTGAATGATTGCCTCTGATGTGATCGATCTCTCTCAAACAGCCACAGGGTGATGGGAGATCCTGGAGAGCTCCTCGGTTGGGCCGCACTGTCGCTGTGTGATCATTCTTGCTAATTTTCTTGTGTAGAACAAGGGGTCAACACACAGATGCCTAAACAGTAGAATTGTGCCAGTGTGCTTAAAGTTGCAGTAAGCGAGAAACACTGTTGATATTTGAAATCACTAAAACAAACACGCCCCTACCCAAAAGGATCACAACTCTATCTTGATAGCTCCACCCCGAAATTCACAAACGCATCATGCAACACAGGCACCTCCCCCATAATGAGTGTATACGCCCCTTACTGCTGATTGGCTACAAGTGTGTTTTGGTGCTCGGCCGATCAACAGCGTTTCTCAGAAAACGCTTGCCGCACCTCAAAGCCGACATAAAATCAAAATGGACTTTCTTTCTTAATATACTTAATTTTTTTTACTATTCAGCGTATATATTAGAGAATATATATTACTCTAAATAAAATATAAAATTGTGTAATAACTTGTTCCCAGTGTTATTTTAGTATCATTATATATTATAGTATTTATTTATAATATATATATATATATATATTTATATATATTTATATTTTTTTTTTTTTTTTTTTTTGCTATGTGCCTAAATTTGTATTAGTTTTTGAGTGTATCTGTTTATATTTTAAATATATTTATAAGCTTAATTTTTATTTTTGTTTTAGTCATTTTAGTACTTAAACATTGAAAGTTAATCTGATATTTATATTTTATTTTATTTCAATTGACGGAAATTGGTTTAAATAAAAACGCTAACCGCTCCACCTCTGAAACTACTTTTCTTTTTGCTGACAAGATAGGCACAAAGATTATTACCCTTAACAGCAAAATTGCTATTCAGTTGTTTTAGGTAATGTCAAAAATAAATCCATTGTAATAACTATTTATATAAACACCAAAAATAACTATTAAATAAAAACAGTAATTTAATGGCAGTTGATATCTTGAACTTTCATGCTCACATCTGAAAAAAGTTGCCTCAAAAGTTATAGAGACGGCTACATATCGGCCCGACTAATATATTGCTCTGTCCCCATTTTTAAGCTACTCATTTTTCATACATTCTACATAAATTTGCTGTGTGTGTGGTTTCAGGCACCCCGGAGTTGAATGTGTCCGAACGTAAAGAGCTGGAGAGTAAACTGAAAGAGAGAGAGGAGTTTCTGCTGCCCATATATCATCAAGTAGCTGTGCAGTTCGCCGACCTTCATGACACACCGGGCCGCATGCAGGAGAAAGGAGTCATCACTGTCAGTACTCAACTTCTATTATAGCTCATACTAGTCTGCTCTGCTTTTTCATGCTTTTGTCACTTTCTGTTGGAACCATTGATTTTGAATTCATATTTCTCCATAGTTGAAGAATCAAAAGCTCAAATAAAATAAGACTTAAATGAATTAAATTAATCTGGACTTGTCCTTTTATTGCGTGTGTTTAGGACATCCTGGAGTGGCCGACATCTCGGTTGTTCTTCTACTGGCGCTTGCGGCGATTATTGCTGGAAGACGCGGTTAAGAGGAAGATCCAGTGTGCTAACAGCGAGCTGACGGACGGGCAGGTTCAGGCAATGCTCCGGCGCTGGTTCGTGGAGGCAGAGGGAGCTGTGAAAGTATGTCACGAATAAAAAAAAAATACTATTGCTTTAAAGGTGCAGTAAGCGATTTCTGAGAAACACTGTTGATATTTGAAATAGACACCCAAACAAACACACCCCTTGCTTCAATGCTCCGCTCCCATGATAGTGAACATGTTATGCAACACGGGCAACCACATAATCCTGGTGCAAGTATGGAAGAATCTGTCAATTCAAGTCACCTTTATTTATATAGCACTTTATACAATACATATAGTTTCAAAGCAGCTTTACAGTGATAACAGGAAAATTATGCATTTTGGCTGTTCAGCTGAAGTCAGTTCAGTGTTGATTCAGTTCTGTTAATTGTTAAATTAGGTCAATTCATCTA
The DNA here is from genome assembly GCF_965113295.1 of Leuciscus leuciscus. Lineage (NCBI taxonomy): Eukaryota > Metazoa > Chordata > Actinopteri > Cypriniformes > Leuciscidae > Leuciscus > Leuciscus leuciscus. The sequence continues at coordinate 12,063,462 of NC_138729.1, forward strand.
TAAAGCAGTTCTGTAAAAAATGTGGTCATTATACAGCCATGTTTAGTTTTCATACAACCGCATCGGTACAGTCAGATCAATAATATTGTTGAATATTAAGTGTCCCCAACTAAGCAAGCCAGAGGCAACATTGACAAGGAACCCAAAATCCATCAGCTGACAGAGTGGAGAAAAAAAACCTTGGGGGAAACCAGGCTCAGTCAGTCAGGTAGTTCTCCTCTGGCCAACGAACAAACAGTGTGATTGTGATTCAGACGGAATCACAAGTCAGAATTCAGATCGGGATTGGTAGCATTCAAATATTAATCCAGTTTCTTTAGCTTGAAGATTGGATTCATTACACCAGTATAGAGACAGCTGTCGAATCAGCTGAGATATTCAGCATACATATAACAGCATATCTTGGTTCTGTAATACAATAAATATAAATATAAAATAAACAAACAGTTATTCGCGTATCGAGCAGAAACAAAGAAACCTAAGTGTCTGTTCTTAAGCCTTCCCGCTCTCTAACATCTCTCCAGCGCTAGAAATCTTTTCCAGTATTACATTATTATTAATTTTTTTCAATTGCTAACATCCTTTTGTCCAATCTGTAGTCACATTTACACATTTCTGAAAAGCTTAAAGTTTATTAAAGGGATAGTTCACCCAAAAATGAAAATTCTGTCATCATTTACTCACCCTCAAGTTGTTTCAAACCTGTATGAATTTCTTTTTTCTGCTGAACACAAAAGAAGATATTTTGAAAAATGTCTGTAACCAAACAGTTGATGGACCACATTGACTTCCATAGTAAGAAGAAAAAAAATACTATGGAAGTCAATGGGGTCCATCAACTGTTTGGTTACAGACATTTTTCAAAATATCTTCTTTTGTGTTCAGCAGAAAAAAAGAAATTCATACAGGTTTGAAACAACTTGAGGGTGAGTAAATGATGACAGAATTTTCATTTTTGGGTGAACTATCCCTTTAAGTATAAAGTATCTACTTCTGCAACAGCACCTCAAAAGTACTGTAACAAATATATAAAAAATATTGACATAACTGATAAGGATGTTTAGGTAACAGATCTCTGAAATATTGAGAAGTAGCTGGATCCAATCTCAGTCGGAGGCGTAGTCAGATGTTACATTACTTGGACATACACAGTAAAAAAAGGGACTCTGAATTGGTTTTGTTCAATGTGGATGCAGAACAACTCAGAGCAGCAGTGACAAAAGAAAAAAAATGTCTGGGAGAGGAATAGGCTAGTTGATGGAGGGAGAGCAGTAGTTGGATCAGGACAAGGGAGAAGAAGGTTTGAAGGAATTGGTCTTGGATGGGAGAACTGATGCAACATCAACCCACCAATAGTTAGGGAAGAGGAGTAAGAATGTGTGCTGGACTGTGCAACCTATGAAAGCTTATTTCTGCGATGGAATAGAAAATAAAAAAGGTAATTCTGACCTTTTTATCTCACAATTCTGGCTTTTTTCCTTCTCAATTCCTAGTTTATGTCTCACAATTATAAGAAAACTAAAGTCAGAATTGTGAGATGTAAACTCGCAATTGCAACAAAAAAAATTAATCTAGAGAGATACCTTTTATTCTTATTTCTTCTGTGGCATAAAAAAGCTTCCATAGTAACCAAAGGTCATGTGTTGTATTTGTTGTTGATCAATGAGTCAACTGAACCCATTTGTCCAGTGGCTGCCCTGAGCAATTGTTACTTAAAATTTTTTCGACTGTACATTCTATAAAGTAATGCCTCATTCACTTTTAGATAGATTTTCATAATGCCGTCAATTGTTAGTATTTGGACAGTCATTGTGCTATGATTGACTACGGTATATTCATGTTGGATAGAAAATTAGTGCTAGTGTTTTGACAGATTGGTTCAATTTTGAGTCGGGTTTGCTGTGATAGAGTTAGTGTATGTAGAAAGTGTATGTTTTTTTTTTAGCATTTTGAAATGTAGAGTTTGGTTTTATTTAACAAAATGTGTTTTTTGCCAGAAAATGAACTATTTGGCCAGTTGTGTGATGTAGGTGTGTTGCTGTGTAATGAGTTTATAAAAAGTATTGTAAATTGTAAAAAACTGTAAAGCAGGTTCTAGCTCTTGCCTGATCGTAACCCTTCCTCCAATTATATTCCTCTGACCTAAGTAATGTCCCGCTTGCTCACTCTCTCTTAAAGGTGCTTTATGTAACTTTTTCACTCTACTAAAGCATAAAAATATCTTTCAGATATTTAGGAAACATGGTAAATTAACATACTCGTTTCTCTGAAAAACACTTGTGCGTGTTCTGAAATGTTCTGAAATGTGCGTTCCGTGTTGTCATTCGCTTTTTGTTTTGGTCTGTGTGATCTCCCCCACTGCCAGTTCACCCAATAGTATTTCGACACCTCGGGATGCCAGTTGGCAGGAAACGCAGCGTATTGCAGCCAGCAAACAGACTGGGTCACAGATTGCAGATTCCACACAAACTAAAAAGCCTCGATATCCATCTAAAAACCTCTATGACAGAGCATATTAAAATGTGGATAAATCAACTCATTAACTTACTGTGAGTAAGTCTCCTCGGCTTTCATTGTCAACTGCGCTCGTTCCTGTTGCGTGTCCTCAAATAACCCGCGTGACCGTCGAGTCTGAGGAGGAGGGGGCCGGGGAAACAAGGATCTCCGATATTTTGAATTTCGAACTCTAGCTGTCATTCTTACAGACTGCACCTTTAAATCGCTTACTGCACTAACAAATCTCCTCTCCAGATCGCCAACAAAAATCTTGTGAAGAGTTTAGAAAATGTGACCAAAATATTGAGAAATGTGTCTTGGGGATTTGTAAAATTAACTGTAGTAAGTCTTTCTTCTACTGAAGTGGATTGTGGACCAGGGAATATATGACAATTAGAAATGATCGGAATGGATGAGCTCTCCCGAGCTCCGACAAGGCCTCCGAAGAGTCGCCACACCAGGTCCTGGAGCAGAGCCAAGTCCCCAGGGCAGGTTAAAGGATCTGCAGAAGACGGTGTCTGGACCACTAATACATTAGCCCAATCTGAGCGAGCTATCTTAAGCTACAATTAATCTCCACCCTGCCACGCGCAGATAGCAGAGCAACACGCTGTTTCTTAATTAAAAGCAAACGGATTAAAAATGATTAATATGGGGCATTAAATGTTCTTGCCGACTACAAGTGCTTGCGGTTTTTAGAAGCACGGAAGCCCATTAATGCCTCGACAAATCTTCACAAGCACAACGTCCAGCTTTGTTTTTAGATCAGCCTGATGTTATCAGTCTAAGCCTAAACGAAGAGCCGTTGATTAGGATTGTGATTTGGTTTTCAAATAGAAACATTGTCAAAGTTTGTTTGGCAAGATGTTTCAAGCGAGCTTAAGGTGTTTAGAACTTTTTACTTTTGTTCTTTTGTTTCTTTATGTTTATGTATTATTTTTGTGTGTGTCACTCTTAGGCATATCTGTGGGACAGTAATGAGGATGTTGTGGAATGGTTGGAGAGGCAGCTGGCAGAGGAAGAGGGTGCCAGATCTGTCATCGATGAGAATATCAAATATATCCGCAGAGATCATATCCTCAAACAAATCCGCAGGTAACACAAGACACCAGCCTTAATGTGTGTGTATATATATATTTCAAGATTCCAGAAGTTGTAAATAATTTTAAGTCATATTTTCAAATCTGTATTTCTTGTCCATGTGTTTATGTGAGAAGAAACAACTGATATGAGAGACACCGGGGAAATGTACTTTATTGGTCATTGTACAAAAGAAATTGCTGTGATTAACTCTCCTCGCCAACTTTTATTTTTATTTTTATTTTTTTAACCATGTTCACAAAAAATTGCATGGCCCCCAGAATATTTTGTTGTATGAATATCTGAACATGCAATATATCAAAAGAAAGAACAGACCGTTGCTTCAAAAAATGTTTTCTCTTTTTATCAACACTTGAATGTGATTTCATAAAAAAGCAACATTTTGAGCAAAAAGCTGAGAAAGTCATGTTTTTGTCAGACTACATCTGGATTGGATTCAGAACAATGATCAAAACATAGATGGAGTAAATCGAGTCCATCAACGCAATGCTTGAACAGTCCTGTAGCTCATCCTGAGTCTACTTTTCATTTAGTAACATTAGGTAGTTTTGATTTATACGCTGTTTAATGTTGATGGTAGTGTTATTTTGAATATGCGTGATTACACATGATAGCGCTTGTTTCTGCTATTTCTTCGCTCGTATTTTAATCAGGAGATTCTGTACTCTTTCAGAAAACACGGAAAGCTGGAAAATTCTGTCAATGGCGGGGAAGCGTTTTCTCACAAATGACGGAAATTTCCGTCAATGGCGGGGAAAGAGTTAACTAATCAGACTCAGTTTTCCAGGGGATATATATATTTATAATGATATATATATATATATATATATATATAATGTATATATGTATATATATGTATATATGTATTTGCACTGCTAACAGTTCAAGTGCAATTCCAATTTTTTACTAAATTGTATGATGTAAATCTGAAATTTGGTCACAATTTGATTAAAGTTTTTGCACGATTCATAATAAAAAAAAAGCTGATACAAATGCAAGTGGATGAGATTTAAGAGACCAATGCCTCCACACCAGAAGTAGATAAGGGAACTGGATTTTATGGATGCTTACTACAATTGTTTGCTTACTAAAATAACTATTTATATGCCAATATAATTGAATTTTGCAATGCAATGCATTTTTACACCTATATTTATTCACTATTAAATTCATGTCTTGTTTTTAATTAACACTTTTTTTGTTTTGTTTTTTGTTTCTTAGCCTGGTTCAAGCTAACCCAGAAGTGGCCATGGACTCGATCGTTCATATGACCCAGCACATTTCCCCCACGCAGCGTGCCGAGGTGGTCCGTATCCTGTCCACCATGGACGCCCCTGCTTCCTCGTAAGAGCCCTGTCAATCATCTCAGAGGCCTGATGTTACTGGAAACTGGAACAAGAGGAGCTAACATGGCAGTGCTGTGACTTACTTCACATTGTTGGCTATGAATCTGAAATAAGAGTTACAGAAAAGATACTGTGTTAGTACTTATCAATGCACATAAATGCGCACCTTCAGAAACACTAAAGTAAAAAAAAAAAGAGAAAGTACTAGTGTTGTCATTAATAGTTTTGCAGTCTAGTCAAGTGCACTTTGAGACTTAGATGAACGGAGACCAATTATAGAAACATGCTTCCCAAAGCTGTTAGAGGATTTCACTTCTTTTTTTTTTATTTTTTACTTTGTTTAAAAGGCAGTAGATTACTTTGCAAGAGAGAACGTTTGCAATTTCATAATCAACTTTATACTTTCTACTACAACAGTCAGGTTATAACACCAGTCCACTCTAAGAACGAGCCATGTGACTAGATCACTCCTGCTTCGCTGGTTATAATGGGTGTGATGTAGCTGTTGTCGTATAAATTGCAGTTTAGGGGCAGTATTATTCTTCACATGCAGGATGGTCCATTGAGCCATATGACCACATCATTTTGACTGTGCTTGTTTCATTCGTTTAACCAAAAAATAATATTTTTTCTAAAAAAAAAGTCAATCCACTGGTGTTGTACTTATATGCTGTTGTTATTTTTTTTTTAGCATAGATAAAATATCATGAGAATATATTAATAACTTATTAAACAATCATCTCTAAAAACAACATGGTACATTATACTGCAAGTGCGTAACTGTAGAACATTCAACAAACGTTTAGGTTAGTTGAATTTTATTGTTACCATATACATATTCTGGAAAGACTTACCAGGAGTGTAGTGTAGAAATGTACTAAAAGCAAGCAATGGAGGGGGCAAATGATACTTGAGAGAGGTGAATAGAGTATTATACATGATCTAAAGATGCTCTGTTGTATCCTCAGTGTATCATTGACATGATGGTTGTAGCTACTACCGGAAAACCTCAAGCTGCCACTACTGCTCGACTCAATGAAAGGTGAAAATCATGTCAAGTTTGCTGACATGCTGTGACCCAAATGGGTGATGAATTGTCTCATGTATCTGTAAGCATTGTTAAACATGTTACTGAAGTGATCTGAAGCTGTCTCTCCATGTTCAAAATGGAGAATTTCCTGTTTACTGTGGCAAACTGTGATTGCCTCTAAATATTAACTGAATAAAATCGAATTATCTTACATGTACTGTAGAGGCTCTTTGATTGATTGTACAGGGTCATATCATGAAAAACAGGATTTTCAGTTTTATAGTACATAGTGATGCCCACTAGACAAGCGGAGAGCTGTACTGGCATGATAAATGTCACTTGCTTAGCAGGGACGTCCATGTGCTTGAATGACAAGTCTGATGTGTGTGAAAACAAAAGGGCCAAGTACCGAACCCTGAAGTACACCAGTGGTTAGTTGACGTGAGTTAGGCACCCCCTCCTCTCTGAAATACCCTGAAGGATCTACATACTCCCGAGTTTGTTACATTTTAGAACATCTTTCGACAACTAAATCACAATGTAATGTGGGAAATAGGCATTGTTACTCATTTACAACCAAAAGGCTAGCTATTAATGATGGGTTATGTATAGATGTCATAATCATACAGTAACAAAAATTGTTGTTTTAAATATCCAGATGTTAAATACGAAGGATCAGAGAGGGTGGAATATTACATATTAGAAGTATGCAAATGAGTGTGGCCTGAGATGAAATCCTGAATGTTCAGTGACTGCATGTTTCTAACAAGAAATAATCAGTGCTCGTCTTCATGCTATTCTTCGGTCTTGAGAGAAATCAAATGACAGAAGGATCTGGGAACACACTTCCATTGATTTATCAATTCAGCAATCATTCTCTCATCTGGTCCCCTCTGTGTGGGTTTCACAGTCTATTCTCACACAACCTACCAACAATGACAAAGGCCAAATTGAATCACAGCAATTCAATACCCAATTAAAATTATGGCAGCCACAATAGTGAAAGCCTGAGGTGGATAACCAAGGATCTGATCAGAAAACTTTACAGAGGTCCATTTTGGTTTTACTATATATGATCATGTACTGAGTGTAAAATGAAGGCATCAATGAAGACATTGACAAAACACATTTGTTGACAAAATGGTCTTTTTAATTTAAGGGCACTAAAATGTGTCCTTTTACAAATAAAAAGAAATGTTTAGTTTCATTTACAAGAAAAAAAAAAACCTAGGTTTGAGTCTGAGGTCCCGGAAGGATTTCACCAGCAGAAGTGTGTGAGAACAGTGCAGTACATACACACACTGGGGTTGAGACAGATGTTTCAGTGTGCTGGACCATTTGCAAACAGAGAACGAAACAGCTCAGACCTGAACACAAATAGAAGAAAATAGGTTGAATAAATTACTGCATTTATCAATTCAGAAAATTTCATTTTAAAAAGTAAAATGTTTTGTTGTGCCGTGTACCAAGTGCCATGTTCATATTAAAATACATACACCTAGTATAACAATACACTACCGTTAAAATTTGGGGAGACATTAAGATAGATACATAATGCTTTAATTCAGAAAAAAAAAACTTTTATACTGTTACAAAACATTTCTATTTCAAATAAATTGTTCTTTTGAAGGTTAGTGGAGATAACCTATGGTGCAGGTATGAAGTCAGAACCCAGAAGTCTAATTCACCACTGGTTTCTTCGAGATTCTCCTATGGGGTTTTATAATATGGGTTTTTCAATTTAAGAGTAAAATAAAGCCTGTGGTATAAACATAACAAAAATATTATGCCATTTTGTTCTATAATGTACTCTGCGCGCACACACTCACACCCCAAGCTGTCTTATGAAGTTACTTATTAAAACGTTTTCAAAAATGAGCACAACTGCTTAAAATTTTTCGTTTTCGCTTATGGGTGTGTGTAATTTATGTTGTAGAACAAATGTCAAAGAAAAGTATATACAAACACATATTTACACTCATATTCACATACATATATACACATTTAAGTACAATAACATTACCATATGGCATCATCACTATACCATGTTTATGGTTGTATACAATGTTCAATAAAAGTCAAGCTCAAATGACAAAACTTGAGGCATAATGCAGATAACAACAAAAATAATTTCAACTTGTTCCTCAAAGAAAGAGAGATCAAAGTTATAATGAGGCACTTACAATGGAAGTAAAATTTGGGGAAGATATTACTCATTGAGGATTAAAAGCAGAAATGTGAAGCTTTTTTTATAATTAAACCGTTAAGAATGTGTATTATTTGAGCTGTAAATTTGTTCTCATCACTTTGATTTTTGTTTCAAGGCAACAAAATTGTGAAATTGGAAAACAAAACTGGTATTAAACAAGAGAAGAGAATCTATATACAAGTGGCATGAAGAACTCAATCTGTTCATCCACGACTAAAGGCCACAAATCCTAATAGATAAACTGTGGCCCTATTTAATGCAGAGACGACAAAAGCACACATGAACGGTCCTGAGACTGAGGTGCTAATGTCCCGGAGGGCCAGGGCTGAGACCAGGCTAACAGGACCATCCTTAATCCCAAATCCCTGTTAGAAATGCACCACCAGCGTTCAGGATTACAGCACGTAGCCGCCGTCACACAACGCATACAATCTGATCCAAACAGAACCAGGAGAAGCAGAGGGCTGAGGAGAGATCCTCAGGATCAGAGGGAAAGATGAGACCCATCTCTCCTGATGAGGTTTACCCAGGACCCTCACACTACCCAGAGTCCCTGGCTCGTCCCATCACCCCATCAGGGACAAATGCATTGAGATTATCTCTTAAGCCCCCACAGAATTTGTATGCTGCGTGTCTTCTTGCTTGCGAGAGTGGGAGTGAGAGCGAGAAAGGGTTTAGGTTGTGTGTGTGCTATGGTGTGTGTGTACTCCCCATCCTGCAACGTCAACATTAACATTCATGGGGCCAGTGGTGCATGTCGGTGTTATAGAGCCGGTGTTAAGATATGGCAGAGGGGCTGTGTAAGCAGGCGAGGGAAAGTGTTTATGTGTACGAGTGTATCTGGCTGCACGAGGAAAAGGTCTCCTAGAATCTCTCTCCGGCAAAGGTCACCGGTCACTCTCTGATGCCATCGGCATACATCATTATAACTGTAGTTCACCGATTGTTATGTAAATAAGACCAAGCACGTGTAACTACGTATGTGTGTGTGTGGCTGGCAAAGGTCAGGCTTCATTTTGTGTCATCTGTGGCTCTGATAACGGTCAGTGTTATCAGTTTGTTGCGATTTTTTTTTTTTTTCACCACTATCATAATATACTGCATGCATTCTTTGCCGTGCATTATTATTACACTAACTAATTTCCCCCATTTAAATTGAAAAATAAATAAAAATAATTATGAATATTGTGAATTTAATGCTACACATTACTGTATGAGCAGATTGTGAGGTTTAAGATTTGATCTGCAAACACCTCACATTAGCAGATAATCTGGGCCAAACATCGTAACCGACCAGAGTCCTGGACAAGATTTTTTCTCTGATTATCGGGAGGGTTCAATCGAGGATAAATCGGCCTAAACCTCCTGAAGTCTGAGCCCAACTCAAGGGGTCAAGGTTAGAAATTTTATTAATTTTTTTCGTTGTAGTCTCTTATGCTCACCAAGGATGTATTTATTTGATCAGAAATACAGTAAAAAAAAAAATATATATATTATGAAACATTACAATTTAAATGAACTATTTTCTATTAAATTTAAAGTACTCCAGTGACAGCAAAGCTGAATTTTCAGCAGTCTGAAATCATTCTAATATGCTAATTTGATGCTCAAGAAGCATTTCCTATTTTCCTATTATTATCAAATTTGAAAAGAGTTGTGCTGCTTTTTCTTTTCTATTTTTGGTGAAAACGATTTTGTGATACAGTACATTCTTTGATAATTAGAAAGTTCAAAAGAACATAATTTACTTAAAATGGATTTTTTTTTTGTAACATTATAAATGTATTTACTGTTACTTTTAATCTATTTAACACATCCTTGCTAAATAAAATAATTATTAAAAATGTTTCTCCCCGCAAAATCCTAGACCCCAAACTTTTGAACGGTACACACACACACATTGTTTTAAGAATATACAGCTCGATGTTTCTGGTCTTTAAATAAATTTGTTTCATATGTATATGCAGGAAGGAAAATGTTACTCGATAAAGCATTCTTACATAAATTACTGTGGCTAAAATCTAGTTTGAGATTACAGATAATTCATCCATTGTTAATCAAAATACGTTTAAATGACCTTCTGAGAAGCATACACACACACACATACATTACAATGCAAATAGAGTTTGACACAATTGGTTCTGTTGTCTCCTGGTCTTCCTAAAGATGTGTGTGTGTGTGCATTACAGTTCAGCATAATTCATTTCATTTCTGTCACCTCCTTGAGTGCTTCATGTTTTCGTCCTCTACGTGCTCAAGTAGAACAGCACTGTGACCGTGATCACCAGGCCAAGTCTATCCTTCACCTCTTCATCAATCCATCCTCTCCTCTCTAATCCTGCTTCCACATCCTCCATCTCTCTCCTCTACACCTCTCCAAACAGCACAGCATATGCTGGAACCCTTAAAACCTCCTCAGGAATAATTACTGTGAGTGTTTGAAGAAAAGAAAACAATAGAAGACTACAGAGAGAAGATCAGTGTGTTCAAGGCTTGATTTTGTAGGACTGTGATTTCCTGTTTTAGGTTTCAATATTTTTCCAAGGAATTTCACCCAAAAATGAAAATTCTCATTTACTCTCGTTCATGTCGCTCCAAATCTGTGTGATTCTGCTCAGAGGAACGCAAACATAGTTATTTAGCAGAATGTTCAAGCTCTTCTTTGTATAGAGAAAGTGAATATTGACTGCTGTTGTCAGGAGTCTTCTAAAGTCATTTGATAATTTTGTTTGAGAAACACACTAAAATTTAGAAGACAGAAAAGTACTGGGGAGTTAACTATGGAAGCTTGTTTCCGCCACTGAATAAAAAAGAAAAAAGGTAATTGCAATTATATTCCATGGCAGAAACAAGCTTCCATAATAAACAGATCAAGACTGATTTTTGTATTTACAATCCCATGGTATTACAGTGTAACACCCCAAAACAGGGTAGTTTAAGGTATATTTTTGCTAGGGTTGTCCATTATAAATATTTATTTATTTATTTATTTATTTATTTGTGGAAACTAAAAAAAAATATTTCCGGGATCCTTTAATGAATAAAAACAGAAATCTTTTGTAACATTATAAATGTATTTACTGTCACTTTATCAATTTATTGTGTCCTTGCTGATTAAAAGTTTCTTTTCATTTCTTTAAAAAAATATCTTACTGACCCCAAACTTTGAACAGAAGTGTATGTTGTTTAATATGAAAATATTATGTTTTGATCGCTCATAAGAAAATGACAAAAAAAAGTAGCTACAAAACACCTGATATGTACAACAGTCTTTGTCAAACCATGAGAAAACATACAAATATGAGAAGGGGGATTAAAGTTAAATCTTTGACGCGTGAGTGTTTGTGTATTTGCATATCTCCAAAGTGTGTTTGATTAGCCTGTTCTCTGTTTGAGGAGGATTACTGTTGGCTGACAGGACAGAGAAAACACACAACTGAACCATTAATTAAACGCATGCGCGCGCACACACACCCACACACACAAAACTTCCTGCTGGTGTCCTTACAGCACAGTAATACAGTAAGAGTACAAACACAGACTGGCACACAAAAAGCCCACTCAAATCATACTTTGACAGTTAAAAGGACAGTTCAGTCAAAACAAAAGTGAAAGTTCAGTCATCATTTGTTCACCCTCATGTTATTCCAACACCATTTTTGTTTTCTTTTTCCATAGAACACAAAATGAAACATATTGCAGATTGCTCTAGCTGCTATAAAGACAGTTTGTCTGTTCCTCACATAAAGCTATCGTATTGCTTCAGAAGTCAGGGAATGTAGCGCACAATGCATGTAAAGTGCTTTTCTGGTGCTGCTTTGTCCTTTTTTTCACATCTACTTTCCCTGTATGGAAAACAGCAGCTGGGATTCTCTACTAAACATTTTTTTCCACAGAATAAATGATGTAAATGATGACATCATTTTCATTATTGTGTTAACTACAATGTTAAACAACTTTATACATCATATATATATGATTTTTCAGCAGAAAGAGAAAATCAGGCATGAGAAGAACATAAGACGTCACTCACCGGGCTTCATCACTCATGCTGCTGTTGTCCATAGGACCCATGAAATTCATCAGCTTACTGTGAATGTGAAACCTGACAAGAAGTTTGAAAGAATGACAAGTATAAACACAAACAGTCTTGAGTAAATTGAATTGTGAGGTTTCATTGTGAGTGATTTTGAACTCATTTACATTACAAACACACAATTAAATGAGATGTGTGATAAGAGATGATATCTGGTGCTTAGTAAGCAGAAACAACCCACCTCATTCCTGTAATATCATCTATCTGGGCGTAACTGTATTAAGCTACCAAATAACAGCATATGACTTGCTGCCAAAAAAAATGGCTTTGTAAGCTAATAAAATAAAAGCAGTATTATGTTAGTATCATTGAGATACTATTATAGTTCTTAAAGGGATAGTTCACCAAAAAATGAAAATTAGCCCATGATTTACTCACCCTGAAGCCATCCTAGGTGTGTATGACATTCTTCTTTCAGACGAATACAATCGGAGTTATATAAAAAAATGTCCTGGCTCTTCTAAGCTTGATTGATGCACAAAGTGATGACGAACAATTGCTCAGCCCTGTTTGTTTGAACCGCGAGAAACGTCAATTGCCGTCATTACGTTGTGCGTCAAGTTCAAGTGTTACTCTTTTGGCCTGTACGGCCGTCTGCCGGAAGCTAGTTATTTTAGTCGATAAAGTTTTAAAAATGGATATTTTTCTTACACGAACGCAACGCTTCACTCCAGAAGACCTTTATTAGCCCCCTGTGATCTGTGTTGAGCACTTTAATCATGAATAGATGCGCTTTAATGGACTTCCAAAGTCAAACTGCCATTCACTCTCATAATCAAGCTTGGAAGAGCCAGGACATTTTTTTATATAACTCAGACTGTATTCGTCTGAAGGAAGAATGTCATACACACCTAGGATGGCTTCAGGGTGAGTAAATCATGGGCTAATTTTCATTTTTGGGTGGACTATCCCTTTAATATTGTCCTTATTTTTATAGTTTATGTTTTCATTTTCTCTTTTTTTCCATTTTGAATTTGTTTTTGTATTGAATAAAACTAAAATAACGCTGTATCGAAGAGCTGCTATAGTTGTGCTAGCGTCAAAACAATTCAATTGTTTTGGTGTATTATATGAGTGAATTGTATGTATGTATCTCCAGACCATTTTTAACCCCAAAATGAAAAGAAAATGCCTTTGTTACATAAATGAGAATCATCCTGCCTGAACATTTACATTTTTAGTATTTCAACTTCAACTTTTATTTCAGTTAATGACATTTTTTGATAGCTCTAGTTTACAGGCCATTATTAACACCAAAAGTAAAAGAAATTCAATCATTTTCATTTTCGTAAAGCAAAATTTTATTAAAATCGATTTGTTTATAGTTTGTTAAATTACAATTAATTGATGACAGACAAGACAGACAGAGTAATGAGAATTTGGGTGGAAAATGACTCATGAAAATGTCACAAATATGATTTCTTAATTTTTCTTTTGATTTTGGGGGGAAATACGGCTTGGACATTTCATTGACAGGTTTTGTGAGATTCACCAATATATCCTGAGTTCTGAGCATATCTCGAGTCTTTCAGCAGTGTTACAGCTTACCTAATCTTCCTGCCTTTGCTGGCTTTGGTGTCCACCTTCTTCTTGATTTTACTTCGTAGTTTCTGGATGGCAAGCCACTGCCTGTGAGATCAGAGGTTGAGTTACTATGGCCAAATACACGCGACGCATGAAACATTTACATGCGCACACACACACACACTTACTTTCCCATGGCCACTTGATCATTGGGGTCTGTCGCACTTGTTTTGCGCTCAATAAGCTCTCGAAGTAGCTGTGAAAAAGAGAGAGAGCTTCCTGACATCACCTCAGTATGTCTACAATCTCTTTATAGCTACTCAATGTAGTCATTGTTGTTGACAAATAAACTGCATAATAACAATTCATCCTGTCTGTTTTCTTACCAGGTGATAAAAGTCATCGTCATCAAAAATCTCCTCGTCCATATCTTTGAGGTGCACATTAGCTTTCAGTGCCAATTCAGCTGCCTAAAACAGAGAGTGAGCTCAGTCAGTCTTCTAGCATGAGATTACTTTTATTACTTGTAAAAGTAGTTTTACATTATTGTGTTACTCCTAATACAATTATACTAACAGAAATATAAAAACTCATTGTCACCTACTGAACTGGCTGGCTTGACTAACATAAAGATGTTTTGCTCTTAACAATGCTAAAGCAAATCTACAGAACAGTATATTCAATTAAAAGAGAATCATCCCACTGAAATCAGAGCCATGTCTTACCTCTCCCTCTGTGACACTGCTGTCCATTTCAGGCGCGATGGGCTCCGGCTTCCCCAGAACTCTGTATTCAGACCTCCGCGTCTGTGTACGTCTCACCAGCCTCTCTTTATCCATTAAAACCTGCTCCACCTGTGTCAAGATGTTCCTGTCAAATGCCCCAAAACCCTGTGTGATGGAAAAGACAAAGACATTGTAAATTACTAGTGAAGATACACAAGCAGTTGACAAATCAAGAAGTGATGACGTGAGCAGTGTGACGTTATATTCAATCTAAAACTAAGCCCCGGTTTCAAAGACAAGGCTTAAGCCTTAAATGTAAAAAAGCTTAATTGAACTAAAACCTAATCCTGGGTTAATTTAAGCCCTGTCTGTGATACCGGGCCTATATTAAACAACACTTTTCTTCTATATTATTATAAATGCAGTTATGACCTCATAATAATTTAAGAAAAAATTAAGTTCTGTGATTTTGGGATACAATCCTTCTTAGTGTTCAATGGTCCCTATCATTCACTTTCAGTTTTCGCCCACTATTCTTCTTAACTGATGAAGTCTTGCCATCCTATGTGTACAGTTATAATTGTAAAGATTGTTTTTAGAACACCAAACAATTGGGGAGTTAAAGGGGTCATGACATGAGACATAAAATTTGCCTTGATATTTTGACATACAAGGGGTCTTTGTACCTTTAAAACATCCTGCAAATTTCATGGATTAAAACATCCTCTTTATTATAAACCAACAATTTATTTAATCAAGCTTCAAAAACGTCTTGTTTTGATATTGTGGCATCTGTGACATCAATTTTATATGCCTGCCTCCAGAGCAAGACATCATCGCACCATAGGCCCGGCCCACTGGCATTTAGTCGCTTTACGACTGACATTTGCCAACACTGGATGTGAGCGTCACATCAAAAGCAAATAGAAACCATTATAAATCACTGACGCTGTCTACACTGGATACAGTAAACAGATGCATGTTCCATTCAGTTAAAGGACAAGTTCGGTATTTTACACTTAAAGCCCTGTTTACAGATCGTTTCTGATGAAATAGAATGGTTAAGATTAAAATTTGGACACATGCTGCTGTCCCGAGAATTTTAGGTTTCTTTCGCTTTCCCCCCCACCTCCAGAATGGCTGCATATGTGCACTGGAACAATCCTTCCTAAAACGCATTAAACTTTCGTTTACAAAGACGTGAAACTCACTGAGTGGTCAGGGGTGTTCACTGATATGCTCACACAAAAATTGCTGCAAAAGATGCTTTTGCAATTTGGAGACAATGAGCATATGAATTGTTGTGCCGTGCTGCATTTATCACGCAGTAAAATTGCCCCTCGCCTAAAACCAGTCGTCTGTGGATGAGAATCCGAAACAAGGACGTTTGTCCTGCTCCACTTCACTTCTCCTTCACACTTCACAGCGAAAGGAGAATTTTAGAATGACGGGACACTCATTTATATGACACTTTACTCAACAGGAAGAACAGCTCGTTCCACGCGTCCTATGTCGTCCTTTCAGTTTCGGGTTTCAATCCGATCAATGGTTTACATGTTCTCTCGATCGGATTAGAAAATGAATAACCACCCCTTTCAATCCGATCGAAATTATTTGTAATAGAGCAGACACTGAGTTTTTTAATGGAATATGTTATTATAGCCCTACTTGTTTTTATGAAATATCTGTATTGACTGCATGATCATATGACTGTACTATTTACCGCCACGCGAGCCACAGATTAAAGCTTGGCGAGCCGCGCAATGAGTAACACTGGCATATATATTTGTTTTTTGATAAAATAAAATAAATAAAAAACTAACTTTATGAGTGAACCTCAAGTAACATATTAAAATAATAAAAAAAGGTTATAACCTTTTAGGTTATAGACGCTATTTTTTTACCTTATTGCTCTTGCCCGTTGTGAGCCGCGTCTTGTCATACCATTTCTGCAGTGTGGCATCACGGTAAGGCAGAAAAGCGGCAAAGCGTTTGGCCATAAAGTTGGGATACTCCGCCATTTCCAGTTTTCGTTTGGGGGGTCCCTTCCGAACTGCTTCCTGTTCTTCCTCTTGGCCATCATCCCCATTTTCCATATCTACCTCACTGTTAATTTCTTCATCATCTTTAGAACTGCTATATGTGGAAAAAAAAGAAGAAATTCACATGAGGAAATTTGGATGACATGAGGATGCTTATGGTACAGTACAGTTTAGACAACAGAAGAACAAATGACATGTAAGAAGCGTCCCAAAAATAGTAACCTTTGATTAGTTCCCATTGATAAATAGAAATAAAGAATGAGTTCAATAGAAATTGAACAGTAATTGATATTACAATACCATGGTTTTTTGGTTCATTAATAAAATGTGGAATAATTCAGCCAAAAAGTAACATTCTGTCAACGTTTTCTTAATAAAAATGTATTTTAAAAGCAGAATTTGGTACCTGCTGGCTCCCCAGGTCTTGCCTTGAGAAATAGCTCTGGTTTCAGGGTTTTGGTAGAGCAGCAGATCTTGGAGTTCCAGCAGAGACCTCTGAAGAGCCTTCAGGGCTTTATGACCTACCACACACAGATATGAGCTTATCATACAGCATATGTAGACCACAACATTAATTCAGCACACTTCTGTAAACACAAGGTCATTACAACTCACCTCCTCTGATCTTATCATTTCTGCACTACACTAGTTAAAAACATAAAAAAACACAAATAAATAAATTCTACAGCCCATAGCAAACAAGCCATCAAACAAGATACTGACTCCATGGCATAAAAAAAAAACAAGTTTAAAGGTTAAGTGTGTCATTTTTCAATTTTAAAATGATGTCAGACACAACTAGAAGTTAGCCATTTGTGGTTGAGGAGAGGTATGAAATCACTTTTCAAAGCAATCAGATTTAAAATCTTCAGACTTACGATCAACATACATTCCATAGACGTACATTGGAAGAACAAGTGTCATTTCTAGCACAAAAGCTTACCCGTAATGCCCAAAACCATACCAAAGCAAAACCAAAACAACCTAAAGCGAAAAAATTTACCAAAGCAGAAAAAAACCTTGTCCTGTTAGCTATAAAAATAAGTGACTTGCTATTATATAAAATATCCTAGTACTAGTAAAATCCTAGAATTCCTGCAGAACCAACATGCGAAACACTACTAGCCTTGAAACAAACCCTGAAGCCTATGTTACAATTTACTTAACATAATAAAGAGCAAATAAATAAAAGGACTGGTGTGGGGGTGGTGGGGGTGCACAGATTGTGTCATCTTTACAGCTAATCAAAAGTATGCACGCACAGCACCCTCTCCTTTCACCCCAAAGCAACGTGCTGTTCAAAATTCAGGAGGACGGTCCCACATCAATCATTCACTGGCAAAAGGACCAATGCAATAAATATGCAAATGAGGAGCAGGTAGTCTCTCTAAGCACCCAGATCTGCCTGAGAAAAAGGTGCACAAATGTATTAATTGCTCAGAGCTAGAAGAATCCTGATATTAAAACCAAAAGTGATGTTGGGCTGTGCTTCCTTAGGGGATATTGGTTAACTGCACAGGTTTAAATTATGATAAAGGCGGAAATTTAACTGCCTGATCATATAATTCCTCACTGACTGTGGACTTGGAAATAGACACAGGATGGGAGAATTACAACGAGTTTCATGCCTTTTGTTCATGTCGGTTAACCATCTTTTAGGAGGATACAAGCATATAAACTACCTTTTAAAGATTTAGGGTTGGTAAGATTTTTTTTAAAGTAGTCTCTTATGCTCACCAAGCCTGTGTTTATTTGACATTTGAAATATGTGTGAAATATTATTACAACTTAAAATAAAAATTTTCTACTTTAATTTATTTTAAAATGCAATCCGTTTCTGTGATGGCAAAGTTGAATTTTAGGCATCATTACTCCAGTCTTCAGTGTCGCATGAATCATTCTAATATGATTTGATGCTCAATAAACATTTCTTATTAGCAATGTTGAAAACAGGCGTGATGCTTAATGTTTGTGGAAACCATGATACAATAAAAAAAAAAATCAAGATTCTACGATGAAAAGAAAGTTTGAAAGAGCAGCATACATTTTTTTGTAACAACATAAATGTCTTTACTGTCACTTTTGATCAATTTAATGCGACCTTGCAGAGTAAAAGTATTCATTTCTTTAAAAAACAAATCTTACTGACTTCAAACTTCCCTACTTTGTGTAGGTGACCAATAAATTAAAACATTACATTTAAAATGTACTTTAAGAACAATGGAAAGGAACACCTTTATAGTATTAAAGTTACAGTAAATTCAAAATTGAAAAATCTTTTTCTTTTTTTTAAATTCATGTGCATACTTTAATCAAAATAACTTCCACTCTCTCTTGCAATGATGATCTCTTCTCTGATGACATTTCCTGGCTGAGGGTGGGACTTTAACCTCTCCCATACAGTAACCTGTCCAATCGGTCCAATCAATTCCCGATGAACAAACTCAAAGACGTCCTACAGATTTTCTTGTTCGAGAAGTCGTTTCTCTCGTCACAAAAAGGAAGAAAAGACTTCCAATTCATGCCAACTTTAAGTGAAGTATTAATATTTGACGTCCGAATTTAAAACACAACATTTCAGTAATGCGTCAAAATAAGAAAGAAAAGAATGTGGCTAGAAGTTGACCCATGTTCTGTGAAATTTCAGACATATGCACATTTGCAACTACCAAAGTTGAGTTAGGATTAAGGAATGATTAGAAAAACACAGTTCTTTTTATATCACTGTTCAATGGGTAAAATGGAGTCAATGCACTTACTATTTTTTAAAGCTTCAGCGTATTCAGCCCCTCCTCTGCTCTTGAACTCTAGGAATGTCTGTGGCTGTGGAAGCTGATTGGCTGTCACAAGAGCCTTCTGCATTTTGATTCGCCTTTCAAGCATCATGTCCCAAAGAGCTGGAGAGATTTGAAAACATCATAAAGTTGAGTAGTATTTTTCTGGTATTTTCTATTTTTCTTATAATATATATTATAAATGTATTGTTGTTATATATTTATTTTTAGAGCACATTGTGAATGTGCTTAAGTATCCATACCGAGTTGATTTTTCACTGCTTTCCCTTTCTCGACCTCTTCATCAACTTTCTCTTTAGAGAAGGTCCTCATGGCTGATTGCTCTTCTTCACCTTCCTCAGAGCCTACCTCACTCTCTCCTTCACTGGCTGTTGAGTCCTCTTCTTCCTCACTATCTCCCAGATCATCCATTCCTTCTGTGAGTTTCATAAAGTCTGTGCCCTTCATTTTAGAGACCAAGCTGGACATCTGAGAACTATCGTCTCCATTGAGATCCTCCTCGACATCGGCGTGATCTTCATCATGGTCACCATCTTCATCATCCTCATCATCTTTGATGCACTCCATGTACTTGTCCAGCATTCCATTTTCTTCATCATCATCATCATCTTCTTCTTCTTCATCAGCTAAAAATTTGCATATAAGTTAGTTCCTCAATCCCAGCTTATTATGCACAGATAGATATATGCAAGTTATTCATTAGTTGATACAACCAAAAAGTGTAAACACTTTAGGGTTATAAAAATATCTCTATTTTTGTTAAACATTTTCACCTCACCTGATCCATCCAACTCTTTCTGTAGATCTTTTCTGGATGTCGCCTTGCCACAATATCGACGATCGCCGTCAGCCAGAATGGAAACGGAGCGCCTCCGCAGATTGCCAGATAAAAGTTTGCCATCATCATCTTCATCCCCACCTTCATCAAACTTCTCTATGACTTTGGCTTTCGTCTCTGCAGTTCAAATAAATGAAATATTATTATTTATTTTAGCTAAGTACTCATGGGAGTCTACAGTTAATCATATTAACAGTCAGTGATACATTTGTTATAAATAAAACCTGCATAAGGTAAAGATATTGACTATATCACTAAACCATAATAATGACTATGTCTATAGCATAAAAACAATGCCTTTCACATTTGTTGTAGTGTAATTATCAATAGGTCCTGCTGTAATAAGTTTCTTCTTAATATATGTTCTTATAACTAATGTTGTAGTACCATAGTAATACCATGGTACTGAATGGTTACCATATTACCAAACAAATACTCTACCATAGTATTTACATGATACTTTAAAGAATAACACGGTACTACCACGGCAAACAAAACACACCATGATACATTGTGTTAGTGGAAACTTAAAATAAGTAAACATTTTAACAAAAATAGCAGTTATTTAGTATTATTTAATGTGTGGTTATAGTAATTATTAGGAATATCGTATTTATTACTAACTTAAATCAAATGTTATGAGTCGTTGATCTTAATAAGTGTGAAGTAAAGTCAGTTCTCAGTACACTGAGGCATGCAGACACATCGTGCTTGCAATGGAGGTGACAGATTGGCCATTATAATAGCACTAAAATGCCTAACAACACGTTAAATTAACGGTTATGATATTTATGTATAATACCTTCATCTTGGTCGTCCTCGGGATCCACGAAGTTTGGTAAAGGATTTAACAAATCCTCGAGCTGCTGTGATATGGAAGCTGCCATGTCTGTCCCACGCTGCACCTCTAATGACATCATCGGAGCGCGCCCGAGGAGTCGTCTCGTGACGTGCACACAAAATAGGTTGGTGTTTGTTTGATACGCTAAGTACACACTACACAGTCGATTTACACAGTGAGTTTAAGAGAGTATTTAAATCATTAATACTGCACATTGTTATGTTCTAGGCCTAGGGAAACCTGCCTTAATCAAAGCAGTGGGTGTGTGGAGAAGAGAAATATTGTATCCGACAGATCGAGGATATAATTTTTTTAAAGGATAGTTCATCATTTACTCACCCTCAAGTTGTTCCAAACCTGTATTGATTTATTTCTCCTGTTGAACACAAAAGAAGATATTTTGAAGAATGTCTAACCAGACAGACAGATGGGCCATAGTATGGAGAGAAAAAAAATACTATGAAAGTCAGTGCATGTGGTCCATCAACTGTTTGGTTACAAACATTCTTCAAAATATCTTTTTTTGTGTTCAGCAGAAGAAAGAATTTCATACATTTTCCTATAATGTTTATCTGATTTGGGGACTATAATGTTCTTAATATATAGCTAAAAATAAGCATGTTAAGGCAAAAAAAAAAAAATTGAGCTGTAGGTATACAAAAAAGTGAGATAATTATAAGCTATTTTGCATTCAGCACGATAATATGGAGCATTTTACATAATATTGAATCAATAGCTGCATGCTAGTATATTCGAAATAAGTAGCCTACATATTTAAAGAAAATGCCAAAGGCATTTTATGTAGGCTATTGTCTACTCATTTGCAACGCTTATTTCATTTTATTTTACTGCCAAATTGACACGTCTAACACGTCATTAGATTACATAAATAATGCAATTCATGCTCATGAGAAATAATGCAGCCTATAGATGTGATTCTGTTATTCTCGAATAGACCACTGTCAGTGAAAGTTCATAAAATCTAAATTTTACAAGTCATATTTCTGGATGTTCAAACTGAAAAGTTTCGATTTTATGAACATTTTCATGTTTTACATTTATTACATTTAGCAGCAAGGATGACCTCCTAACACTGACATTATCAAATCCTCAAATAAAATCCATAAAAACCATCCTTTTGCCATTTGTCCCACTATGAATGCCTCTGTGTCCTCCCAGTTTGTTCTCCAGACTCCCTGTTTAGAGCACTGTTTGTTTTAACAGTTTTAAAATGACAGATGAATAATCCTATGTATTGAGTCGATCTCAAAAAAGCCCATTTACATGTATCTGCGCTTCATTTGTCAACATGTATTTATGGTTTTGTTTAGTGTATTCTTTGTGCAAACACAATATCATACAAACTAATACAGCGAATCACAAGTCAGATATAAATTGAATCAATACAAAAGTTTGGTTCCTTGCTTGAAGAAAAAGTTCATGTCAGTATCAAGAGGGTTGATATTTAAACCCCTGAAGAAAATATATACGTAAACAATTGACTCCTCTCTGTCCACTGACCATATATGAACTGATTTATAGAAGGTAGACTTTGTCTTATAATTCAAGTCATATTTCATTTCAAATAAAGGGTTTGTCCCAACAATTTTAATTTTCCCTTTTAAAGGCAAAACGCTCTGAGACTTGGTGGAACTCATAACTCCACCGCATGAAGAGCAGAGAAAGATTTTGGTGTGAGATGATTTCAAATGTCATTATGGCAAAGCCTCAAAAGGCAAAGAGGTCTGAGTCGTCAGGTTATGATACACATGTGAACAGACACACCAGGTGTTGTAAATATAAACATTCTGTTTCAGCTTTTCTTAAACTGTCGTTGTCTATAGCACAGCTATAAGGTCTGCAGACCCATATTTGACATTCCACTTTCAAAATACACAAATGCTGCTTAAATAGATAAATACATTAAATAAATAAGTAAACGAATGCACAAATAAATAATGTCAATAAATAACTAAATAGACATTTTGTAGCTATGAAATCACACATGAACAGACGTTTTCCCATGTTTGTGTCCTGAATTAGTCTGTTGTTTGCTACCACACCGTTCCCTCGTTCATCTCTGAGGACAGATTGCTGTATCCATTGGCACTGAGAGAGTTCAGGGATGTGAAGGGTGGAGTGGAGTCACACATGTCAGAGATGCTGTGGATGGAGGTGGGTGCGCTGGGCTCTGGGCTGGGGGAGTCCCCTGGGTGATGCGATAT
Source organism: Leuciscus leuciscus (assembly GCF_965113295.1). NCBI lineage: Eukaryota > Metazoa > Chordata > Actinopteri > Cypriniformes > Leuciscidae > Leuciscus > Leuciscus leuciscus. The sequence continues at coordinate 12,086,730 of NC_138729.1, forward strand.
CATCTCACTGAAGCATTGTGTCTCATTGGAGGGGTGGTGTGCTCCGTGATGATGGTCCATGCTCCCGAGAGGGGTTCCAGCTGGGCCAGAGGAGGTCATGAATCCTAGATCACCAGGAGTCTGGGCTTGGGAGGACGGTGGACCCTGAGGGAAGTAGTCGTAGTTTGAGCCCGGGCCATAGTACTCGCCTTGATAGTCTGTAAGAAAGAGGAGATCATCAAATGATCATTACATGCGATCATTTAAAGCCTTCTCTAATCATTTAACTTCCTCACATAGGCAAAAAGCCTGACTGCACATTTGTCGACTGAAATCAGGTCAGTCAGGTGTAATATTGATGTAATTACTGTGTTTTGACTTTGTAGGGCAGTATGGGTGAAAACTGAATACTGTTTATCAATTCATTATGACTGCTCAGTATTTTTGTGTATTTTCATATTGTAGGTCTATGTCTATCATTAAAAAAATATCAGCCTTATATTTTAACAAATTTGTAAATATATATATATATATATATATAGCTACAACACATGTAAACTATTTTTGTTTGTTTTTATTTTTGTAAGCATGGAATTTAGTTTTAGTATTACTGATTGTGTAATAAATCGTTTAAAGTTGTATATACATATATTTTAGCCTATTGTAAAATAAATGCTTTAAATTAAATGCAATTGTATAATTGTTCACACACACATTTATATATGATATTTATATTATTTTAATAAAATAATATGTAATAATAATGTTTTCTGCATGTTTGTTTTTTTTGTAAGCATGGAAACATTAATGATTGTATAATAAGTTGTTTTTAAGTTTTAGCTATGTACAAACATATAATTATATATATATATATATATATATATATATATATATATATATATATATATATATATGTATGTATGTATAATTATATTTATATTAATATTATTTTAATATTAATTATAATATTATTCATTTTTATATAAGTAATAATTAATTATTACCAGCCTTAAAACCTAACATTTTCTAAATGTTATTTGTGCGAAATGTAATAGGCAATATTATTATTTATTTATTTTTTTGCATGTTTGTTTTTACCACATGGAAACATGATTGTGTAATAAATTATTTTTAATTAATTATTATATATATATATATATATATATATATATATATATATATATATATATAATTATTATATAAATGCCTATAATAACTGTAACTTGCTGCTGCATTCCAAAAAATATCTTAGTAGCCTATTATGCTATAGATGCATTTTTGTTTCTAGTTAATATTCATGAATATTAACTAACCGCCATAAAAAGAGAAATGTCCGTTGGCCATGAGCTCTCCTGGTTCCATCCGATCGCCCAGCGCCCTCATTCTCCTCGGACTGCGGAAGAACAAGTGTCTCCTGCCGCCCAGCGCGCTCAGCTGCTTCATGCGCCTCTCTTTAGAGCGCCGATTCTGAAACCACACCTGCGCGACAGAAAATACACACATTAGTTTCCATATTAATAAACCCCAGAAACATTATTGAGAGTAGGCCTAACGTTGTTGTTGACAGCACGTGGAAAACCTAACGACTAAGAAAAAAGAAAAAGAAAAAAAAAGCATTGAACTGCAATAGATAGCCTATTTAGATGAAGCACGTAAACATCGCATGAAGTCATATTTAAAAAAAGAGAGAGAGAGAGAGAGAGAGGGAGAGAGAGAGAGGGAGAATTTGGGTAAATGTGGAGAATTTGATTTTATACCAAAATCACTTGTCATTATTTCTGCCAAAAAAAAAAAGAAGAAATAATGACACGCTCTCCACATTTAATATTCCAACTCTATTCGTCACGACGGGTCGTTACTGCAGACAAGACAATTCAGCACTATTATCCACTGAATGTCATTGACTTTTTTTGTCATTTAGACATCACGTCAGACAATTGCAGGGGACATATTTGCATACCATCACGCCTATTATCTGGAGTAGGCCTAGGCCAAATTATACAAAGCTGTCACTGCAGTTATTTTAACTACACAGAAATTTTCTCCCACTTTCAGAGATTTAGACCTACATTAGGCTATTTTTAGAGACCTTTATAGTTGATAGGCCTACTTGTTTTAACCAAGTTGTCCATACGCCACCAGTAAATACTGACATATTAAACGAACAGTTCCCACTATGAGCCGCGGTCTATGCGTAAAATAGCCAACGCACACCTGTGCGCATTCATCAGATAAACTCTCTCTGCCAAGTGACTTTAGTATTCGAGTTTTAGGCATACTTGCCTGAATGACTCGCATATTGAGGCCTGTTTCCTGCGCCAGCTGCTCTCGTATGTGTCTGGTCGGTTTGGGGGTTGCGGCGAAGGCAGCTTTCAGTGTCTCCAGCTGCTTGGCTTTGATAGTAGTTCGCGGCCCGCGACGTTTGCCGCCCAGATTCTGCTCGTCGTTTTCATTGTTGCAGGTTTCCTTGTCTGACATGTGTCCAGTCTCAGAGTCTTTATCATCCTGCGGGTCTTGAGATTCTGGAGATAAGCTCGGGTCACTGCACGTAGTAACTGTAAAGAGCACAGAAAACATTTAGTCAGGTGTCTGTCATAATATGGATACAGTTCTAAATAAATGCGCAATTTATATTTTCTTTCAAAATGTGCCACGAATTCGAAGACAACACAAATTTACATAGCCTATAGGCGATAATCAGCAGACACTGAGAGAGAAAGAGAAAAAAAGCTTAATAGCCTTGAGTTTATTATTAACACTGTTCGTGTAATTCGTCGAGCAGACAAATTTACAATCTCCAAAATGACTCACCTGACAGAAGGGTTGCGTCTTTTCCGACGCTGTTATTGACGTAATCCTCCTTGCAGACAAATTTATATTCATCCAGTATGTAAAGTTCTTCGCCAGTGGAAAGCTGTTTATTGCACATGATGCAGGTGAAACAGTTTAGGTGAAAGACTTTGCTTCGCGCTTTCCGAACTAGATCACTGGGCGAGATTCCCTGCGCGCAGCCTCCACATTTAGTGCCGTAACGTCTGCGAGAAGAGCACAGGCATTAAGATATAATAAAGTCATGGAAGTCAAAAAAGCGAGTCAAAAACCACTCGTCAAACATCACAAAAACAAACTAATAAAATAGACACGAAAATGTTGCCTGTGAGAAAGATTGTTGGCACTACAACTGTTTCATGAAAGCAGGTTCACCCATACTGATTTTTTTTTTCTTTAAAAATCCTAATTTAATTCCTGATTCCATAGTAAGTTTATTACATGACATGTCTACACTTTAATTCACAGTTGTTTGCCAGAACCACCATAAAAGGTGAATGTGCTTGTGGATGTCATTAGATGATATAATATTAATGTAGGCTACCAACATATTTGAGCTATTACAATCTATTATGTTACAGTAAAATGTAGCCTATACTGATAATAACACAGGGGGTATTGGCTACAATCAAAATCCTTATGATGGCTTTACATGTCCAAATTGGCCTCTCCAGCAATTATGGTAAATAAGACAGAGCAAAATATTATTAAAGCGCGAGACACTTAATATTGCAATAAACGTAAAAATAATAATAATAACGTAAAACATTCCAATGCATAAAGCTGATTTTTTTTTATTATTTTTTGGGTTTGTGCATTGCATTTTGTGACTTACCTTTTAACTAAATTATAAAGCGACACTTTATTTATAAAACATAATTTTAACAATTGTCATGTTAAATGTAACATACATTAATTCTTCCATTTTTTTTTTACATCTAAAACATTTTTACAATATTTTATTACACAATGATCTTTATAATAATTGTTTACACTACATGGAAAGTTAGGTTTACCAATTCACTTGTTTTTACTGTTGTGTTTTACATCATTGTTCTCTTAAATTGCATTTTATAGTGATCAATAGGCTAAATAAATTTTCCACCCACAAAGATGCATGAACTATAGTGTATGCAGAATTACTCAATTTAAATTTTCAGGAAAGAGTTGCTCATATGTTCAGCCTTGATTTGACAGAATGTATTAACAGAATAAACTTCACAAGCCACAATATACATTCTTTTGTCTCTGCGCTTGCATGTAAATGCAGTTCGCTGAAATGGTTATCAAATGCGTTCTGTCTGGATTTCTGTGGCTTTCCTCTCGAGCTCATTCATTATTCAAATCCACTTATCGCATCTTTGCTCGAGCTTTTGCAAACAAACGCGTGCGCTGCGAACGATTGAGGCGAGGCAGGGAACGCATCCGTCAGGTGCTGCTGGAAATCTCATCCCCTTGCCTGACACTCATACCATGTAAACAAAGAGAACTGTTTTAGTCTGTCACGTAACAAGTTGTCTAGTAGCCTATTCGGGGGTTTAAAATGTGATGTGCGCCAGTCGTATCGAAATTTCTCTTTTTATAATTTCATTGTGCATTTATTATTTAGCCATGCTGAATTTATGGGCTATATGGTGTGTATGGATTTTATATATAGGCCTATATATATATATATATATATATATATATATATATATATATATATATATATACATACATACATACAGATCCAAGTATGTATATAGGCCTTTATATAATTTTTTTGCATGGGAAAAAAATCTAGTTCAAGACTTCTTTCGATTCAAATGCTCACCTGAAAAAGTCGTTTTTGCAGTAGAGTCGTCCTTCTCTTGAAAAGCATCTATCAGTTAAATTGCATTTACAGTCACAACATTGCACGCATTTTGCATGCCAGGCTCTATCCAAGACGTTGAGAAGAAACCTGTCCAGAATAGGCCTCTCGCATCCAGCACAGTGGATCATATTTTGTGACTCCAGTCACTACGTTGCTATCCTTGGCGAGAGGGTAAAAATCTGTTGCCAAAAGTTAGAGAACACTACGTGGTCCTTGATCCAAGTAAACAAAAAGTCATCAAAAAGGCAGGCATTGAATGTATTGCATCCCAAAATTTTGCCTGAAGATGACAGCACAGAAACGAACAAGTGTCAGCTCCTCTTTAAACGATTAAACATACGTTGATGGTTTAGCATTAAGATGAATAAAAAAAAAACTTTAGTTGAAGGGTTAGTTCAATCTAACGTGGAATGGATACTTATTCTACATTTAAATCAATAGAGCGCGCGGAATCTCCAAAGTGCAATGCCTGAACAGGAACAATAAACGCGTAAAGGTGTTTAACTCGTTTTTTAAAAAGGTAAAATCAATTATTTCAAAGTATATCACATATATTCCTGGTCGTTTTGTTTGATTTCCACTTGCATCTCGCTCTGCTTCAGTCGCTGGCATGCGTTTGGATGCTGCCGAGAGACCTTATTCCCTGCGATCTGACGTCACGCTGGAACAGAACCAATCAGATTACAGTAATTTAGGTGGAAAACACTTTCCCCTGCAATTTCTGCTGCCTATACAGTCAATCTGGAAACAACACAGTGAGTATTAGCAAACAAATTTGCATGTTGACTAATTACATTTAAAAAATATAGTGGAAGTATTGTGCTTTTTATTATTTTTTTATGCAATGATATTTGTCTGTTTTTCTTAATCGATAATAAATTAATTCATTGTTGTTAGAAATGAATAATTCCCACGAAATGCAAGACATGGATTTAAGTCAAGCACCTCCACTTTCATTCTGAAGGCTACTGACGTTTTTTTTTTTTTTTTTTTTAAAGAACGACAGATTGGATTTATGGCATTTCATGACCCTTTAAATCTCAGCATAGAAGGATCTGCAGAATAATGGAAGCTTGTTATCAACTAAGCAGTCCTTACCTGAGGCAATCTGAAGCAAGATGATTTGATATTTAATGCAACATGAAAATAAGATTTTTCTTTTAATTATAGATCACTTATTGCTTAAATAAACAGACTGCATGCGATATTGTTAGGCCAAATTGTTCTATTAATAAAATATTATTTATTATATTAAACATTTTTATATAGCCTAGCCTACTACACTAAAATTCCGTTTTGTCAGCCAACGTTTGTAACGAAATGTAGGCCTATTTGAATTATTTAAGTTTGGCATAGCCTATATATGTGAATTCATAGTGATTAAAAAATTATGCACAATTAGAAAAGAAAAAAAACACGACCTCGACAGCCATGTGGGAAAAGAAGGACACGGCCGTTTCCAGCTCAGATTAATGTTCCTCTGCGATTGTTCTTCAGTACGGGTGAGAGGGCAAGGATCACTAATGATTATAATATAAAGTCTCCGGCTGCTGGAGATATTATCAGCGCGCTGGGAACCACTGGAGGAGCTGCACAGAGAGATATGGCCACAACAGACAGCGAACAAGCCTCATGCCTGGATGCTATAGATATCATTAGCCGTGGGATTTGATCATCAATGCAATGAGAGAACGTGTTCTTACGACTTTATTGTTTTATCAAGACAAGTCATGCGTGCGTGCTTTACGCGATATCTAATCTTACAGCAGAACTTAGAGAAATGAATCATGCAATAGGCCTATGTGAAGTAAATAACCTCGGAAACTGTCAAAACACTATGCCATCCATAAAAATAAAGGTTCCAATTGTGTTTTTTGCCTTTCTATTGCCGTTCTTACAACAAAAAACAAAACAAAAAAACAAACGCAATGTTCTGGTGATGTAAAGAACACGGGGGCTTTACTTACCCTTTGTTAATGGATTATATGCTATTTAGAAAAGGCTATAACTTAATCTCTGACTTAAACTATAAATAGATGGTGCTAAAAAGTCAATTTTTTACATGTTCCATAAAGAGCAGTGCTTATAGTATATATTTTTAAAAAAGAAAATTTAATTTAATTAATACATTTAATTATCAATAAATGTAATTATCAATATCATTGAAGCACCTCCCTCTTTTTTTTCTTTTTTTTTTGACCAATAATAGGCTATAAGATCAAGAACTCTATGGAAAATGTATTCTTGATTATAAATGCATTCTTTGATGAACCATTACACATTTTTATGAGTATTCATTCAAAATTGTAGGAGTTCTGCAGAAGATCAATGTGCTGTTACAATGCATCTTTGTGAAGAAAGATGCATTAGCCTTTAAATGTGAAAGAGGACACAGGGAAAGTGATATCTCTCTGGTGTCCGACTTGCACTTTTATGCCTGCATGGAATATTTGTCAAGCAGATGAAAAATATAGCCAATACAAAAGAAAGGGTTGTGGTCAGCTTGTGCAATTAATTTGAGAGAGAGAGAGAGAGATTGTAAAACGTAATGTCTTTTGTGCTTGAATGGGTGAACTACAAAGCCACCCTCAAAACCACCAAATAAATCAAAAACCACGAGTTAAACATCATACACCATCTTGTTTATTATTTGCCATTGCTTCAGCTCGGTTTGAAGGATTTGCACGAGTAAGACTATTGTTTGAATCCTCTAGCTAAGACTGTTGTGGTGAACCTGACCTTCTGCGTTCAGCCTCTGTTGCTGTTAGATATGAGGCTGAGCTCCCACTGTTTGTTTTGGATTCCACTTCATCTCATTAGCACGTGTTAATTACTGCTAATTGAGTTCAACAAGATGAGATGGCAACCCAGAGGGACCGCTCATTCACATAATTTGCCGAAAACATAATTGATTATGATTTGCCAAATGAAACCACTTAGCTCAGTTGTAGCCACACACAGGTGGTTGAGTGAATGTGTTTTGTGACTCTGCATATTTTTGCTGTTTGTGTTCTTGGGGGGTTGTAAATACGTTTGCCTAATACAATTTAAACTTTCAGTCTATTGCTCATTTCACAACCAAGAACAGTATGCGTTTATGATAACAGTTATGGGCTCTTTGTTGCCTACATATTTTTCTAAGAAATATGCTAGATTGTATGCACCTATTAGTAATGAAATAGCCAAACCTGTTATGCCTGCTACAAACTCTGTGATTTCGGCAAAGATCATTACAAATCATACTGTATACGACATGGTTCTAATAAACGTGGGTACATGTAGACTGTACGATGATGACATTGAATCATAGGCTACGACAAGTTATTGTAGAAGAATAAAACATCATCAGCATGTGCTAGTGGTAAACAGATAGATCAAGATCAATCACTTTGGTAATTGTGTTTTTTATGTGCACTGGAAAAAAAAGGAGTAAGCAAAAGAGGAGAATATGGATGCAATAATTGCTAAGGAAAAGAGGCCAAATAGAGGCAATTAGTTTTAAGTTTTAGCATTGTCACATTGATCAAAACGCCTGTCACTAAGATGAAGACGAAGGAGAGCTCAAAAATGGTTCTTTAATGAAAACAAACTCAGGTAATCCACAATGGCAAAACGACAGTAACAACGTGTGCACACAAACAACAATCGACAAACACAGAGTGAAGGTGAGGAACTTAAATACACTTAAATACACAGTGATAATGAGGAGATGATGAACAGGTGTGATGATCTGATGAGTGTCCATGACAACGGATGAGGGGCGGGAAAAACAAACAAAGGACCACGTGATGAATGAAAATAAACTGAAAGTCCATGAAAGTGAAGCTAAAGATGAATAAGTCCAGATAACTGTGACAACACCATTTCATGTTGCATTTTTATTGGCTAGTCAGCAGACGTATAGGTCGTAGCAGCAAACAACGTGTACCTGGCATTAGAAAGGAATGTCCGCATATACTTGGTCATGTAGTGAAGTAAAGTTATCAGTGAGACTGTAGTTCTTAATGCAGGGTAAAGGGCTTTGCTCAGTGAATGGAGAGAGATCGCCATGGCAACCATTTGTCAAAAGGGAGCTTTTGAGGTCAGGCCGGTTTGGGTGTAGTGGAGAGCAGGTTTACCTTGTGGTTTTTATGCAGATTGCCCCCAGTGTGGACGCCATAGAACTGAGGTTGAATTGGAGCTTGGTGATCTTAATATAAGGCCTTTCATACATATCTCCTTATGTATGAAGTGTTTTAATTATGAATTAGACCGTTTCATGCTTGTTGGTCAGTGTGCTAAAATATAGAAACAGTTATGATGCAAACTGTTTGTTCACCAGCTACTGTATCTCTGTAGAGAACCCACTAAGGCAGCTGTTAACCAAGCACACTCTCATGGAAATTGGTTACTTTTTACGTTTTGCCGAATTGAATGTTATTCGTACGTTTTCATACAATCTGCCCACGACCCACTGAGGGTTAGCTTTAGAAGTGGAGTTAGGGGTGGACATTCATGCTTACTTTTTTTCTAAAAGTCACTAGTTTTCACACAAATCAAATTAAACAAATGTATAGAAATTCGCCACAATTTAAGTAAAACAATGTTTTTTATCATGAGATTGGGTTAATGGACCTAGTTTATACATCAGGAATTAGATATTCTTGGGGCAGAATAAACTTAATTTGCTTTCTAAAAGTGTATTTTTCAAAAAACATTCACATCTTGCCTAACAATGCCCTAGACTATAATCATATTCACTATATAACATGGTCTTTTGTAATTTATTGCAAACAAACAAGAATTCCAAAGAATTTCCAGATACTATTTGTAGGCTACTAATGATATTTGCAGATTTATTAGCAAAAACCACAAACAGTTATTTTAGTATCTTTGATATATGTGACCCTGGATCACAAAACCAGTCATAAGTCACACGGGTATATGTGGCAAATACATTATATGGGTCAAAATGATCGATTTTTCTTTTATGACAAAAATCATTAGGATATTAAGTAAAGATCATGTTCCATGAAGATATTCTGTACATTTCCAACCGTAAATATATAAAACATTTATTTTTGTGAATGAACGCAGCACAATCGGAACATAAATGGACAACTTTAAAGGCGATTTTCTCAATGTTTCGATTTTTTGCACCCTCAGATTCCAGATTTTCAAATAGTTGTATCTCAGCCAGATATTGTCATATCCCAACCATACATCAATGGAAAGCTTATTTATTCAGCTTTCATATGATGTATACATCTCAATAAAAAATTTTTTTAAAACCCATGTGACTGGTTTTGTGGTCCAGTGTCACATTAGTTTCTGTTAATGTTTTGAATTTTTTGTATTTTTACATTTTCATCTTTTCACTTTAATTTTAGTTTAAGTAAGTTTTTGTCACTTTTATTAGTTTACCAGTTTTAGTTTATTTAGTTATTTTAGTACTTTAAATTAAACCAAATGAAAGTGTAAAACGTTGCCTTGTCAAACTAGCTGAATATTTTTTTATTCTTTTAATTTAGTTTCAAGTAAGACATTTTTTTTATAGTTTTAATTTGAGTTCTAGATAACAATAACATCCCTGTTTTAAACAATAAAACTGTTTATTGAGCTGAGAAACCATAGATTTAGATTAAGACTGCTCAACCTAAACCTTAATTCTACAATATTTATTTAAGTAAATATTTCAAATGCATGATGAAGCTACAGACAGCCACTCCTGACAGATGGCTGGTTGAAGAGTTTATCAAGCCTCTTTTTCTGTGTGAATGAGGCTGATAGACTGTGTTCTCTGTCCACAGACTCTTCACACCTGTTCTGCTTCGCTTACCTTGGTTGACATGCTATAGATGCAAAGGTATGAACGCAACAAAATAGGGAGAGACTTCCCTCTAATCCCTATTGACTGTGTCTCATTCAGCCTGCCAATTGATATCATGGATTTGTCTAACTCAATGATGTCCCTGCACCAGGCTAGCCCATACCAGTGACATTTCCTGTGAATTAAAAGATGTTCAATCATGCCAGAAACGCTAGAACTCAAACCCGAAAGCATCACTGAAACATTCTGAAGAACATGAGGGCCAACTTGCTTTACTTGAAAGGCATGAAAACACTGAACTTTAAGAACTGTGAATTCAGGGGCCGTTTACACTACACTGTTTTCAACTAAAAATGGAACACTTTTTTTTTTTTTGCCGTTCATTTACACCATGACTTTTTGAAAACTATACTGTTATTGTCTCCAAGTAAATTACAAAAATGTGAATTTGTGAAAATAATGTCGTCATGCGCATGCGTATTACACAAGCGGGAAGGAAGTCGACCGGAAGTTGAAGCCGGCCGCGTGCCACCATCTTGTAGCAGAACTTCACTTGCGTTAGCATTCCATTGACTCCCATTCATTTTGGCGTCACTTTGACAGCGAATAACTTTACATCTGAGGCGTTTGAAGACTCCATTTGTCCATTATTTATTTCTAAAGAAACACAACAATGTATAAAATGCTCCATTACCTTGTAGCTTATGGCCCCGTAGAAGCAGTTTTTGTAAAAGTAGGCGAACGATTGCGTCATAACCACGCGACTCTCTGTCGCACAGTAGAGAGATTACGGTATGGACAGGAGGAGAAGTTCGCGGGCAATCGGGGAGACGTGGAGGCAAAATGACAAAATAATTCATCAGAATACCTAGCAAAAGTTTCTCCTGCTCCAAGCTCACGGACAGCTCCTACTCACACTCTCCGTCTCTGCAAGTTTCGGAAGGGAATGATTCAGATTTCTCATGCCACAGCCACTAGAAGACAGACGGGTTGCTCACGTCACATCTACGTCGTCAAGCTCTGTTTGAGTCGGTTTGAGTCTGCGGGTCAGGAACGGAAGTCCTTAAAAATCGCTAAAAATGGGCTTCACTTGTCTCAATTGAGTTCCAATGAGATGGCTCTGTTCACTTCTTATACTGTCTATGGTATTACATATTCAGTCTGTAGGTGCGTCTTTTTTCTTTACAAAGTGATGTCGCCAACTACTGGCCTGGCAGCATAATACAGCTTTTTTAATTGTTTTTGTGGATTCGTGTACAAACGATTCGAACAGGGATCATTTTGAGAATGTTGTCATCTGTACCAAAAAAAAAAAAAACCCGCTTTTTAGTACATTGTTGTGGCGTACACGACCCTGTTTAAAAAAAAGAAAAAAAGTTAATCTTTTTATGCGTTTTGGTTATTCATTTACATGAAAACGACGTTTTGAGGGACTGAAAATGCAAACGTTTGAAAACGTTTTTTGAAAATGATACCGTTATCGTCTGCGTGTAAACTACAAAAACGTGAATTTGTGAAAGCGATTTCGTCATGCGCATGCATATTACGTGTTCAGTCTAGGCGCATAGTTTTGTTTACAAAGTGACATCGCCAACTACTGGCCTGGCAGTATAATACAGCGTTTTTAATTGTTTTCGTAAACTACAAAATGCAAATTTGTGAAAACTGTGACATCATGCACATATGTATTACATCTTCAGTCTAGGTATGTAGTTTTAACAACGTTGACCTCGCGAAAAAACGTCCGTTTTTGGTACATCGTTGTCATGTACATGTACCCCAAGTCTCTAGGCAGAATGTGAGCATAGAAAGATGGTGAGATCTATTCCTGGCTGTACAGAGGAAGAGAGACTTGGTGGCTCTCTTTTGCTGTGAAAACTGTGTCATCATGTGCATATGTACATGTTCAGTCTAGATTGTTTTTTTTACAAAATGACATTGAATATCGTAAACTACAAAAACGTGAATTTGTGAAAACGATGTCGTCATGCGCATGCGTGTAACGTATTCAGTCCATAGGCGTGTAGTTTTTCTTTACAAAGTGACATTTCTAACTACCGGCCTGGCAGCATAAAACAGCATTTTTAGGGAGAATTTGAGCATAGAAAGATGGTGAACTCTATTCCTGGCTGTACGGAGGAAGAGAGACTTGGCGGCTCTCTTTTGCCGTGTACCCAGAGGGGGTGAGACAGCGGTCCTCTGGCAGTGAGAGGACCCTAGGGACTCAGTGCCTGGAGCCTGCTGATGATGGAGATTGATGCAGGCAGAGCCGCAGACGCCCCAGACGTTCAGCGAAATTAAAAGGCTATTTTGTCAAGTTGTAAAAGAACAGAATGGAGCAGAGGGTGATGGGCTTCCCCTCCTCCTTTCTTCTGTGTCTCTTTAGTGTCATCAGGCCCTCAGGGACAAAAACCGTTACATGCCTTTTACTCTCTCTCTCTCTCTCTCTCTCTCTCTCTTATAAACACACACAGACAAGAACACATACTTAAAGATACAGACAAAATAATGAACAGATATTTTGTGAAAAGTATTAGGTAAATCTTTTTTTAAAGAAAATAGATTTTTCAAAAGAAAATATGACCATGCAAAATGCACACAATTTTAGGGTATTGTTAATTGCCAGGATGTTGCTATGCAGTTGCTTTGGTGTTCAGGGTGGTTACTAGGTGATTACATCCTGGCTCAAGTTAAAAGTCTCTGTGTTATTATGGTCCAAATAAAGCTTTTGTTCGCCATTAGGAAAAATTTTATAGTTTTTGCCATGAGTCTGATGCTGTAGAAAAACAATAGCACAACTATCTGGTCACATGACTTAGGGAAAAAAACAAGAGGGTGCACACAAATTTTGAGAATTTATATATATATATATATATATATATATATATAGATAGATATATATCATTAATAAAATATGCTTCAGGTGATGTTTCATTGTTGTAGTTATTTTTTACTTTTACCAAATTTAAATGGTCTCTAAAAACTGTTTATTGACAGAACTTGCTTTAAAAGGAAAATAAATAAAAAGAAAATATGCATTAAGTTCTGTAAAAACAGTGTATTTCTAAGTGCTAAACGTAGAAACGTAAACATTTTCCAGATAATATTTCAGAAATTTGCTTTAGTACAATACTGGTATAAAAGCCTGTTATTTCATTATGAAAACAATTTCTTAATTTGTTTTGTTTTTGTCTTGCACAGTATTTTTTATGCTTTTTTATGCATAAAATATGTAGCTGCCTTCATAAGGGTGTGAGAAAACTCCTGATTTGAAGTATCATCTGAGGGTTTGTTAGTGAAGCTCTGCATTCTCTGGCTCCCCAGAGCCATTTCAAAGTCATTTCCTTTTACTTACTTATTTGGACATAATGTGCTGATCATTTATCCTCAATTTGAATTTAATTGACCAGGTGACCTGAGGATGCACCCCGGCCCTGGAGGACAGCCCTGACTGAGCAGTTGGCACAGAAAAGGAACAGAGAGACAGACTGAAACGAGGAGGGGCTAGACACACACACACACACACACACACACACACACACACACACACACACACACACACACACACACACACACACACACACACACACACACACACACACACACACACACACACACACACACACACACACACACACACACACACACACACACACACACACACACACACACACACACACACACACACACACACACACACACACACACACACACACAGGTCAAGCTTGTGTCAAGTAGGGAGTGGAGACCATCTGAGTTGTTCACCCTCATGCTTTGTGCAAATCCTGCCAGTTTTTTTTTTTTTTCTGTGTGTGAATATGTTGATGGGATGTTGAGAGGTGTCCCAGAAGGTTGAGATGCACAAGTATCATCATTCAAATTTAGCTTGACACAATTTTCCCAGAGCACTCGCAGTTCAATAGGACTCACTCGGGAGAGGAACCATCATTCAAATCAAATCTTAAATATCTCTCTGTTATAAAATTAGACTTGTAAAATGTCTTTGACACTAAAGCATATGATGAATATGAGAGCACAAAATGTTGAGAAAGCATGACACGGCATTTTCAGTATATGAATTTGGATTTGGATTAGACAGTTTAAAAAAACAACAACTATAAACTAATAATGTAATACATATTCTTGGTCATACATAAATGAAAAAGGTAAGAAACAAATAAAATGTATGCATCTAAAAAAAATCATGCAATAGTTTATTATTCATTATTTGCATCTATTTGATTTCTTTTTAAATAATCATATTGCGTATTTATTTAAATTGCTTACAATCAGCATACATCTGTGCATTGAGAAAACAATTAAATTTATCCATTGAAAAATATGAACATGGTTAAAATATGCTAGCTGTGGATCAAGCAATATTCAGTTGAGAATGAAAGAAATTGGATTTATTGATGATGGACATATAAACCTGGTTATTGCGTATTTAAAACACATTCAGTTTAGTACTGTTTGTAATGCTAGGTGCAAGAAAAGCACGCAAAGGAGCAGATCTAAGTGCAGGAGTTTAATAATAATCTAAACAGAACAACAATCAGGAAACGCAGGGAACATAAGAACACACATGGAACGCCAGACATCGGCTACAA
This sequence comes from Leuciscus leuciscus, assembly GCF_965113295.1. Lineage (NCBI taxonomy): Eukaryota > Metazoa > Chordata > Actinopteri > Cypriniformes > Leuciscidae > Leuciscus > Leuciscus leuciscus. Next base: position 12,101,812 of record NC_138729.1, read on the forward strand.
ACATGGCACAGACACAGGAAATAACACAAAAGTCCCAACAAGACATGGGAAACATATTACACTGTTACAGAAATTTTACATTGTTTATTACCTGTTATGACTGACAAATAAGCATCACGTTAAGTTTATTAGTTTGTTACAACTGTGTAATCCAAATGGATTGAAACTTTGTAATTCAAATACAAATACATAAAACTTAAATTAGTCCTAAATATTTTTTAACGCTGTTTACAGCACCCATAGAGGCCAACTATTACCTTTAGATTATTTAGATCTTCTAACAAGAATGGTGGTTTTAGTATCCATTTTATAAAAGCTATAAGCCACTGGCTGTATATTGGGACAACAGTTTTCAGCCATGTCCATTACTACAGAATGTCCTGTCTGTGATAGCAGCCTTCTGCTGTACCCTGGCCTGGCTGATGATTACGGATCTTCCCTGCAAAACTGACCAGCAGTGGCAGTAATCAGCTCAATTTACAGAGGGGTCCTGACCCCAGAGCAGTGATAGCCCTGTTCCATCTCAGCTTATCATCTCCAGCAGCCTGACCCACTGATCCCGGCAGAGGAAGCCACGGGATCAATCAGCCAACACCCTCGCTCTCAAATGGGTCTCAGTGTTGGAGATGGCGCTGAATGTGCACTCAAAGACAAGTCAATATGACAATATGAAGTTTTCTGTAAGAGGGAAAGACACATGCACATCTGCAAACAGATCAATAGGTATTTTAAAGGAGTAGTTCACTTTAAAATGAATATTACCCCATTATTTACTCACCCTCAAGCCATCCTAGGTGTAAATGACTTTCTTCTTTCAGATGAATACAATCGGAGTTATATTAATAAACATCCTGACGCTTCCGAGATTTATAATGGCAGTGGATTGCAACCATCAGTTTGAAGCTCAAAAACGTGCATCCATCCATCATAAACAAACTCCGGGGGGTTAATAAAAGCCTTCTGAAGCAAAGTGCTGAGTTTGAGTAAGAAAAAGATTCATATTTAAAACTCTATAAAATGAATACGCTATATCTAAATTGTGGCAACAGATTACAAGCAATATTATTAATTAAATTTAACAAATTAGAATTGAGTAATAACTAATCAAATTAATTCTTTAAAAGTTAACTATTTAAAATTTGTAAAATTTACAACAATTTTTTTTAAACAAAAATATCTGAATAACAGACAGACGTCAAAGATGAATTAAGAATTCTTTATTTTATATTGCTAACATTGAAGACACCTGATGTTAACAAGCAGAATCACTGAAGGGGAAAAACAAATAGACAAGGTGATCTGATGGTGTTAGGGTTAGGGTTGTGTTTTAACATAATCATTATTTCACAATCATGACCTGAATCACTGAACTCATATAGAGACAATTTCTGAGTTAGGTTTACTTCATGAATTATAGCAGCACTGTCCTTGTACATCATATTTTTAACTTTTTCAATGTAATCCATAGAGTTTCTTAAAAGTTTCTCGTATACAAAAAAAACTATACATTTTTTTAGTTTGTAGACACAGGGACATCAAGAATCTGCCTGTGAATCTCAACAATGGTGACAATTATAAAGCATGTTGCAGTGCATTCTGGGTGCCATCAATCAAAACTCATTCATGGCTCACATCATGCATTGCTGCATGAATAAATAATGAGCTTATGATCAGAGGTGATCTGTTTGTCACCATTGCTGAGATTCATAATTATTGATGTCTGTGTGTGCCTACATACAAATTTTTTTTGAAGTTTACATTTTTTATTATTGATTTGATCATTTGGATTTCATTGAAAAGGCAAAAAATATTATGCTGTACAAGGACAGTGCTGCTATAATTAATAAAGTAAGTCCTTACTCAGAAATTGGGCTCTAAATGAGTTCAGTGATTCAGGTCAAATGATTGTGAAATAATGATAATGTTAAAACACAACCAACATCATCAGATCACCTTTTCTATTTGTTCATCTGGCTGTTATAACTCAGGCACAGCAGCCAAATCAAATCTAAAGTTAATGATTTAAGGGTCAAGAGCCCAACTAAAACAAACACGGATCACCATAATGGTGACTTAAAATTACGGTGTTCTCCTTCAGTGATTCTGCTTGTTAACATCAGGTGTCTTCAATGTTGGCAATAAAAAATAAAGAGTTCTTAATTCATCTTTGACGTCTGTCTGCTATTCAGATATTTTTATTTAAAACAAATTTGTTGTAAATTTTACTCATTTTAAATGGTTAACTTTCAAGGAATTAATTGGATTAATTATTACTCAATTCTAATTTGTTAAATTTTATTCATAATATTGCTTGTAATCTGTTGCCACAGTTTTATTGAGTAGATATAGCGTATTAATTTTTACAGTAGCTTCCGGACAAACGAACACACGCAGTCTACTTGCGCCTAAAGCGTAACTTATACGAGTAATGCGACGTACTGCTGATATGCACTTTTTTGAGCTTCAAACTGATGGTTGCAATCCACTGCCATTATAAAGCTCAGAAGCATCAGGGTGTTTATTAATATAACTCCGATGGTTTCCGTCTGAAAGAAGAAAATCATATACACCTCAGATGGCTTGAGGGTGAGTAAATCGTGGGGTAAGTAATTTTCATTTTAAAGTGAACTACTCCTTTAAGCACATACTGTAACAATAACGAAACATTGGCGGATAGTGAAAAGGAACACATTCTTAGAAATCTGGGGGGTAAAAGCTCAATATTTATTGCAAAAGACAGGTTGTTCAATGCACCCACACTTCCAGGCGTATCAGCTGCTTCTTCATTGCCCCGTCTCACACCCACCATTCACAGACATGTGTCAGAGACCTCCAGGCCAGTACCCCCCTTTCCACACAGCAGTCACAGATGGGACCCTCACAATAGCCCCCAACCCTGAGCAAGCTGGCCTTTCTCATGCCCGATTACACCCCAATAACGGCAACACAATTGATACAGTGACTCCAGGGGACCCTGCATGAGCCGTGTCAGTAGACAGTTAGAAGACCTTATTCTGCTGTGATTGTCTGCAGTGTCTACAATCGGTGCATTTGAGGATCACATGATTAAGAGCAAAATAACTTATAAATGCTTTCTGAAGAGGTCTCATAAGCAAGCAGTGCCATTTGTGTCAAACAACCTTCCAATCAATACATAAACCAAAAAATACATATTTAAAAAAATGAAATTCAATTTGTTATATTATTTGAAATGGCTATGGCTGATTTTTTTTAGATAATCATATGCTTCCACTCAAAGCAGTATGACCATATTTCCCATAAATACTGGGGGACCTTTAGACACAATGGATGCTGTAATATTCCAATAAATCATCAACAAATATGGATTTCCCCCTAGTCCTATAAATATGTGTTTACAGCATGGTAATAATAGTTGTTGGTCAATATAAATAACTTGTCAAATTCTGGTAGAATCATCTACATCTTTACATAATCTCATTGTATACATGTATATTATTAATTATGGAGTTTCTCTTTCAAAACATGTTTTGAGCAATAACAATTCAACCCTGCAACATTGAAAATATTACAAGGCTGAAGGTCACCACAAAAATGCTTAAACCAGCAAAGCATATCCTTATCCAGCAAAATGTCATTGCACCACACCAAAGTATTCACTTTCAATATTTTTGTTCTTTGTGCCAAGGTTAAAAAACAACAAAAAACATGAACTATTAAGTTTATATGACTAATAGACAAATATATTTACAAAGACTGTGAAAGAAAAAAGAAAGACAAAGTTAGATAACGCATTTTGGAAAGAAAGCTTGACAGTGAAAGCATAATATTTTATTTTTTTATTTCAAATTCTACAGTATATATTTGATCAATTCTATTTAATCCTTTAAACTATAATGCTGATATATGGCAACATGCAAATTGGCTGATATTCAGAGGAAAAAACTTTATATAAAAAATATAATATTTATGTTGCATGCTACACCATACAGAGTTAAAAGTTCAGTGTCTGTGATTTTTCCTTTTAATTACTGTATATCAGTCACAGGGATAGAAAAGGTACAGAAATGCACAGATTCCTAAGAATGACCCAAAGAAACTTGCATGCAAAGGAGGATTTAACAGTAAAGAACCCAACAGGAGATATATTGTCAGTAATGAATATAAATTTGTTTTCCATTTGCACTTCTGCCCAATTATCTCTGACATTTGACATATGCACATGCACTGCTAGTCAATAAGAATACAGAGGAACATTTTCTTGTAATGATGTTGCTGTATGATATAGATTGCATGGATTGAATAGTCCCAGTAAAGGATATTATCCTACGAGCAGGCCACAGCACATTTATTGTCGAGAAGGATATTTCAGTGTTTCCAGTGTGGTGTGTAGCCAATATAACGATTGATTCTGTACTGTTATAAGCGCCAGCCAAGCATATATTATGAGACAGGGCTGCCTGTCGGTGGAGAAAAATCAACAACATGTGGCAGATTCAGATAAAATGATGCATGAGGCACATCGCAAAGAGTGCATGTGTGTGTGAATACAAAAAATACCTCAGTATAACATTCGACTTGATTTATCAGTGCCCTCACAAGTGCTACAGCCCACAACAGAGCTGCAGACAGACTACATTAGACATAGAGTTGGTCCAGCAAGCCATCTACAGTATGTTATCTGGGACAAACATACTCAGAGTGTTTTCATGCTTGTGTGTGTGTGTGTGTGTGTGTGTGTGTGTGTGTGTGTGTGTGTGTGTGTGTGTGTGTGTGTGTGTGTGTGTGTGTGTGTGTGTGTGTGTGTGTGTGTGTGTGTGTGTGTGTGTGTGTGTGTGTGTGTGTGTGAGAGAACCAATGTCCACATTATCGGCAACATTCAAAGGTATAAAACACCCCACAGTGTCTTATCAGCGTCCACTGGCCTTCATTTCTACCTCGTGCCCTGGCACACCTGTCAGCACTTTAAGATATGCAAATGAAGGAGGAGGAATACTCCTGTCAGATCATTACCATGCATTACCTTGTGCTTATCTCCACATTAATCCCTCCTCTACATAATCACATTTAGGCTTTCTCCTCTGATGAATGGGAACCATGGGTAAATATAATCTTTGATTGAATATCAAGGAATTTTCAATACCTTGATGACACAATGAAAAAAATGAATGGATTATGCGATCCACTTGTTAGACTGTAATACTGGCAACATCAATAGCGATCAAATCATCTTATTGTTAATTGAATATTTTTCAGAAGCATTTAAAGGGACAGTTCACCTAAAAATGAAAATTCTATCATTTACTTATTCTCATGTTGTTCCTAACTCAAAAGACCTTGTTTAATCTTTGAAACACAAATTAATATATTTTTAATGAGACGAGAGATTTCTGTCCCTCCATTGAAAGTCCAGGTAACTAAAACTTAAACGATCCAAAAAGGTTATGAAGACATCGTAAAACAAATTCAAATTAATCGAGCGGTTTACTCCAAGTGTTGTGAAGAGATATGATCACTTTATATGATGAACAGATTTAATTTAGGATTGTATAAACAAACATAAATAAAGCACATGGTAAACACAGAAGCTTGTGAACAAACCTCATTGGTACCAATGAGGTTTGCTCTAGCATGTGATGCATGCATGAGCTTCCGTGTTTACCATATGTCTTTGTATGGGTGATCATTATTTAGATAAAAAAAAAAAGTCTAAATTAAATCTGTTCATCATATAAAGTGATCATATCTCTTAACAAGACTTGGATTAAATGGCTTGAGTCATATGGATTCGTTTTACAATGCCTTTCTAACCTTTCTTTGTTAACTGGACTTTCAATGGAGGAACAGAAACCTCTCAGGTTTCATTAAAAATGTCTTAATTTGTTATTCAAATATTAACCAAATAATTATGGGTTTGAAATGACATGACAGAATAAAACAATTTTTTTTATAGGTGTAGTATGTGATTTTTCAAAATCGTTGTTGAATACTATTGATATTTGAAATCAACCCAAACAAACACAACCCTCCCTTCATTGCTCAGCCCCCAAAATGCATAATAGCAGAAGTGAAGCAAAATAATGCTTCACGAAAAATAAAGCGATGATGACGAACGAACGACAAGAAAGCACAAAATATGAACATACAGTACACAAGAGTATATTCAAGCTAGAGTTTGTTGTTAGTCGCCAGCAGCACACACTCAAAACCAGATCAGATGCACTGAGCAAAGATCAAAGAAATATAATCTTCAGATATCAGATGAAATCTTCAGGGAGTTTATTAATATTAGAGCGCTGCTAAGGAGGCACAGTTAAAACAAATTTCAGATTTAATTGCACAAAATGCACAAAGGCTGAAGGTCCTTTTTAGTACAATTAATGCATTTCTAAATCCCACTCCTTAGATTAGATTAGATTAGATTCAACTTTATTGTCATTACACAAGTACGGGTACAACTACGGGTACAATCCTTGTGCCCCATTAGAGATTTCTACTAACCTGTGTGATCAGTTTTTAAATCATTTCATTCATAAAGTTGAGTGCATTCTGTCTAATGCCATCTCAAAGTTCTTTTCCTCTAGAAACAGCTTCTCATCAGAACTCTCTCCCTCTTTTTTTAACCTATGTCTCCTTCTCAACTCTATGATATTGTTTCTATTATGAAGCCCTCATTTTGTATTTCTGATTTTCTCACACATATTTTTTAAAGAGGCTTTTCAAGCCTTAAGTCTGGTCATAACTGCTGTTATGAATAGCTCCCTAGCAAATGGAGTTGTGTCAGCCAGTTGTTATTGTACAACCATTGTTAAAAAATCTTTATCAGCATGATATGAATAACTACAGACCCATTTCCAAATGATCCTTAATTTCAAAAGTCTTGGAAAAAGTTGTACTCTCAGATTTCATCTTACCTGAGTACTTTCAATATTGTTGACACATTTCAGTCTGGTTTTAGAGATCTACACAATACTGAATCTGCTTTGTTGAAGGTTACCAATTGTTACCCTGGACCACAAAACCAGTCACATGGGGCAATTTTTTTAAATTGAGATGTATACATCATCTGAAGGCTAAATAGATAAGCTTTCCATTAATGGTTTGTTATGATATGACAATATTTGGCCGAGATACAATTATTTGAAAATCTGGAATCTGAGGGTGCAAAAAAATCGAAACATTGAAAAAATCTCCTTTAAAGTTGTCCATTTATGTTTGCGATTGTGCTGCATTCACTCACAAAAATAAATGCTTTATATATTTACGGTAGGAAATGTACAAAATATCTTCATGGAACATGATCTTTACTTAATAGTCTAATGATTTTTGGCATAAAAGAAAAATAGATCATTTTGACCCATACAATGTATTGTTGGCTATTGCCACAAATATACCCGTGCTACTTGTGACTGGTTTTGTGATCCAGGGTCACAATTCTATTTTACTCTCTCTTGACTCTGGTTCTTGCTGTATTCCTGATTTAAGTGCCGCATTTGACATAGATCATGATATCCTTTTACAAAGACTTGATCAGCTTGGTTACAGGGACCTGTGATTAAGTGATTTTAAAGAAAGAACTTTTACTGTTAATATAGGGAAATCTTTCCCATCTCGTGCTCAAATCTCTTATGGTGTTCCACAGGGTTCCATTTTGGGGCCTCTTCTTTTTGCTTTATATATGATTCCCCTTGGTCATATTATTCAAAATACAACTTATGATGTAATTTCTATACCAATAAAATTCATCTTTATCCTCCTGTTAAAAATAACAGCTGTTCTTTGTCTAATCTGTTTGAATGTCTTTGTGGCATTAAATGCTGGATGGACATGATTTTATTTATTTTTTTACAGTTAAATAGTGATACAACTGAAATAATCATCTTTGGACCATCAGTTCTGACTTCTGCCATTATCAGTTAGCATGGTCCATACTCTACCAATGTGTGCGACAGAGTCAAAAGTTTGTGTTTTGACCAACAGATCAGTGCTGTTGTGAAAAGCAGTTTTTTCAGTTAAGATCCATTGCTAAAATTAAGAAGATGCTTTCTGAGAAGAAAATTGAAAGGGTTATTTATGCATTTATAACATCAAGGTTAGACTACTGTTATTCCTTCTATCTGGGTTTGCCTAGATTTGCTTTAGATCGTTTGCAATTGGTGCTAAATGTGGCAGCCAGATTATTGACAGGCACTCGAAAACGTGAGCACATTACTCATGTACTCGGCTCCCTACACTGGCTACAGGTCAAGTGATCTCCTCACACCGTATACTGCCTCGAGATCTCTTCGGCCATCCAGTCAATTACTCCTCTCAGTCCCTCGTTCATGTTTTAAAGCTAAAGGTGACCAGGCTTTTTCGGTTGCTGCTCCCAGGCTCTGTAATAGACACATTTTTATTCTTTGTTTTAATTTAATTTTTTGGGGGTGTATAATTTTCAATTGTCCATTTGGTTTTTGTATTATTTTCTGTCTAATCTTTAAAACAGTTTTACATCTGTTTTACTCTACCTGTCTAGCACTTTGGTATCAACTTATATATACATATTCAGACATAGGAATAGATATTTGGATATTGCTTTCTGTAATTATTTGTGCAAGTCTCTCTTCAGCTGTAAATTCATATGTAAGTGTCAAATTTACAAGAGCCATATCTTTGGCCTGTTCTTCATCCGTTGGTTAAATAAACAGAATAGTCTGATCAATCTAACAGCCTGCACGTTCTGAGAAAACAGAAGATCCTGGCATCTGTGTTGGTGTCTCTCAAAGAAATCTCTACACCCACATATGAATTACAGCAGGATGGACAGACGATGTGTTTGCCAAAAAGAGGGCTGGTCAGTGTGTCTTTGTGGAGATCGAGGGGTTATACAATGGTAGGGGTAGCCAGACGGTGAAATGAGGGTGACGGAGGAGGTGAAAGAGGGCAGTGCACACGTGTCAGAGTGACACTAAGGAGAGATACAGGCAGAGAAATCAGCTGAACCTCACAATCCCAGCATCCATTTCTTCACTTCATTGCTCCTCAATCATAAACATTTACTCCAAACACTCACTGTCAGATCAGAAAGACCTCTGGAAATGTCTTGAAAAGCCAAATGGTAGAATCACATAAGCCCTCATCAGTATTTAAGGAATGGTTTTATTCTGTTAAAGAAGTTACTTAGTGGAATGTGCAAGCTGCTATTTTCCAAACAGTGGAAGTGGATTATAAGCATCACAAAAGTATACAAAACCATCACATTGTGAGATATAGTCACAACTACAAGAAACTAAGTTGCAAATTTATGTCGTAATTCAGCGGCGGTTTCTTCATTAGGGCGATCGGGCGACGCACCACCAAAGTGTGAAAGGGACTTTTTCAATCACAATCTCATTCAACCACAGAGTTACGCTAGCAGTCACTCATTGTTGCTCTGCCTCTGGATATAGGCCTAGTCCAATCAGCGCCAAATCACGTTCTGTGGAGTACCGCCTCTTTTTGGGCGATTTCACTATGGCCGAAAATCGCCCAGAGTGTTCCCATAGACTTACATTCAAAGATTTTTTTTTTCAAACTGCAGGCACTGCAATGCATTCTCTATGGGTTCCGGGAGGGCTCGCACTAACGTGCTTTCGTCATCATACGTAAACTTCACTTGTGCAGCGATTGGTGGAAACAAATATACCTCTAATAATATTTAGCCATAAGCTGAAGTGACATCCTATAATTTCCTCAGTGCATAACTTACATTTCACGGACATATTCTCCATCTGTAAATGGAAGCAAAAATAGACAGCAAGGTTACAATATGTTTGTTTTTATAACCTTCCATATGAACATTGTTTGTAGGACAATATTGATCAGGATATTAAATATAAATAAATTAATTAATTAAATACAGTTTTTTTTTATTCAAATAGAAAAATAATAATTAAATACAATATTTTACCATACATCGCCATTTAGCCCAAAAATTCAGATTTATTTGGCAATTGGCTATTTCCCAACCCTGAAGTTTTAGCTAAACTTTAGGCTAATGATAGCTACATTATTATCACTGTTAAATTGTTATTTAACAATTAGCCCACATTCAGTCCTGGATTAATAATTCAGTTTGTTGTGCCCCCCCCCCCAAAAATTTTTTTAGCACCAGCCGCCACTGTCGTAATTACAAAAAACAAAGTCACAATTGCGGTTAGGGTTAGGGTTAGGGTTAGGGTTAGGGTTAGCTAATTACATTGCAAGATACAAAGACACTGTGAGACTGACAAGTTTCAATTATGAGAAACAGTCACAGTTGTGAGATATAGTCACATTGTGAGATTTACAATCACACTGCGAGATATAAAGAAACAATTACGAGAAACAAAGCTGTAATTGTAAAATATAAAGTCACGTTCTGAGATATAGTCACATTGTTAGATGTAGAAGAACATTGTGAGATATAATGTCGCAATTTTCAGAAACAAAGTTGCATTTATGCGAAACATTGCAAGATACAGTAAATAAAGTTGCAATTTTGAGAAACAAAGTTGTAATTGTGAGGCATAAAGTCACATTGTGAGATTTAAAATCACATTGTGAGATATGAAGTCTCAATTACGAGAAACAAAGTCGCTATTTGGAAGATATAAAGTAATTATTGCAAGATACAGTCATATTGTGAGATTTGAATCATATTGAGATATGAAGTAACAATTACAAGAAAGGACGATGCAGTTGTGAGATATAAAGTCATTGTAAGATCACAATGCAAGATACAATTATGTGAAACAATTACTAGTCTCAGTTACAAGAAACAAAACCGTTATTGCAAGATATAAAGTCAAACAAAGTGTAATTGTGAGATATAAAGTCACATTGAGTCATAAAATCACAATTGGGAGATTTAAAGTCACAATTTTCTTTTGTTTATTCTGAGGCAGAAACAATCTGCACACAGTGCATAAGAAGAAAAACATGGATAAACACGAGAGCACACTAAGCTGATGATGATATTAATATTTCCACTCTTTATTGACCCAGAGTAATATTAGTTGGAGATCACGAAATATGGCCTAAATATGATCTATCTATATATAGACGCAATATTGTTGGTTTAATGAGTTGATTACAATTTTAGTCTGGTTGAAGCCTGTCCATGCTTATTTGTTATGGTGAGTCAGTCGTGTTTTTGCATCATATGTGTGTCTGCATACATCCATGACGAAAGATAGACAGGTGCTGAGCTACTTTAGAAAAGCCCCCATCACGAGGAAGCCCCGCCCCTGCTTTGCATGTCTCATTTTAATGTATTGAGTGGGCCATCTGTAACCCATTCATCTCATTCAAAAAGCCGTTAGAAGATCTCATCCCTCCCTCTTTGCCCTCTGCGGCTCATTAGCATAAACTCAGAACGACATGCACAAACACACTTCGGGCCTCCACGAGTGTGTTTACACATGCATTCACGCTCACACACAACAAACGGTGAGACATACCAAGCTGCTTATGATCTAACTTGTATTTAGAATGAAATTTGATTGTATATATCACAGCAGGAAATAATGTTAATAGTCCTCATTATTTCAAAATGCAGTTTTCAATAACTGTTTCAATGAGCCATTCCCCATTCTGTTTGATTCAATATGTCGCATCAATAAACATTTAACATCCACAAACACATACAAAATGCATTATCCCTGCTTTTTTTTTTTCTTCAATCATTTTTCATAAAGCTCCCCAATCCCTCAGCAGAGCGTGCTAGTGTTGACTAGCCATTAATCACAAGTCTTATCTGCCACACTGGACACTGTTTTTATGGCATCCTCAAGACAACATGACGGGTCATATCAGTGTTTCAGTCCCTGTTTGCCACTGAAAGCTCACTTCTGCCTGTCTGCTCAAAGACTAGATGGAGATATGGTGAAACACAGCAGATAAAGTACCTCACCTCTTCTTTCTCTAAGTCTTTCTCTTTCTCTTTTCGCACATCTGGCAGGTATAAAGTCTGGACCAAAGCCCTAAGTGGAAGTACTTGGTGATGGCAATGAACGACAACATAATTTCCTATGTGTTGTCACCTGACAACACAGCGTGGCGTCCATCACCCCATTAGCTGTTCTTACAACAGGAATTTCTTATTATTGCTGTTACTATGTTGCAAATAAATCTACATTTGATAATGAAGTTTTTAAAATGTGCATTATATATATACATGTGTGTGTACAGTATTCCCTCTCTTGCCATATAGTGTAGTCACTTTGCCATCTAGTGTGGTCACCCTTCACATGTAGTCTCTTTTACCTAACGTATCACATAAACGATAAATATCTTGAGGGTTCCATGGCATGTACCCTTCGCTTATAGACTTGAAGGGCGCTTTGAGAAGGGAATCCGTTGTTAGTTTAGTTTGAAATGCCCCTACAAATGGCTTCCCCTCCCGAAGTGCCCTTCAAGGGCGCAAAAATGGGATTTGGAATTCGCCCACAATTCTTGACATATAAGCTCAACAAATTTGGTCTTTGGAAGAATTTGAAAAAACTGAGACGTAAAAGACTTCTCCATTCTCTGTCAAGGAGAAACAGTTGAAAGACATCATGTCTGTGATTGGATCATTGAAATGAGAGGGGCTCATTGCTTCCATTGAAACACATCCAATAGAATTCTGTAGAAAAACGGATTGAAACAACCCCCAAATCAAGACAGATTCTCCTGTCATCATGTCATAATGAAATCTTACAATTAGGTAATCCTTGGGTATACTATTGCAGTGCACCTGGCCGTTCCAAACATGAAGCTCTCCTCCATGTATAAAAAGGACGCCCAGGTGAAAGCGATGGTCTGGACCTTTAAAGCAGCCTTATGATGAATGCGTTTGGCAGGCCGGCGGATGATAGAGTGGAGCGAGTGATACGATAGCGCCAGGCTCTTTGAAGCCTGGCAGAGCCTGAAGGCATGACTCCACAAGTCCTTCAGCCTCTCATGAGTTAATGTCCTAATCTGTTTTCAGCAGAGCCCTCGCAAGCATGCGCAACAGCCAAGGGCAAAAACTAATGAAATGCTCTTTTAGCCAGCCATCATTAATTGGTCACAGTTAGAGAGGGAATGTCAACACGGAGGCTATTATCTGCTCTCAATCTCCACAGACATCCACACAAATGTTCCAGGGCTTTCACAGCTCTCTCCATCTCTGTCAAAACACCTCCAGCCTTTAAGCCACTGAGAAGGTGTAATGACTCATAGTTTAGCCACTGTATATAGTTCATATATTACATATATGTAGAAATCTTATATAGAAAACTCATCTTCTGTGCCTAAATTAGGTAAGGTTACTGTATTATTTCAATTTATATTTTCACTATGCATAAACCAGTGTAGATGTTTCCTTGTGAAAAAGGACACAATATGATTTTAGTCACGAAAGTGTACTTTAAATTCATTTAAAAATTAATTCACCTCTAGCTGCTCGCATCAAGTTCAAGGCACTGACGCTTGCTTACAGAACTATCACAGGCTCAGCTCCCTCCTACTTTCACTCACTCCTACGAGTCTACATCCCTACCAGACACCTACGATCGGTCAACGAGCGACGTCTCGTGGTTCCATCACAGAAAGCCACAAAATCACTTTCCAGAACATTCTCATTCACAGTTCCATGCTGGTGGAACGCTCTCCCCACCCTCATCCGGAATGCAGAATCCCTGACAACATTCAAAAAACAGCTGAAAACCAATCTCTTCCGTGAGCACTTAACCTTATAGAAAAAAAACAAAAAACAAAAAAAAACAAAAAAAAAACACCACACATCGAAACACCACTTATCAGGCTTATGCTACTCTGAATAATACCTGAACTTCGTATTTTGAGCACTTCCTGCGTTGTTGTTGCTCTTGCCTCTTTATGATGACTCGCTGAATTTAGTCCTAATTTGTAAGTCGCCTTGGATAAAGGCGTCTGCTAAATGACTAAATGTAAATGTAAATGTAAATTTAAGTGGCTTTTTATTACATATTACATTATGCAAGCAGATACTGTCTAGATTTGAAGTAGGCCTATACAAGTGCACATTTAATACAGTTAAGTGCACTTCTATTTCACAAGGGTTACCACATGCAAAACAATTAATTATGTTATCAGAAATATATATATATATATATATATATATATATATATATTTTGCTGTCTACTGAAGGTATTTTTGTATAAATTTGTTTATGCATGCCAACCTGAAAAAAAAAATTCTGTCATTAATTACTCACCTTCATGTCGTTCCAAACCCGTAAGACTTGTTCATCTTCGGAACACAAATGAGGATCTTTTTGATGAAATCTGAGAGCTTTCTGTCCCTCCACTGACATGTAAATAAAAGCCTAAATTCAATCTGTTCATCACATAAACCAATTGAGTCTCTGCAGAAATTTTGGACTAAACCGCTTAATTAATATGGATTAGTTTTACGATCTCTTTATTAACTTTTTGAAGCTTGAAAGTGGTAGTTGAGTAGATTGTCAATGGAGGCACAGAAATCTCTCAGATTTCATCAAAAAGATCTTAATTTCTGTTCTGAAGATGAACGAAAGTCTTATGGGTTTGGAACGACATGAAGGTGAGTAATTAATGACAGAATTTTCATTTTTGGGTGAACTATCCCTTTGATCTCGTTCCTGTCAAATATTTAAAATAAAATAAAATAAAATAAAATAAAATAAAATAAAATAAAATAAAATAAAATAAAATAAAATAAAATAAAATAAAATAAAATAAAATAAAATAAAATAAAATAAAATAAAATAAAATAAAATAAAATAAAATAAAATAAAATAAAATAAAATAAAATTAGAATACTGAATAAATTGAATCAAGTTGAAATTGAGCAAATTCAATTTATGTGCATTGAAATATAAAATCAAATATGATGACAAAAGACACAAACTCTTCATACTGAAAAAAAAAAAAACTTATTGAGAGATAAAAATTTTTACAGGCTACTAAAATGTTAATATTTTCAAAAAGCGAATATATGTTATTACAGAATAAAAGTATTAAAAGTCAACCAGCCAGCATTTAAATGCACTGCACGAAAGAAATTATTTAAAAACTCATAGCAGAGGATTGTTCATGGCAAAAAGGAGCATGATGAAGTGTGGTCTTTGTGTTTAGTTGAATGTATTTCAATAGGCATGAGGAGACAATATGTTCTTGCACATTAGGTTGTGGGTGCCATGAACGCTGACCTCGGGCTGAGGTGTGAGGGGCAGTGGGCTAGTGTTAATGGAGCTGTAGTGAAGAACAGCTGATCCCAGAGCTGGAGAACACAGACCTCTCTTCAGTGCTGCTTTATTAAGGGACTCTGGCTTCTTCAGGCCTGGACTGACGTGAATGCTCAGAACAAAACATCACAAATATGGTGGTGCCAATCGACAACAGCCTTAGGCCACTCTAGAGTCAAGCTCAACACTCCTGTTCAATACATCACACAGCAGGAGAGAGCCAAAGGACTGCAACCAGCCCTCCAGCCTGCAAGAGGCCTGCAGGGACACGCATAAATATTCCATTCCCAGAACTTCACCATCCAGAATCAGCCTTGGTTTGCCTGTCATTGGAGCCAAGAGCAAAGCTTACAGATGCTAATGAATGATGAATTACCCCAAACTGCATTTGTATTGATACTTTTCGGAACTTTATTTTACAGTCCTGTTCTGCATACTATGTACTTATTATCGTAATTACAATAATTGGGTTATAACTAAGTACTAAAACTGAACCTACACCTAACCTTAACACACGTGATTGCCTTGTATACTAGTACTTTCTTGGGTAAGTACACTGTAAGTACACGTACTGTAAAATGTGTAAACCTGCTTTTCTCATAACGCATCTGTCAAATCTTACAGCGAGTCACAAAATAAACATTTATTTAAAAATAATAATTATTCATAATATTATAATAAATATATATTTACATTTAACATTTACATTTTATCATTTAGCAGACGCTTTTATCCAAAGCGACTTACAAATGAGGAGAGCAATAGAAGCAATTAAGCTAACAATAGGGCGACAAAATGCAAGTACTGAAACCCTTCCCAGTTTAGTCTAACGCAGTATACGTAATTTAAAATAAATAAATAGTGTAACAACTCCAAAGTTTCTGGCTGACCTTGATGGAGTTATGGCTGACGAACCTAGCTGAAATGGAGAAGTTGTGGTGTGGCGATGGGTTGGCCGGGACCACAAGCAGCTCTTTCTTCACAAGGTTTAGTTGAAGGTGGTGGTCCTTCATCCAGCAAGAGATGTCTGTCAAGCAGGCTGAGATGTTAGCAGCTACCGTCGGATTCTCTGGTTGGAATGAGAGGTAGAGTTGTGTGTTGTTAGCATAACAGTTGGAAAAACCATGTTTCTGAATGACAGATGGATGGATCATGTAGATGGAGAAGAGAAGTGGTCCAAGCACTGAGCCCTGAGGCACCCCAGTAGCTAGATGTTGCGACCTGAGTTTAGAATGCTGTTCACGGAGAACATCAGATAACCAGGGGGCAGAGGGGGTGCCATGGGCTGGCCTGGATGAAACAGGGATGAAAGAAGTTGTCCAAGCACAATGTTAGAGTGGCAAGCACGATGTACACAATACCGCTCAAAAACTTGGGGTCAGTAATATTTTTTTAAAAGAAATTCATACTTTTAGCAATGACATATTAAACTGATCAAGAGTAAAGACATGTATAATGTTACAAACTATTTCTATTATGCTGCTCTTTTGAACTGTTCTATCAAAGTGTCCTAAAAAATGTATAATGACTCCAGAAAAACAATAAATGTTTTCAACATTGATAATAATAAGAAATGTTTCTTGAGCAGCAAATCAGCATATTATAATAATCTCTGAAGGATCATGTGAGACTGAAAACTGGATTCATGGCTGCTGAAAACTCAGCTTTGCCATCACTGGGATAAAATTACATAAAAACATAGAAAACTGTTATTTTTATAATATTTCACAGTATAACTATTTTTATTTTTTATCAAATAAATGCAGTCAAAACATTAACAAATCTTACCGAACCCAAACCTTTGGACGGTAGTGTTAGTGTAGTATAGAAACCTCACAGAGTTGTCATATAATTCACCCGCCTTTAAACTGACACCTTTTCATTTAATTATATCAAAATTGAAGTTCTGCTTTACAGACAGTTTAATTTCATAAGCTAAGTAATTTCCCATTAAATATTCTACAGATTCCCTACAAATGAGTGGTAGAAGTCCGTCATTGAACTCTAATAGAAAAGTATAATTACTTATCAGAGTGAATTATCTTTTACAGGGCACTAGTTATCAAAAGTTATCTAGCCATGGCTGGCAATTATTAAAGCCTTAATCAAATATGGATGGTCATTTGTTAATTGAATTATTGCAGACCATCAGAGCACGTTTGGGAGGTGAAAAATGAGCTGTGAGACGGAAACTGAGATCTATGCTAGATATGAGCTCCCTTAATGATCCTGAGACCTGTGTGGCACTGAGCAGTTATAAACCTGTAGTAGAGAAAAGTTGCAGGAAGTCAAATGGGAGAGGCTTGATGGATCTGAATGTTGAGTGTTAACTTCATATACATTTGCATTTGGCAGACACTTTATCCCAAGAGACTTACATTGCAATTTATGCATTTTTTCGGTTACCCGGGAATTTAACCCATGACCTTGTTGTTGCTTGTTGACTGTTGTTGACTATTGTTTGAACTACAGGAACATTTTATGTGAGTCTTTTGAAACTTTTTCGCATAAATCTGATGTCTGATGTCCACATGTATGTGAACACAAGAAAATTACATGTCCAGCTAAGGTTTCCACAGTTTTGATCTCAGACACGTCTGTGACTCTTTGACTAACTGACACCCTCTGAGAGTCCAAAACAGACATCATCTAACTGTAATTCAGCTGAGTAGCAAACACATTCCTGCTCCATACGTCACTCGCTTATTCCCAACTCTCGCTCAGAGCAGAGGAAATGGAAGCAGGCAGTGGAACAGCAGTAAGAGATTCAGAAGGGAAATGAGAGGCAACAGCTTGGAACAGCAATTCCTGCCTTTGCACTTCAGAGACCATATGAAATATACGTAGTCCTTTACAGAAGAATGCATAAATGCATACATATCTTGTGTGTGCTTTTGAATGCATCAGATTGGATTTTTCACCTTCATCATGTTTATATTTTAATGCACTAAATAGAATAAAACAAATCTAGCTCTATCTAAATGTGGATTAACTGAAATTAAACAATAAGTTGTGTACATTAAGAGCCAGAACAAATCAGTTTTCTGTTTTCAGTTGAAAATGGTGTTGTCTAAACAGCCCTTAAATTAATAACTAATGATTTTTTACAACAGAAAATGAATCAAAGCTGAACTTACTTAAACTGGACAATGACTTTCTTCTAGAGCTGCTGTATACAGCCAAAACAATCTTTGTTGCTTTAATTCCTGTTATCACTGTAATCTGCTTCAAATCAATCTATATTGTAAAAAGCACCATATAAATAAAGGTGACTTGACTTGACTGATTATGAAACCTCCCTCTTTTGCAATAATATTGATGTTTCTTGAGGGAGTGGCATCACCACAGTCTTTTTAAATAGAAGTTAAAAATCTGTATTTTATTATGTTTACACCTATTGCCATTTTCAAGCTCAGTAATGTTTATGGGGAAAAGTGATAATTTTTGTGTTGGCAGTGATTTTTTTGGCACACCAAAACCATTAAATCTAGTTATTAATTATTACATTTATTAGATTATTTAAATTTATAAGACACTTATCCAAAATGATTTACAGTACATTCAAAGATCAACATTTGATCATTTATCCATTCCCTTGGAATCAAACCATTGGTTGATTGTTTAAGCTACAGGAATTATTTTAACAGCATTAAATTATAAGTAATATAAGTACTGTATGAGTAATGCTTTAGACAGTAGCTGTAATTAACAAAAAATATTTAAATTTCTATTCACATTTATTTGTATAACGCTTTTCACAAATACATACCGTTTCAAAGCAGCTTCACAGATTATTCAAAATCTGCACAAAATTAATTTTAGAAATCCTAGACCGCGGAAGATTGTGCGTACATGCATCCCCACTCTGGCTCCTCCACAGCAATATATAGAGTGTACAACACTTAGTTTGACTATGCATAACCTCATCTGCATATCATTTCCATATCCATATTCCCATCCATGTGTGTTTAATGGTAGCCTATTAGACACTAGAAAAAAGATTGTACATTTTGTTTGTGCTGTTACAGCTAAAAAGCATGCAGTTTGCATATGAACATGAAATGTGCATGTGCAAATTTCCATATAATATACATCCGACCCCTGTTTTTCCAGCCTCTACACATTCTAATTCACACGGTCTGTTCTTTCTATCTATCCATCCATCCATCTATATACATATGTATTCAGTATATATTTCATTAGTAAGAATCATTGCTGTCAGTCCAGCCCAAAATCTGGGTTTGGATGTAAATGCTTGCACTGTACTCATGCCAATGTTTGTGATGGTTTTTGTTTTGTGAGTTTCTTATTTAAGTATCAAACAAATATCATCAGTGCAGGTATATATTCTGTCCTTCTCTCAATAGATACACAGCTTGTCCAAATCTGTTCTGGAGATGCAGATGTAACATTTGTCATGTCAATAAAACTATTTGCTCTGGATTGATTATCTGTAAGGCTGAGGGGCTCCCTGTGGGCTTTCTGACAAGAGCGAGTGAAAATATGTGTGTTTGTGTGTGTGAGAGAGAGAAACAGGGAGCAAGAGCTGATTCACCAAACACAGATTGTATCAGTCATGTCGCTGCTGACGGGGCTGCTCTGACTGTGTCTGGGCCAGTGCTGTTCAGGGCTGATACTGCACCCTGGAGATAGTCCAGATAACAGCACTGACATCCTCTCTCATTCACACAGCTGCGGGGGAGGACAGCCTCTCCCCTGGGACAGACGACCGCAGCACCGAGGGGCAGGAGGGGGAGCCTGAGAAAGGACAACTGGAGGAAGAATGGAATAATTAAAATCATCTACATAAGGTCTGAAGTTACCAATTAGTAATGTTTAATTAGCAAATAAATCTCTTTTTATAGGTTTTGAAAAGCACTTGACCACAAGGGAAGACTTTGTTTGGGAGTAAAATTTATCTGGCAAACATTCATAATCAGGATCTGTTCCCTGATGGAGGGAACAAGGCGTGGTGTTGAGGACTGACGCTAGGGGTCACACTTGGGAGCCCCAACCACCTCTGATACTACAGAAAAGGCCAATGAGAATTGGAGAGTGGAATTTTCATGCGCCACTCGCCCAGACATTTGGGTATAAAAGTAGATGGTGTGCTTCCACTCATTCAGGTTTATGCTGAGGAGCTCAGAGCGTGTCCTGGTCATCCAGCGGGTATTCCAGCATTGTGGCAGGAGGGACATCACGTCTCTTTCCCTCCATCAGGGAACGGATGTTACAACAGTAACTAGGATGTTCCCCATCTGCCAGTCACTGTTGAGGGCTGACACTAGGGGTTGCTATGGAAAGGGCTACAACCGCTGAACTGAGTTATGAAGTTCTGGCAAAGCAGATGTGTACAAATTACTGCGTGCCGAGTAACCACTGCGACCACTGCACTCGCGACATAGTAACCTTCCCAGAGGCCCAGGTAAGCCATGTAGTCCTTCGTACCACTCGGGTACCGAAAGGACAGTACTTACAATGGGAATAGGTTCTTTTAGCCTGACTTTCTTTTGACCTTTTCTGTTCTTCTTCTTCTTCTTTAAGGAAACAATCCACAGCTGAAAGGTAAGATTCGTTCAGAGTTTGCCAGTCTGTAGAACTCACATGGACAAAAAAGCGCATGTTATTGCCTCAGGGAGGGGAAAGATGCTGTGTGCAAGTGGAACACTCGACCAGTTGGCGAAACTGGCTCAACCCGGAGATAGTAAAAAGACACTAAATGTCGCCCAGCCTACCGCTCTGCAGAAGTCTGTTAGAGAGGCGCCGTTGGCTAAAGCCCAGTAGGATGCAACACTCCTCGTGTGTGTTCAATATTAATGCCAAGGCAATAGCATCCATGATCCATTGGGCCAACCTCTTTTTGGAGACAGCCTCCCCCTTCTGCTGTCCCCCAAAACAGACAAAGAGCTGCTCAGAGCTTCTAAAGCTCTACATGCAGTCCAAGTAAATAATGATAAGCAACGGTAAGGCTGGGTCTGCCACGTCTCGAGGCAGCACTTGAAAGTTCACCACTTGGTCCCTAAATGGGGTAGTTGGAACTTTGGGCACGTAGCCCAGTAAGGGTCTTAGGATTACATGAGAGTACGCAGGACCGAACTTAAGGCACATTTTGGCTGAAAGAGAATGCCTGCAGGTCCCCAACCCTATCGATGGAAGTGAGCGTGATCAGGAGTCAGCCGTCTTTGACTAGAGGGTCCTAAGCTCGGCTGACTCCAGTGGCTCAAAATGAGCTCCCAGTAGGCCCAGCAAGACTACAGAGAGATCTCATGAGGGAATATGGGATGGCCTAGGAGGATTCAACCTCCGGGTGCCTCAGAAGAACCTGATGATCAGGTTGTGCTTTTCTAAAGACTTACCATCCACTGCATCGTGATGTGCTGCTATGGCAGCCACATACACTTTCAGGGTGGAAGGGGACAACTGACCTTCCGACCTCTCCTGCAGGAAGGAAAGCAATAACACAATCTCTGTGGGTCTTCCCCTCAGGAAGCACATCAGTTAGCAAACAGACTTCACTTGATAAGAATAGGCACACCTCGTGGAGTGGGCCTTAGCCTGAGTGATAGTGTATACCACCACTGATGATATCCCACTCATGTCTTCCGTGTCCCGTTCAGGGGCCAGACATATTTTGGTTCCAGAGGTCCTGGCGCATGCGCCCTGAGAAAGAAGGTCCCTCCTCAGGGGGATTCGCCAGGGAGGGGCTGTCGCAAGTAGCATGAGCTCTGAGAACCAAGTCCAGGTGGGCCAATATGTCGCAACCGGCAGAAACGCTCCCAGTGTAAGTGTTAGCCGCGGCCATTGTAGAAGGACCAGCGTGGGAAGCGGCTTAGGTGACTCCAGTTGTGATCACAATGTTGCCATGGTCATGGTCTCGCAGTAAGGACATGAGACATCCACAAAGCTTTCTCAGTGTGGGTACAACCTAAACACACGAGGCAGAGATTGTGGCCGTCCAAGGGTGATAATATCAACTGCATCCAAAAACACACAGGTGGAAAGGAATCTTTACAAACATACTTTCCATCTGTGCTTTGCTCTTTTAGAAAAGAAACTGCTCTTTTAAGTATCCGGGGGAAACTCTCTGCACTTATCCATGCCGCTGTGGGAGAGACCCCTGTGATGCACACATTTTCAAATACCTGGATGACCAACTACATTATGCCAAAATGTGCAGTATGAAACAGAGCACACTCCTTAGTACTGCATACCACAATGCATTGCACGATTTGACCTACCACTTCTGAATGATCCTTCTTGACATGTTACTTGAACGGACGGCAAAAAGTTTCAACATTTATTAAAAAATGTAGGTAACACTTTATTTTCAGGTTACGTTGTTACGTTTTACTACTCTAACAGGACTAACAGTAAATTTAAAATAATTACAAGCAACTAACTATAAACCAAACCCTAACCTTAACCATACAGTAAGTTAACTACATGTAGTTAACTATTGTTACTTAGTACTTAATTGTGTAATTACACTGTAACAATGTCACCTTAAAATAAAGTGTTTGTAACACAACATTTGTAAGATGATAACTGGATGCTACTCACTGAAATTAAACATGCAGGTCATGTGATTTACAATGTGTCAGACTTTGGTTTGCAACAATTATTTATGTTCCACATACTATTTAGAATAGAAAGCAGTACCTTGTATGTAGTACTGATTTGTATATTGTGTAGTGTGCAGTAAGCTGTACACAATCATTTCATTCATTTACACTATATACAATAAATACAACCAATAAAATAAAAATGTGATAACCTTTGTATGTATATTTATTTATCATACGTAGTATTATATATTTACACAAAGGGGCTTTTGGGAAAACTTTTAAGTGATGACTTGAAACAGTGAATTTTATTTTGAACCGGTTCATTGGAATAAAGCAACAGAGCAATGTGAACCAATTAATTTAACGGCTTCCCAATTTTTTAACAAATCTTCTGCCTAAAAGCATTATAGAATTATTATTTTTATTTATTTTTTTTACAATTGAGGTCTTCACTTTTGTGTCCATTTGATGCATCACAAAAATGACCTCAATCATGGATATGTGGATAATTGTGCGGAAATAAAATGCATCCAAGAAACTGCTTGAATTAAAGGATGTGAATGTCCATCACTCAAAAACACTTTGCAACAAATAATGATCAAGAAACACTAGAAAGAAAGCTACGTAAATGATCTTGCCATATGCATAAGTTAGGAAAGAGCAGATAGTGGTTTCCCATAGAGAATATGATATTGTTGGATCCACAACCTCATATAAAATCACATGTACGTAACAGCACGAGCCTGTTCCTGTCTCATTCATCTGAGTATTTATAAAGACAGGCCAATTCTTCTGCTTAAATCTGTAACTGCCCACAAAATGAGTATGCCTTTGAATTTAGAGTGTTCATTAATAGGATATTATGTGCAGCAGGAGTCTATAGTAATAGAATATTACACACATGGTCTGAGGGATCCTCACTGTCTCTGGACTTGATGAAATATCAATATACTGACATCACACATTCTAGGAATTCACTGATTCTTGAAATAAGGGACAAGACATGTTTTAGATGTTAGTTTTTTTTATTATTATTTAATAATACATTATGATGAATTGATATATGAACCATGTAAGGGAACAGGTTATGAAAAAAAAATTTTTTCTCAATATTTACATTTATTTACTTCATAACTTAATTTGTGTCAACTCCATCAGACGCATTAAAAAACATGCTATTATTTTCTGTAAAAATTGTGTTTAGTAAAGGATCTAAGTGATAAAATACATTCTACATTTTTTTTTCACACTACTATGAACAATCGAGTTCCTAAATTATTTAATTCCCTTCTTGTTCATATTTAGCATATATAACCATTTTTCTTAGGTAAATAAGATAATTAAATAAGATATTATCATGTAGTTCAGTTGATGTTTTAATATTTTAACAAAATATATTGAAAAAAAGGTGTGCACATGTTTGCAAGTCTGCAGTAGATGTAAAGATGTTATGTTTACAAGGCATGTAAATCGGGCCAAATGTATACAGTATGTAAATGAAATCATAAAATAACATTAGAATAATTCCTCATAATTATACAAACATATATATTATATAATTATAAAGGGTTTTGTTGTCAAACTCCATTAGTTTACTAGTCAACTCTGTCAACTGAGTTGACAAAATTAAATATTTTTCCATCGTAACCATGTGTTGTACAGTGGAGCATTTTTTTTTTTAAGTTGCAGCTGCCTTAATTAATAACATAACACAAATGGAAAGATTTATCCCACAACTAGTGACAGAAATTATCCCACTGTTGGCATCCACAATGAGCAGGGAATAGGAAAGGGGTTCTAAGCAAAAGCATGTTCGCTTGACATGCGAGAACCAATGAGGTTCATTCTTGTGTGTTACGCAGCACGTTTGAGCTTACGTAAGAGGTTTGTTATTGCGCATCAAGTAGGTTCGGTTGAGCTTCTGTGTGTGTTCACTGATCAATGTTTATATGTGAATAAAAGCCTAAATTCAATCTGTTCATCATATAAACCAATTGAGTCTCTTCAGAATATTTGGACCAAACCGCTCAATTAATATGGATTAGTTTTACGATCTCTTTATGAACTTTTCGAAGAGTCAAAGTGGTAGTTGCATAGACTGTCAAAGGAGAGAAAGAAAGCTCTCAGATTTCATCAAAAAGATCTTCATTTGTGTTCCAAAGATGAACAAAAGTCTTACGGTTTGGAACGACATGAGGATGGGTAATTAATGACAGATTTATTTGTATTTTTTGGTGAACTATCCCTTTCTTTTAATGGTGTTTTTTTTTCTTTTTTCTATTTACATGTGTTTTCTTCACAACAGTATTTGTCTCAAGAATCAATTAATATGAAAAGATTACATAAAGACCAATCACATTTAGTCTCACTTCTGCCAATATGGATCAACGATTTTGATGACATCACGATGCACTACAGCTTCTCATCAGATTTTTCTGTCCAATCAAATGCTCTCTAGAATCTAAAGCATCCCAGCCTAAACATTATAAATAGACGCTGAAGCTGTGGCTGAAATCGGTCACTAGTTTACACATTTACTATTTTCTTCATGGTGAATGACAAAGTGCACTGTAAAGGGCATAGGGAATGATTCAGACAGTGTAAATATGCTTTCCATTGGGGCGAATTAAGTCTTGTTTCACGTCAGTGTCACGCAAACCGCCGCAGCGCACACAGTCTGCTCCGGTCCAGAGACATAATGGGCCCTATCTTGCACCCAGCGCAATTGACTTTGTACACCGACGCATGTATCATTCCTATTTTGCACCCGCGCACAGCGGACTTTTCCCTCCACAGACGCACGCTAGGAAACTAAGGAATGAACTTGCGCTCCCGGGGGTGGTTCAGCGAAAAGAGGAGGCGTGTTTCGGCGCAAACGTTCCTTGATGCTATTTTGCAGGTTTAGAAAACAATTCCGCCACTGACCAGGAAAAACCTAGTCTAAAGTCAGTGGCGCGTTGCGCATGTTATTCATATGCTATTTTAAGGGCGCATGCTTGGCCATAATCAATGTAGCGTGTGCACAACGCACATACACTTTGATTCTCTCATCTACACAGAAGCAGCAGTTTTCATTTTTGGAAATCATACATTATTACAAGGAAAAATATTAACACACGAGGGAAATCATTGTTGTGTCCATGAAGATGTGAAAAAATAGGCATAAATCTAGCTTACACATTTACCCAAATGATTATACGCCTGATTATCCGAAGCTAATTTGGGCGTGTTCCTCCCATCCCCAATGTCACTTCTCTGTCTTTTACGGCCCTGACGAGAACGTCGGTCTCCTCGGCTGTGAACCGCTACTGGCGTGCACCTGGCAAATCCGCCGTTATAATAGCAAGCCGCCATGGAACAAGCGTGCCTGCTCTTAAAGGGAATGTGAGATGACGCTCTGATTGGTTAATTTCACGTTACGCCCAAACCACACCTATGAATAATGAAGCTACTTCAGACCAACCCATTTTAGATTTGCGTCGGCCGCAAGAGTCATTTATCCCGCCGGTATAATAGCAACAGCGCCCAAGACCCGCCCACAAAGTTACTCGCGTTTCGCGCTTGATACTTGCATTTCAGATCGTTAAAATAGGGCCCAATATCACAGAGCGGATCATATGCGCGAGTCGGCGCAGACCACAAAAAGTATCGGACCCATTTGAATATTACACAGATGCTGTATTTTAAAGCGATGTGGATGAGATTAGGAGGAGAAACTGTCAGAGATTAGGAGGAAACTGCGGCTTTACCGAGCTCAACAGCTCTGTTCGAGCTGTGATATAAAATAAACGATATTGGCTATTTAAAAAAAAGGGAGGAGCTGTGCGATATATCCCGCCCTGTCTTCCTGTTTCAGTGGAAATTACGTCAACACATTGAATAATGTTGCGCGTTTCAAGGCACTTCAGAGGGCCTTTAAAATTTGTCGGTAACTTGTTGCACATTGTTAGTGTGGTAGAGCTTTATTTTACAGTCCTGTTCTGCATGTACATACTGTACTGTATTGCAGTTACTAAATAATAAGGTTGTGGCTAGCAGGACAAGGCAGAGAGCCGTGAGAACAGTGCGAGGCCGGTGGCGCGATTGCTAATGAGCGTCACCTGCGCGCTACACCGGACTCGAGTCTCACGGAGGAGCTTTGGACTGATAAAAGGAGGAGCAATAACAGTGAAGGATGAGAGAAGACCAGGCCTGGGACATTTATGTTATATTTTGTTTATGTGTGTGTTGTCCGTGAGGGGCTGCTGCTTTATTTTCATTTTGTGTTTGTTTATTTTATGATTAAAGTTACGTTTGATTGTTTGCCGTTTCCCACCTCCTTCTTTCCTGAACAACAAACCTCTCTACATATGTTAACCTAAACCTAGCCAGGCCCCATGTTAAATCCATGTAGTTATACCATACAATACTCAATACACTCTTGGGTAAGTACACCGTACTCTACACATGCTGAAAAAAATATAATTTAACAGTTTATACAGTATACAATAAAAGTCTAAATATTGTCTTTAACGTTTTTGTCTGGTGGAAAAAAAGTAGAATATCACTCAGCTAAAATCACCCAAAATACATTGGTAACCGCATAGCAACACAAACATGCACACACCTTAGCAACACCTTAGCAACCATAGCAATGTCCTGGCAACCAACTACACCACCCTATAATCATTTAGACAACTTTTGTATAGGCAAGCACCCTATTTCGTGGTAATATTTGGTATTATATTTCAGTATATTTCCTATTTCTCTTACTGAATTGTAGTTCAATTCACAGCATATCTGCAGGAGACAGACAGCCTTTCTGCCAGCTAAAAGACAGGTGATAGTCAACAGACAGGTGGAGAACAAATGGAGAACAAGGATCAGAGAGCCTCTTGAAAAAGAGGGGAGACATGGAGGGAGGATGGATTTTGTGAAGGGCTCTCTGAATCCCAAAGGACATGTGTATATAAGTCTATCTGGGGCTAATTCATGTCAGAGCGTGTATTTCACATCTAAAGAGAGGCCAGAGATGAGAGAGCCTGATAACTCTTCTTTACACTAATTCCTGCCCACCTTCCATATTTAATCTTGAAAGTGAAACTGTGATGCCTCATGTCAATGTCAAGTTCAACAATCAAACGTATGAAGAAAAGGTGTTACTGGCACAGGAATTACAGTAAATATAAAATGAATTTGCATTTTTGCTCTCTAAATTTTATTGCAATCTAAAACAAACGTCCTCTCTACAATCAAATATCAATGATAATGTTTTTATTTGTGTTTATAATTTGACATAAAAAAAATTATAATAAATTAATGTAATAAAGCCCTGGTTGCTCTCTCTTTTTTCAGGTTCGGCAGTTTGTGGGCTGGATCAAGGGGAGTTCTGGGTAATGGCACTGTGAGTGTCCCAGTCGTCTGAGACCCCTCACTAAATGACTTGTGAGCATAATAATTGGAGAGGAGGGAGAGAGAGGTGCATAATGAGCAGTGGTATCACACAGAGAGCAGAATAGATGTCAATGTAAAGGCAGACAGACAGGATGCACAGGCAGATTGTATTCATAGAAAATAGACATGGCGTCTTGCTAAGGAAATGAAGCAATTTTAGAACAAAAACACTTGAACTGACTTTAAAGACGCATTTCACCCAAATTAATTGTCATAATTTACTTTCCCTCGTGTTGTTCCTGTTTGACATACTTTCTTCTGTGGAACACAAAAGGACATTTTAGGCAGAATGTTCATGCTGCTCTTCAAAAGACATAAAATATAGCATTTCAATCTATTAATAATAATATAACATAATGAAATACAGATAATAATAGATAATATAAAAATAGGTTAATCTCTGTAACTTTAGTAATACAACTATAATTTTGGCAATTCCTTGCAAAAAACATTGTTAGGCACAAACCATATCCACCTGAGTCATTCTTTCTTATATGTGATTTGTTTATGGTTTTTGAGGTTTTGCACGCAACCTGACAAAGCTGGCATCTGCCTAAAATGAATTAGCTTCTAGTGACACGTCATTCGAGCCAAATACCGTTTGATTTGGATGTACAGCTAAGCTTCACAGCTCATATTGCCCTGATCCGATTTATATGAAAAGCTTTATACATTACAAGACTGAGGAATTAAACAGTGGCCCTACATTAAAACAAAGTGAAGAGAGTGAAGTCAGTGCAAGTAGCAAGCTGAGAGTGGTGTAGGTGAAAAGAGACAAGGCAGATGGCAGAAAGCTGAATAAAATACCGCTGTCGGATCTAAGCCTATATTCATATGAGCCGCCTACCTTTGATTTTCAAGAGGATTACACCTTTTGCTCAAACACAGAGCGGAGACAGAAGGAGAATGAGGAGGTGCAGAATTAATTGAATGACTGCTTAAGGAGATCTTCATTCATACTTTATTCCTTATGTCTCATTAACACTAATCCTTATTAGTCTGTGAGTAAAGCAGGTCTGAATGGTCCTGTGGTGTATAGGCAGACATGTGCCCCTATTGTGATGGGGCGTAGGGGGGCGTAGGGGGTTAATCCAGGTCTTAATGCTCGGGTTGAAGAAGAGAAGCCAGGTTACACCCATCCCCCTATTTCCCCCCACCGAGGTCAGGGAGGAAAAGGACACTGCAATGGTGGTTGGCATAGTAACAGGCATGTGTAGCTCCAAATGTCAGCGACATGCAGATATTGCCATGAGGTGATGTTAAGGTAGTTGTAAATGCTATAGGGCATTTGCTGTAAATAAAGGTATTTGTCACACTACAATTACTAAATGGTATTGCAAATAGTAACACATTCAAACAGGTTTCCCAAACTCTCCCCCTGTCTGCCAAACAGGTAGCCCTGACCCCATCTCTTGACATTGGTTGCCAACTTGAAGATGTTCAAGCGGAACTTGAAAGAGTGCGATGCAAGCTAAAAGCCATTGGCTTTTTTTCTTTTCTTAAGTGATAACTTTTAAACCAATGACATTTAAAACAATCAGTGCAAAACTGAACTTTTAAAACCAGACTTGACAAACACAATTCATTTATTTGAAATTTCCATCCATAATTTTTTTTTTTTAAACACTAGTAAACTTAATGTAATTCATATTTGTCAGTCATACATACATGAAGCAGGTTACAACTCTGGAGGAAGGAGCCATTCAGGAGACGATAGAGGGAGGAATCTGAGACTGATGGAGGGATGAGCCATGATGGAACTCTGGTGGAAATGCAAGGTGAAACCAGGGGGATGAACGAATGAGGTGGAGCCGTTGGAGGTGGGGACCCAGGGCAACACCGCTGTACTGCAGGGCCGAGGCGGAACCGCAGGCTCAAGTGACCATAGTGGAAACAGGGACAAAGGCATACCGAGGTGGAGTCGGAAGGAGCAAGGACAATGGTGGAGCCGGAAGGAGAGGAAGAGTCCAGGGGAGCCAAAGGGGTGGAGTGATGAAGCGTAGCCGTATAACCGGAAGTCCGTGGCGCAACCAGAGTGATTACTGACTGAGCCGGAGGGACAAGCCGGCGAAGCTTGAGGGATAACGAGCCACAGTGGAGCCAAGGTAGAGCCGATGGGTCGACAGGAGTCAAGGTTCGGAGGCTCGAGGCAAAGCCAGGGGGTTGACACACCTAGGCGGAGCTGGTGAACTGGAAGCCAAAGGTGGATAAGAGCTGCAAGGTGTGACCAACGAAGGAGGAGCCAAAGGGTTGAATGGGGCCAGCAGAGGCAGGGCTGAGAAACTGGATGCCGTTGGCAGAGGAGGAGGGAGTGGGAGGCTGTAGCTTCTTGGCGGGCATGGGTTCTGAGTATGCGGTTTGCTCTGGCATAAAGTCCGTGGGGGCGTGGCTGAAGGCTGTCTGAGCTCTGGGTCTGCAAGGTCCACTGGAGGATTAGGGGTAGTCTTGGCTGGATGGGTACAGAGAGTGTGGAGCAGGCATCCTCCTGAACCTCCTCCAATGTCAGGGGGGATCCAGTCATCCACAATGCATATTCAATGTACTGGAGTAAAAAAAAAAACAGCTGGTATTCCCTATTTCCATTAGTTAGAGGAGGTAATCATCTCACCCACTTCAAAAGCAAGTCTTCAACGTTACCTCATTCCAATGAACCTGATGGCAAAGTTCAATAAAGTCTTCTACATAATCCTCCAGTGAACATCCTCCTTGATAAAGCGAAAATAGTTGGTCCTCTGGATGAAGTGGAACTGCGACTAGATCCATGTTTAAGGTCTGTTCAGTTATTAAACATTTGCATCATTTAATTTTAATTAAATAATCGTTCTCAAATGTATTCAACATGCTTAGAATCAGCACAAATATGTTCATTGTAAAAAGAAAATTAAAAAAGTAAAAAATTATAAACATGGTAAATTATGTTTAGCTGTGGAATAAAGAATATTCATCAAGTAAAAATATATGAGATTAAAACAAATTGGATTGATTATAAATATACAAACCTGGTAAATCGTACCAGTTTCATGTATGTATGACTGACAAATATGCATCACTTTAAGTTTAACAGTGCGTGATAAAACTGTGTAATCCAAAATAATTAAAATTCATAAATATTAAATCAAGGCCTACATTTTTTTGGGTTAAAATGAAAGTGTATGATGCCACATGAATATGAAAGAATCAAAGAAGAATGTAAAAACAGTTAATGCACACAGCGAAAAATAAGTGTTCACGTTTAAATGAATTTAATATACTAACTAAGGAGGTAAAATTCCTATATTACATGACAATTAAACCTGTTTGCACACAAAGAAAAATCTGTAAAATACTGTAAATGATCTTCTCTGTTGATAAGAAATTCTACCATTGCCATATTATTTCTTAATAGAACATCTTTTTAATATATACAAGAAAAGTTTGTAAAAATAGGGCTCAATGTACTGTGTTAATATAAAGGTTTTTTCTGTATGGATTTTTCACTGGTGTTTACCCGTTTTTTGAATTGCACATTGCATTTTTGCTGTGCTTAAATGTCTGTAAACTTATCGGATAATGTGCTGGCAGGAAATTACCTTTACCTTTTTTTTTCTTCTCTGCTGATTTTTTTCTTACAATGTAGGACAAAATAAACAGAAGAAATCAAATCTATAGATCTCAATTATAACTATCCCACATGTGACTTTGAATGGAACACAGCATAAAACCACTTAAAGAAAAAGAGCCACATGGCCTTTACCCACTTTTAGATGCCATCTGGGACCTGGGGTTGAACCCTTTGGGCTCCTCCAGAGTTCTTACCAGACAACCTTGTTAACGCAGGTCAGAAATTAGCACCTGCTGTTCTCTCGTTAGCGTTTGTGAGTGAGGTGTTAATGGAAGCCTAACCTGTTGAGAGATTCCAGCTGTGAGATATACCAGAGATGGATAAGGTGAGAACATTGTATTGGAAGAAGCAGTACTTTGTAGATTGTAAAAAGTCACTAGTTATGAGCACTTCTTTCTTATTTGTTTTTCTTCCAACAATGATCTAGATAACTAACTATGCATACTCAGTAAGTATGTAAAGTTGGACAAAGCAAGGGTTTTTGAAACGTTCTAGGAGCCTCCCTATAGCACTGCACATTTTTTTGTTTGAGCATTAGGACTCCTTTAACTGCAATTTCCAAGTTCCTGAAGCCTATGTACCTTTCTCCATCGTCTTCCAGTTCCTTGTTGTCTCTATTGTCTCCTTTTCCTAGGTCCTGAAAATCTGATACATACCTGTTCCCTCTCTGAGGTATGTGCTCCGTCCATCCACAATCTCCAATCCACCTGCAAGTGTTTTTTTTCATAATGATGGTGTATTTTTATATATATCTCTGTGCACCATATAGGCCTTTGATTTTTGTTTTATGGACAGGCCATAATAAAAATTAATCAATATTTAAACAGTTAATAGGTGTTCAGTCAAGACAACTCGCAGAATGTATAATTTAACCAGCATTTGTTGGCATGAGGAATGTAATGATCAATTGGAATGATTTTGGTGGATCTGCTGAGCAAATGCAAGATTTTGTTCAGCTTAATATTATTTAAAATAAGATGCATAAAGGACTTGCCACTGCAAGAATATATAAGAAACCCCGTAGCAGATCTCTACAGGTGGCGCTGGGGAGGAGGAGGGGTAATAATTGCATAATTACACAGCAGGGGGATCGCAGGCTACAGGCATTTTCCACCTCAGAATTATCCCAGTATAAAATAAAAATTTAAGCAATGCTTCCTCTACCACTTTTCAGCAGCGGCGCTTCAATTCAAGCGTATTGCAAAATAATGGCAAAAAAAAAGTCTTTCTAGAAATTGTCCTTGTGGGTTGCTCACGCATGCAGCGTACCCATTGTAGTCAGCTTCATTATCAAATGAATCTTATGAACCTTCAAAAAAAAGACAGTGAGGTGTACAAATTGATTGTTTTCCCATGTGTTTGTGAATTGGAAAATTACCACTTCTCGGCTAACTCAGAGGTCCTCTGAGGAATCTAATCCTGTAGGATATGTCCATATTGTTTGCTCTACTTTGATCATGGATCATTTGATTTTTTTGCCGTCAATGAGATCACTGAAACTAACAGCAGATTTAGGTTAAAATCGAATCTTAATGAATTAGATTGAAAAATGAAATTAAAGCCAACTTTAAGTATTGCTTAAAAATGTAAAATAGTTTGACGTCGTTAGGTCAGACTCAAAATACATGTTCAGGGTGTTTGCTAAACTGTTGCTAAGTGGTTACTAGGATATTCTGGGTGGTTGCTAGGGTGTTTACAGTACATGGTGGCTGTTCTGGGTGACCTTCCATTACATCCAGGCATTTCCACCTCTGTTAATAATAGAACTGATCCAGTTTCAGTGCTTTGATATTTTGGTTGGCTATTTCTTTCTAATGTCAGCAAATTCAAAAGATTTCGCTACTCTTAAACTTGTAATTTATATCAACCAAGTAGCCTATGTAATATTAATAAAACAGTTTGTCTTCTCTATGTAGTACACTGTAAAAAAAAAAAATGGCAAGAATATACAGGATTTAAAAGTATTATTTTACAATTAATTAATGTGGTCAGAAATGTTCTATGAAATCAGTGCATGCAGGGTCATTTCTTATAAATTACTTATACATTTCTGTGAAACAACAGTAAAATGATACTAACATCACAGTAATTTACTGCTCTTGTTTTACCGTGAATACACATTATAAAAGTTGTCTTGCCAGTATTAGAAATTATATTATTTACCACTGTGCTTGTTTTGAAGCCACCATAATGGTGATTTAGTGTTCCATTTGCTTGGGATCTTAGCATGCAACCCTATAAATAATTTTCTAGATCCGCCCCTGGTTACATGGATTAGGAAGTACGTCTGGTTGGCTAAAACATGGCAATGTAGCATTTTGTTTTACAAACGTGGGACTAAAAAAAAAAAAAAAAACTTTTTATTTACATAATCATCTCTGCAAACAATTCCTAAAACGGTTTAATTATAATATAGGCTAATGTAGAACCAGTAAAAAGAAGGAAAAAAATAATTTACTGTAAACACAAGGTTTTATTAATTACATCAGCTTTTGTGAGTCATTGAATGTTTGCTGGACATCAAAACACCATCTTTCTGAACATTTCCTTCAGTAAAATCACCCCCTGCCAGAGTTTAAACATACACAGCAGCACACACACTGCACCATATCAAAATGTAATTAAATTATGAAGTGATATGCATCAGAGCGGTCACGCTTATTTGTTTCTCCATTATTAGAGAGGGAGTGCTTCATGCGGTGAATATGAAGTAGGGTTTGTGTACGACTCTTCTCTTTGCTGTGCGCCAGGGGCCGTCTACTCCAGCGAGACATGCTCATGCTGGGAAAACACATCTTCTGCTGGGAGCTCTGCTCTCAAAAAGTTTTACCCTCTATGACGCTACATTATCTGTTGTGCTAATTGAATTGTGGGGAATCTCTGTGAGGATATTAGACTGCATATGTGACAACAGCAGTAGGAATAATTATTGCTAACAAGGCCGGTCGAATTGTAATCGTTGGGAGAAATGCATATGGAACCTTGATATATATACACTGACCAGAAACCTCCAAAAAGCCATGGAGAGTAAAGAAGAGAAGTTCAAAACTCTGAAATCACATTGAAAGTCTGAGAGTAAATAAGAGACAAGTTAGAAATGCTCTGCTTAGAAAGTGCTTCAAATATGCTTATACAACTCTCAATAAAAGCTAGGGGTTTAAACTTGAGAATTTATGATTATTTTAATATTATTTGGTGTATAAACATACAGTATGCACATTTTGGATTATGAGCATGTGACTGACTTGATGAGAAGTAAACATAGGTTTGTCAGACAAGACAACAGAACTTATTTTTCTTTAGTCAATTACTTACCACTGGATTAATAGGTTTGATCATGAAATTTAATAGACTTCCATCCAAGTGTTACGGTTACGCAAGAAAGAGAATCTAATCTAATCTCTAGGACAAACACAGAAACACAACAACACCTGAAAAAAAAGACAAATGAAACACAGGGGCATAAATACACTGGATAACAAGAGGCTAAAAAGGAACAGGTGTGGGCAATGAATTGGCAAAGGGTATTTGAGGAAACAAAGGCGAACAGGAACTAACCACAGGAAGTGAACAAAGGGGAAATTAAAAAATACAGAAGCATTGTGTCTATAGTGAATTGTTACTAGTTTTGAGACTTTGAACCTAATGATAAACATGACTGTATTTCTAGATTAAAACTGAGTTTGAACAATTTTGCTTTTTTTGTTTTGTCCTTTTCCAACAAAGTGGACTAACCCTAGAATAACATTGGCTATTTTTCCAGAATGTTCCCATGTCATATGTATTGCACACAGGGCAAATATCACCAATCCTTTTGACAGAAATTACTGTTTTGTTGGCATCTCCTTTGTTCGCAAGCTGAATCTCTGTGGGTTTTGTTGTGTAGAGAAATTGGTATATTACATTTTATGCGTTTTGCTTTTTCAAACTGAGGACACATTATGGTGTATGGGACTCACAGCAAGCACCACTGAAGTGAGGGTAATTCAGAAAACGCTCAGTGTTTAACAGCTTTAATGACCTACAATGGGTGATGTCTGTACTATTTAGAATGTGTCTGAATCAATATGAGGTATAATTGGCCATGATGGGACTTTATGACATGTTAGTGGTGGGACATGACAGTGTAAACACTCATTTGTCAAAAGGAGGCTTTCTGAACACAGTCGCATGATGATGAAGGTACAGGTAAAGAGGAAGCGTGAAGAAATACAGCAATCTACTGTAATCACCTCTCCATTTGCTGAAGCTCTTTATTCTGTTTTGTATTTCGGCAGTGGACAATTTGAGGCTGTTTGCTTCCATATTAGCGTGCTTATGTGCTGTTTGTTTGGTGGTGTTTACAAAATCATTGTGTTTTAGTCCAGCAGGTCATTTTGAGATTGCAATCTTATTACAGCAAGATCAGATTTTAGCGGCTAAAAATTAAGATGTAAATACCTAAACATTCACCTAAAACTCTTTGTTTTGATTTGATGTATTCCATCTGACATGTAAAGCTGTGGTGAATGTGTATGTGAAGTGGATGTATAGTATATCAACATTACTCTCGTCAGCCCCTGAAATCAATTCAGTCTAATTAACAGAAAGAGCTCTCCAGTATAGACACTTCTCATTGACATGATGATGCCACTCAACCTGATACAAAGTTACCACAATTATGGCAATTACATGTGGATGATTGCACTCCAACTCAGCAGAGCTCTGAGAGACTCTCAGCTCGATTATCACTCTATTCCTACGAGCTCTCTGATGGAGGGCTGTGCTGATGACACATTAGTGGCCCTCACAGGCCCTTTTGACACTGTCCAACATTACTCAGGAAATACAAAACACAAACATATTGCACTTTATTACACTAATATTCAATGTTCACATGGTGATTTATTTTCAGAATTTCTGTCAAAGTCCTCACAAAAGATCTTTATTATGAATTTCAAAACCTAGTAAGTTAGCCTAGTGTCTACTAAAATGAACCTTCATAATTGACTAATTAGGGCTTTTCACACTTGAAATAGTTAACTCTGGGTCATTCTAAACCACGGGCAAATGAAATCCTGGGTTATCAATTAAATGGTCTCTTAATTCCAGTTGACGCTTTTTCCATCACCATTTGACATTTTTCTCCTCAAACGCTTGTGTAACTAAAACAAAGAAATGAACAAGGAATATGAGGCACGTGATTGGTAGCCGTAACATTCTAACACCATGTTGTTTCACAGTGGACAAACTTGGCACCGCAATGAGGGATTAACCTTGCAAAACCTGTTCCCTAACCCTGCTTCATAACCCCAGGTAAAAAGCGGTGCTTACTCTCGCTTCTGAATTACAAGTGTGAAACATTCCTCCGGGGTTAAAAGCGTGGTTTAGAATGACGTCATACATCACTGTTTTCTGAGTCAAAATGCTCTATCTGATCCCAAAAACAACATCTGGTGCTAATGTAGGCTACACTCACAGTGTGCTGTAATATACTGAAATCCTCATGATCATGATCCTAATGTTTGTCTCCATACCAAAATCTAAGATGGCCAAATTATTTATTTTTTTACGAAATAAATTTAAATATTGTTAAAATATTGGTATCTGAGATGCCATGACCTTGGAGTACAATGTGAGTTTTTAAAAGCTAAGCATAAATGTGTGATTAGAAAAAATAGTGCTCATAAATGGCTGTTGAGATATTCTCAATTGAAACGAGTAAAGGTGTGGACCTGGAAACTGTATTCCTTACCTCACAACTTAACAAGCAGATAAAGTTTTTCATTGGCATGTTGCTAAGCTAATAATGTGAAACTCAACTCTAATGGATTCCAACAGCATTTGTCGCTATGTTGTAACTCTATATGCTTAAAATAAAATAAAAACACACACATATTAAATAAAATAGTCCAACTATTTTTATCGACATTTTTTGATACTGAATGAAATGTAGCCTAAGTACTGTAGCCTAAATACATAAACATTTCTCTCAGCTCATCTACCATCCAGGTTTTGGCACAGAGATAGCTTGCTATAAGAGACCCTACATAAAGATTTCAGACTGAACGTGAGAAAAATAGCGTTTATCACTTTTTTGCAATTGCATATTGCAATGCAATATTTGGTTGGCAAGGATATTGTATATAACGACCTAAAAAAAGGCCCTTGGTGATCTGGCTTTCTGACAACAACAGTGTGTATTAGTTAAGAGGCTGGTTCAGGTTAATGGAGCATTGAGACAATAGGTTGGGCTATAAAGGGAGAGGGGATTTATGGTTAATGGGTCATAGCTGCCAAATGCTGGCAAGTCTTCTTTAGCTACAGATATATGTCATCCTCTCTCAAGTTGGCATCCTTTTAGCCACTCACCCAGAATTCTATTATGTATTGAATACCTAATCACCATAGAGAATAAGCCTTACTAACACTGTTATACACAAAACATTGATGGCAATTACAATGTTGTAATTGTAATTTCACATGGAAAGTATGTGAATGACAGTGAATGAGAAGGTGAGTTATACTATTTAGCCACATTTTGTATATAAACTGTAAGAAAAAAAGTAGAAAACAGAGAAGGTACTGGTAATGTTCTGCCAGGACATTATCCATTAAATTCATAGTCGTTTCATTTAACCATTAAACACAACAGAATGCAGAACTTGTGAAAAATCAATACGGAAAATTCCTTGATTTTAACAGAACTACAAATTACTATTTTTATGGAATTTTCTTACAATGCCCATATTTAAATAGAATTATTGTATTGTATAAAAAAGAACTTGGATGTATGAAATACACCATGGAACCATGGATGATGGAGACCGGAGACCAGAAGACACCATGGAGATGACCGGAAGCGACGGCAATGAAGAAGGGGCAGCCTGCCGCTTAGCCGAAGAGCTGGCCGCCACAGGGCCGTAGCGATGACCCCCCGAGATGATAGCGAGGGTGCGATGTCCGACACAGGTGGAGCCGATGGTTCGAGGAAGCCCGGTGTGGCCGAATGCCCAATGGTCCTTGCCGGAGTCGAGGGAGGAAGGAGCGCAGGTGCAGGAGCCCAGGCAACGGGTCGAGGTGGACCGGAGCATTCTGAGGCCGGAGGCAGAGCCACGGACTCTCCACGCCCAGGAGGAAGTGGCTCACTGCTGGCACAGCAGTGGTCAGATGATGATGATTCAAGTTCAGGCAGGATTAGAGGCAGGGGATCCAACTCCAAACATAAAACAACAGTCCATAAAATCCAGCCGGAACTCACTCTCAGTGGTGGGAGGGTGGGCAGGGTGTCGCTTCCATCCCCTCGTACTCCATGAGTGCTCCACAGGGCGATAGATTGGGCAGCCGTCTCGCACCCCTGATCAGTCTTGGCTAGCTCAGGCTCCGGAGTCATGTCCTGCTCAATTGCTCCCCGAGGCACGGGCTCAAACATTGTGGCGGAGACAAGCTCTTGGTCTGCGGTGGGCTCATGCGGTTGCTCCTTGCTGCAGGATGGTCTCTGGCTGGGCACTGGGTGAGGAGTGAACTGAGGCCTAGTCCTCACGTACACGGGTATTTTTATAAATGAGTTTTTGCTCCTTCGGTTAAAATTTTTTTGCGTCTACTTGAAAACGCAAAAACACGCTATGAAGCGCTGTCAAGAGCATGCCTAACCAACAGGTGGCGATATAATCCTAACTGTAAAGCCATGTTGGCCAATCAGAAGCCTGGAAAAAATGTTATTACCGGTTCCGGTTCCGGCGGAACACAAGCCAAGCCAAAATCTCCGGTTTCACCATCTACACGACAACAGTGCAACTGGAGTTTCTAAAAATCTCAAACCTGGCAGGAGTATTCAAAAAAGTTTGGTTTCAGTTACCAGATACTGTGTTTGCGTGTGGACGAACGGCCACACCACATAGAAAAAGCTGCGGTTTTGAAAATACTTGTGTTCGTGTGGACAGGGCCTGAATGTCGAAATCAAATCTGTGACCATGACAACAAACAAGGCTGGGAGAAATGGTGCAAATGAAAACAAAGTCCAAACTGAATGAAACTGTGACAATAATGTATATAACCATCTGTATATATGTAGGCCTATATAACCGGCTGGTCAGACTCCTTGCGCGTGCAAAAATCTGGATTATTACAATTAATGTCAAAAGGAAAGTTTGGAAATGTAAACAGATATTTCCTACTGACACACTACAGCAAAATATATAAATAACTGGCTTAAATGTTGTTGTTTTTGTTTTTTGTTTAAAATACTAACGTGCCTACGACTTTTGTATATACAGTATATACGCTACCGTTCAAAAGTTTAGAATCAGCAAGATTTTAAAAGAAGTCTCTTATGCTTACCAAGGCTATATTTATTTGATAAAAAATACAGTAAAAACAGTAATATTTTGAAATGCTATTACAATTTAAAATACTATTTTCTCTTTGAGTATACTGTATTTTAAAATGTAATTTATTCCTGTGATCAAAGCTGAATTTTCAGCATCATTACTCCAGTCTTCAGTGTCACATGATCCTTCAGAAATGATTTGTGGCTAAAGAAACATTTCTTATTATTATCAATGTTGAAAACAGTTGTGTACAATTTTTTCAGGATTCTTTGATGAATAGAAAGTTCAAAAGAACAGCATTTATCTGAAACAGAAAGCTTTTGTAACATTATACAGTCAGTTTTTTTGTGTGTGTGTGTGTGTGTGTGTGTGTGTGTGTGTGTGTGTGTGTGTGTGTGGAAATACAGCATGAATGTATTAAATTGATCAAAAGTGACAGTAAAGACATTTATGCACAACTTTTTGTAGCATATTAAGAAAAGTGTCTTGAGCACCAAATCAGCTTTTTAGATCAGCATCAGTGGCTCATCCAGTCAGATTTTAGAGAACTCTTTGAAAACTAAGTTTTTTAACTATTTTATGATGCTTTGCTAAGAGATGGTAGCTGAGAAAGTGCCCTTATGAGGTATAGCAATAGAATAAAATTAAAATAATTAATTAATAAAACAACACATCAGCATCCCATATTTCTAAAATGTAACCACTGAAATTAGAGCTAGGGTTGCATGGTATGTCTTTGAGAAAACATTGCATGTCATTAACAGGCCAAGCACTAAAATAAAACCCCATACAGAAATATAAGTGTCCAAATGAACTGAAACACCACAGCAGATTAAAGTCTATTGGCAACCTTCCACCCCATAGCTTGACCTCTCACACTGTTACTCATCTCACACAGTCTTGACTCGCAGTAGTGACTGTGGTGACACAGGCGGCCAATGTGGCCTGTAATTGGGTGAAAGGAGAGGCCAGCTTCTCCTCTATTAGCCCTCGGCACCTCTGTGCTCTATCACAGGCATGCCATTGGCAGGAGGCAGAGTAATTGGACCTTTCTAGTCTCTCTCCAGTCACCAGTTCATGTTTAAAGTGATAGAATTATTAAGACACAAAGAGAGAACACAGAGGTATATCTTGACCATGTTAAATGTAAAATGCAATTGCTGATTACAAATAAAAAAACTGTTTTTTTCCTTTCAAAAACTAGTCAATCTGA
The DNA here is from genome assembly GCF_965113295.1 of Leuciscus leuciscus. Lineage (NCBI taxonomy): Eukaryota > Metazoa > Chordata > Actinopteri > Cypriniformes > Leuciscidae > Leuciscus > Leuciscus leuciscus. The sequence goes on from NC_138729.1 coordinate 12,143,142, forward strand.
GTGGTGTTCGACCATTAACTCACTGCTAACTTTCACTGTAAAAAAAAATGCCTGAAAATATTCTAACAGTAACATACTGTTTTCCATTAAAACAGTAATGTGCTGAAGAAAACAATGCATTCCTTTGCAAAAATATTGACGGTAAGCAACTGCTGTTAATTTACAGCCTATTTTCAACACTACTCTACTGTATTAAATTTTTTTTACTGTAGTTTGCAATGCATCGTGGGTGCATTTATTAAGCAATAGCACAATGGGGCTAAACGAGCCGGAACTGAACAAGTCGGAATAACACTCGAGAGAGCTTATAGGCTAAGTGAGTGATTATAAATGCATTAAACAGAGAGGGTAAAAAAGGCTTTATCGACTAAAAGAAGCTAGTTATTTTAGTCGATAAAGTTTTAAATATGGATATTTTTCTTACACGAACGCATCGCTTCACTTCATAAGGCCTTTATTAATCCCCCGGAGCCGTTTGAGACACTTTTATCATGGATGGATGCACTTTGATGGACTTCAAGAAATATCCAGCCATTCACTGCCATTATAAAGCTTGGAGGAGCCAGGACATTTTTTAATATAACTCCGATTGTATTCGTCTGAAAGAAGAATATACACCTAGGTTGAATCGAGGTTGAGTAAATCATGGGGTAATTTTCATTTTTGGGTGAACTATCCCTTTAAGCAAACTCCACTAATTAATTAAAAATATTAGAAATAAAACCTGGCATTAGTTTACTATCGGGAATTTGTAATTTTGTGTTGCCCCACATCCAGTGTAGACAGCATCACTGATTATAATGGGTTTTATTGTCTTGCTTCTATTGTAATGTATCACGTCGCTCGATTCGCGCTACTCACATCAGTGAAGACACAGTATTACACTTTATCCTCATCAAGCCCAAACAGACTGTTATGTGCCTAATGAGTCTATATCATTACCAAGTCATGTGCCGTTATATTCCCCACTATTTCCCTCCCATGCATCAACATTTAGTAAGGTTAAAACATACTTCATTATGCATGCTATGAATCTGAGATCAGGTGTTTCTGTAATTATTTGGTATCTGTGCTGGTAGAGGGCTTGAGTGAAATCAATAACTGGCGACACCTGTCTCCAGCACAGCTGAGAAAGGATCTATCATAGTAGAAGCGTGATTTATGCCATTAGAAGACAGATCAGGAGGAAGGCCACAGAGACAGATGAGGGCTGATGGAGAGATGCAGATAACGATAGATGCACATCCTTCCTTGCCATAAGGTGTCAGGGAACAAGATTGTTGTGTTTTTTTCTTGCAGGTGTTTTCCTTTTCCCATCAGCAATGCAAGGTCTGTAACCACCAGTACCTTTTAAACACAAGCAATTTATGTGAATGTATGCATTACTAAGTAAGAACTGCTAGTAATAAAATGAGTCAAGACACAGTGATGAAGTTTAGAGGTATAGGACTGGGATTAGTTGATCAAAATATCTTTTTAATGCTATATTGTTACTAAAGTGTCATTTTCCTTTACATTTCTGTCCATTACATTTTATATTCTTTTTATATTCTCTATCAAATTGTTGTTTAGATTTGGGGTAAGGTTAAGTGATCTAAAATGTATCTAAATGATAAAAGGGCAATTAAACAAATATCTTTAAGATACAAAAGATTTGTAAATATTTTATGATTCTTTAGCTGGAAATACATAAAAATATGTACGTTTAAATGTGTGCATGTTTGAGATTCGAGAGAGTCTTTAGTATACATTCCAACTCATGATTTTAGTTTTAGGTTATGTAAGGGGTCCAACATGTCCTATAAATTAGATGACATATTTACTATTGTTTTGTGAGAAAGAGGCCATTTACTTTGTTCACATGTAGAAAAATAAGGTTTGCAAGGATCCTGTACTGGGAATATCATATAGAAACTGGCGAGCTGTGAGGAAGAACATGATGTACATGCAAATCATTTACGGCACAGTCTGTCTCCTCCTGGCTCTGTGCCATAGCAACCACAATCTCATTTCAAATGTGTCATTCTGCATTATCATCATACACACACATGCAGGCATTCACACACACAAGTTTACAGTTCAGTGTTATTTGTCATCTTTTGTCTGACACTCTGACCAGAAGCCAAACTCAATGACAGAGCATATCTGATGTCTTGCTTGGTTTTCAATTAAATTTAAGTAGCACCAATTGTTTAATAAAACAAGAAATATATTTTGTAAAGTCAATAAAGAACACATTATAATGTGCATTTGTAGAAGTTTCCCCACATACAAGAAAAAAAAAAGATATAATTGCACTAACGATACACAAATACTAATCCAATTTAATTACATCTAATTATATTTAAACATTTATAGAGGACTAGACCTATAGGCATTAATCCAGGCAGTATTTATTTATATGTCTTTCAGTAATTTGGCACATTGAATAATTATAGAACCCAGTTTCCCTCTAGGCACATTATAGAGAAAATGAGGATGAAAGGGGGGGAAGAAAATTGATGAATGCCAATGACTTGTATTTTGTTACAAATGGATTGGAGTGATAGCATACAAACACAGCATGTCATTTGACTATTTAATGTGAAGTCTTCAATATACAATTATGCAGTATCGCTTGCATTGTAGAAAAAAAAAAACAGACAATGCAAATATTATTAAACAAAATTGATCAATTAATAAAATAATATAACTAGCTATACTTGATGAAACTCAATTGAACAATACTTTCAGTTGTCCTATTCAAATTTTCCATCTGCAAATAGTTATTTTAGAATAACTTTAAAATGTGTTAATTATTTTATTTTTTTAAGTGAAGCTCAAATGCAATACTCATCCATTAGGCTCCACATTTAGCCAAATCCACGCACACCAGCTCAGTCAATTTGGCCTGAACTTTTAATGAACAAATTAGCTAATAACTCACCATCTGTAATGAACTAAAACACTGTCATACAAAATTTATGAGGAATATTCATTTGTGCAATGGAGTTGCCTCATTTAGTGCATAGAGCAAAAGGAGGGTGGGTGAACATGAGCGACAAAATGCGATAGATAGATAGATAGATAGATAGATAGATAGATAGATAGATAGATAGATAGATAGATAGATAGATAGATAGATAGATAGATAGATAGATAGATAGATAGATAGATAGATAGATAGATAGATGTGCCACTGTGTGTGCTAGAAGAACTAAGAAATCCCCTCAGCCTCGACCTCCAGCTATCAGCGCTGGCAGGCATTTTTTACGCTTGGCTGTTCCATTACTTTGCTCCTTTCTGTGGCATATTAAACAGATTAATAGAACTGCACTCTGGGGAGGGGAAATGCCAGTCAATCTAACCTGCCGACACAAAGGCGAGAAAAGCAGATACGCCCGCGACTCATCCTGAGAGCTGATAAAAGAAAGACAAATGTCACATGAGAGGAAAGTGGAACTCTGTTAATGTTGACTTTTGGCTTCAATTTTGTAAACAGAGGAAGAATCTGAATAATTTGCTCACTAGGCAAGTACCAGTGAGAAGTGGAGACTATTAAAGGAACACTCCACCGTTTTTTGAAATAGGGCTTATTCACTTTCTTTCCTACATTTAGATAGGTGGGCAAATGCATTTTTGTCTCAGTGCATGCATTGTTTTAGTTTGACAGGGTCGGCGCTAGCTTAGCTTAGCACAATGAATGGAATCCTTTGTTGCCAGCTAGCATGTCCTGAGTAAAAGTGATATAAAAAAATTTCAAAACCCACCTAATTACTTCTTGTGGCCTGCGTATTCACAACAAGTACAAATAGTGATGTAGATTAACACTAGGCGATTTCCTAGGCAGATATTGACTTATATATTAAGGACTATATTAGGGGGAAGCACAGGCGAAGCACTGCTACTTGGGCGTGATATCTCTGCGCCCAAGTAGCAGTGCTTCACCTGTGCTTCCCCCTAATATAGTCCCAAGTCAATATCTGTATAGGAAATCGTCTAGTGTTAATCTGCATCGCTATTTGTACTTGTTGTGAATACGCAGGCCACAAGAAGTAATTAGGTGGGGTTTTTAAATTTTTTATATCACTTTTACTCCGGACATGCTAGCTGGCAACAAAGGATTCCATTCATTATGCTAAGCTAAGCTAGCGCCGACCCTGTCAAACTAAAACAATGCATGCACTGAGACAAAAATGCATTTGCCCACCTATCTAAATGTAGGAAAGAAGGTGAATAAGCCCTATTTCAAAAAACGGTGGAGTGTTCCTTTAAGGGTCCCTGCTAGCTAGCATCACTACACTCTAAAACTGCTGGGTTGTTTCAAACCATGCTTGCGTCAACAAACCCAACCATTGGGTTTAAAAATGCAATTACATTTTTTGGAGTGTCTCACTATTGCTCATACTTATCTTAGAGATTTGTTAAAACCACAAACCACTTTGGTGTGTAACTAATCAAACACCATTTGGTAGAGACTTTCATTTAAATAAAAATGAAACTTTATGAAAAGACTTTCATAAAATATTGTGAAAACAATTTATTCATTTATAAAAAATATGAACATGGTAAAAATATAACTGTGGAAAAAACAATATTCAATTAGTTAAGATGTATGAGATTAACATTTTTTATTTATTGGTGAAAATCTATATTACGTGTATTTGATATTACGTGTATTGAAACACATTCCATTTTTTTGAACTAATTTAGAAATGTTACCTGCTTCTTACCCATTCAATCTATGTATAACTGACAAATATGCATCATATTTAGCTTATTAGTTTGTTTGCGCAATCCAAATGGATGGACATTTTATATGCAATTTATATGCAAAAATCCCATAGACGTCAATTAAGCCATATCTAGGAGACAGAATAGAGATTTGGGGTTGGGCTTTTTGACTTATGCCAGTAAACAACTACCCAGTAACCACCCTTAAAGAAAGGAAAAGAACATTCAAGGAACTTTATAGGAACCAAGCAGAACAATGCCCTATTTTGTTTTAACATGGGTAAGCAACACTCACATTTTCAGGGGTCTAAATCATTGTTTCCCAACCAGGTTAGGTGAACACACTCACACACACACAAAATTATTTTACTTTGGTAACTTTTTTTCAGTTAACGTTTACTTTATTTACGGATTATTATCTGAAGAAACGAAAATGTTATTTTATGGTTTTAATTTAGGTCTGAGGAACACTCAAAAGTAGACGTTGGAATGTCCTTAAGGGCGCAGAGTTCTCCTCCAATCATGTCTTAAAGCAATCAATAACCAAATAAATGTAAATAATTTTACATTACTCAAACCGAATCAGAACGCTCTGGAAATGCAATGAAACTGCTAATTTAACGACTGTCCCCACACTCTGAACACATCTCTTCTTAATGCTGAAGAGAGGATGCTTGAGCCATTCTGCTTGGCTTGAGAGGGTACATAAGACAAACAAGGTTGAGATTCAGTGGTCTAATTGATCTATTGTGATCACTAATACAAATCAACAGATCTGTCCAACTAACTATTGGAAGGATTAACAAATTGGCTGCATGATGAGACACATCAGCATATAGCAGTTTCTGTCACAAAGACCTTTAGATCATTCTTCCCTGTAAAAACAATAGAGTGCTTCATTACATTCAATCTAATATCTCCCTCTCCCCTGCAGCTATGGGTAAAATGAAAGAGAGGTCTAACTGTCTATAGTATTAGCTGCTTAATCGTCCTGTCCTGCTCCCCGCAGGCGTGCCAATCGTGCACATTTTAGTTTAATTGTAAACCATCTTGGTCCATAACCTGCAGTCAGCACCTCGCTGTGAAGCGTGAAGGGAAATGGAGGTGTGAGATATCTATTCAGTGAACTTTGCGTAAATGCTGCTAGATGTTACTGGCCTAGCACCAGCCTCCGTGTGTCAAGCCCTCATCTTTAATTCTCACAGCAATAAAAATCAATGCTGATGTCTACTATAGTCAACGCAGAGGTATACCTACTAATATACTATATATGCAGTGCCACCTGCTGAACTAACTTAAGTACTGCTTATTAGTTGGAATACATCAGCTATGCACTCTATGGCCTATTATTTATTTCTGCTGTGTATATATATATATATATATATATATTCAGAAATGACCTTCATTTCCAATGTGAAAAATGAACCATGACGAATGAACGTCTTTTTCTTGACTAATCTTATCAGACCAAGGGGTCATTGTTTTATTGGTTAGCATTGTCCATTATCTACAAGTTAGCCTACTACTGCTCATTGTTGTATAATCCATAATATTTCATTGCAACGAGGCAGTAAACAGTACAGAATGCATTACCTTACTGGCTAACATTACCAGGATTTCCACTACCATTAACAAATTTGGGGTCGCAACATTTAAAAAAAAAAATCACTTTACTTTTACTCACCAAGGATGCATTTATTTGATCCAAAATACTATTTAAAATAACTGGTTTATGTTTGAATACATGTTAAAATGTAATTTATCCCTGTGATGCAAAGCTGAATTGTTAGCAGCTATTACTCCAGTGTCACATGATCCTTCAGAAATCATTCTAATATGCTGATTGGTGCTCAAGTAAAATAATAAAATTATTATTATTATTAATGTTAAAAACAGTTTCTTAAAGGGTTAGTTCACCCAAAAATTTAAATTATGTCATTAATTACTCACCCTCATGTCGTTCCAAACCTGTGAGACTTTCGTTCATCTTCGGAACACATGAAGATCTTTTTGATGAAATCTGAGCTTTCTATCCCTCCATTTGCAGCTATGCATCTACCACTTTGAGGCTTCAAAAAGTTCATAAAGAGATTGTAAAACTAATCCATATGAATTAAGCGGTTTAGTCCAAATCATCTGAAGAGACTCGATCACTTTACTTGATGAACAGATTGAATTTAGGCTTTTATTCACATATAAACATTGATCAGCGAACATAAACAGAAGCTCAACCGAACCTGCTTGATGCATGAGAATAAACCTCATTGGTTCTTGTGGAAGCTTAAACGTGCTGCGTAACACAAGAATGAACCTCATTGGTTCTTGTGGAAGCTTAAACGTGCTGCGTAACACAAGAATGAACCTCATTGGTTCTTGCACGTCAAGTGAACATGTTTGAGTTTCTGTTTCCGTTCATGAATGTTTATATGTGAATAAAAGCCCAAATTCAATCTGTTCATCATATAAAGCAACCGAGTTTCTTAAGAAAACTTAACCGCTTAATTCATATGGATTATTTTACGATCTCTCTATGAACTTTTTGAGGCGTCAAAGTGGTAGTTGCATAGCCGTCAATGGAGGGACATAAAGCTTTCTGATTTCATCTGTGTCCTGAAAATGAACTAAAGTCTTACGGGTTTGGAACATCATGAGGGTGAGTAATGAATGACAGAACTTAAATTTTTGGGTGAACGAACCCTTTAAAAAAATGTCAGGATTCTTTGATTAATAGAAAGTTCAAAAGAAATAGAAACTTTTGACATTAAACGTCTTTCCCGTCACTTTTGGTCAATTTAATTCATGCTTGATAAATTAAACTATTAATTTCTTAAAAAATGTACTGTCCCAAAACTTTTGAATAGTAGAGTATATACAGCACTACCCCTACATTTTGATGCCAAATTGTTCAAATGCATTGCAAGCTCTTTAAATATACAAATATTTATAACATTTGCTGTTTTGTCACATAGGTGCACAAGCATCCTACCAAGCTCAGAGATATATTTGAAGAGTAAAACGTAGTAGTTGTTGTATATTTCTGTAGCTCCAGTCAAACAGAGCATGTAGCAACTCAGCAACACCAAGGTCAAAGGTTTGATTCACAGGGAATGCATGAACAGATAAATTGTATACCTTGAATCCGCAAGTCACTTTGCATGAAAGCAACTGCCAAATCCATCAATGAAAATGTACAGCATGGGTCAACCGGGTATATAAACTGCAAATAGTTAACTACATATTCAGCTTTCATGGGAATTTCCAAAGAATGATCAATAAACATAACCATCTACAGCATATTTATTTAAAATGAAATTAACTTGAATTTTCATCCATTTTCCTGTGGCAAATGTTTACAGTGATAAAGCACTTAACTAATTAACATGTTTCAGGAACAAGATGAATAATTAAACATTACACCTCTGTTTTTAGAAGCACGATTTCCCAGATGATTGGAGACCCTGTAAAGTGCAGGTCTTGTATTAAAAAAGGTGGTCATAGTCAGTAACTTGACCAGAATGCATCTACACCCTCTCTTTATCTGATCAATGGGCCTCTCCAGACTCTCAGACTGTTAATTGATGAAGTAATCCAGTCATTAATCACTGTAGGGGGCTAATGAGAGACATCTGAGTAAATCATGCTGATGCCTTGTCCTTGTTGCCATCATCATCATCATCATCAGCTTCCTGTGCGTGTGGACAGAAGAGAGTGCAGCAGGATGCCTGAAAGAAGGAAAAAACGGAAACATGAAGATAAAATGATGTCATAAAGCCTTGCATGCACAGGGTAAGATTTGTGAAAGTGCACATAAGATTGCAAGCGTAAATTAATTTTGCATGCGCAAGAGAAGATTTGTAAAGGAGTAAATCGCCTTTCAAGTGTAAGAAAAAAATATATGCAGTATTTTATTCATTATTCGTAAGTGTAATTCATGTATTGTGAAATTGTAGCTTCATGCTAACGCAAAATAAATAGATTCTCTATTCTTCTGATTTCCGTTTTTTCGCACTTACACTTTTGGCACGGTTTTTGCGCACAAATACGGCCAAAAGCATTGCAGGCCTGTGAACAACAATTTGCGAGCGAAAACAACAGAGTCATGAACTGCAAAGCAGATTAATTGCGTAATTTATTGAGTTTGTGTAAAAAAAAAAAACTGTTGCAAATGTCTAATGACTTGTGTGCATGGGGCAAAAAAGTTCCTGAAATAACCCGATTTGTACAGTTGCGTCTTTCTTTTAGTTGCGCTTCCAGTTTTGGCACGATTCTCTCACTCATTGAGTTCAGCAAAAGCGAAGAGGAGGGCGAGTCCACCTTCTTCATGTAGCCAATCAAATGAGCTTCTAGTTGACTCTCGTTTTACTCTTATCTGATTGGTTCAATAAACACGCCAGTCGCCAGAACACATCTTATTCTTCATCTGGCTCCAATATTAAACCTTTACAGGTGATGTTATTCATTTAAAATTTTTGATCATTTTTTATTTAAATTAAATTCATTTTTTATATATACATTTACATAAAATCCTCCTGAGGTGTGGTTCTAACCTGTGGTCCTGTCAAATTTCTAACAGGTAAATGTTAAGTAAATACCAGCAATTCAGAGCAATATTTACATAAAGAACACATACCTGTGGCTACAGACACATTGAGTGATTCTACTCCAGGGTGCAGGTGTCTGCGTGGAGGGATGGTGAGCAGGATATCACACAGCTGACGCAGTTCTGGAGACAGACCGTCACCCTCTCCACCTGACAGCACAAACAGAGACAGACTAGCATTTAAACAACACAGAGAGAACAAAACAATTATCTGTCCGAATAAGTTCGAAAACACATACCCATTAACAGCAGTGTGGGTCTAGACATCTTGAAATCTGAACAAGGCATAACAGGGGATTCCGGATTGCCTTCCTCTAATCCAACAGTGCCGACTACTTGCCAACCATGTTCCAATTTCACCTATAATGTCATACAAAATTGGTTATAATGTTAAGATACAGTATGTTTCTTAAAAGGAAGACAGACACAGTCTAAATCTCAATGGTTTTCTTTAACTGCCCTCTACAGATGGAAAGACAGAAAACTTGGGTCTCGTCAGATAATTCTCAAATGTTCCATTCCATTCGTAAACTAAACCAAGTTTTTTAAAAAAAGATTTTGATGCCATGTATGATGAACACCTTGCAAATGACCTCCTTCCTAAAATATAAAGTCTATTTATTACTATTAAGTCTATATTTAATACAAGTTATACATTTTAATGCATAAAAATGACTGCATTTCATTAATTGACTGTAATACTGTCACTGTTTGAAGATTTGTTTTTATTTGTAACTATGAAACAGTCCCACCATGATTTCACTTTCTGTTTTTTAGGGACTTTCAGGACTTCTTTCCAGTTTTTGTGTCCCAAAAAGACAGAATTTGCATTTCTCAAAAATTGTGTTGATATCTGCAGCATTTTGTTTGTTGATGTGCAAGAAAAAACACCAATAATCATTATCTACTTATATAATTAGTATTAGTGACAGGAGCAGTTACCTGTACACTGTTTTGTAGTTAATTACTGAAATAAACTGTAAACAGGTTGAAAAAACAACAGACAAGTGTAGATGGCAAATTAATGATTTGGAGAGATCACTTGGAAATATTAGCCTAAATATTACCAATAGGAACTTTCCTTTCCTTTTAAAACACCATTTCTTATATAACCTGATGGGTGTCAAAGTCCCAGTGCTCCCTGTGGCTGATCCATCCCTGCTCATTTTACAGAAGAATTCACTGCACTTGAACATGTATTGATCAATTTGTTTGAGCTCAGAATTATACATTTTGATTAGCTAGTATTGCTTTTCCCCCTTGGGGATAATTATTATAAGCTGTCGCAAATACTGTGGCGGTTAGTAGAATTTGCCATTTATTTTTGCGATCGCACAATCCTGGAGGGACTGATCACAAACTTTGGCTGTCACAAGAAAGAAAACACAATTATTCTCATGATTTCCGACGAGTATTAAGAAAGCAAAAACATTTTTTTACTTTATTTCTCCAAACAAAAAATCTTTGCAGCCCCCTATAGGAATCCCTGTAAAACCTTGGACTAAACCACAATTGTATTATTTGACTGCCCTCTACAGGCCACACATGTAAACACAGTGAGGTGAAGTGGATGGATCAACTTCCAGACCTTTATCATATCTTTCAAGTTGCTGTAGCCAAACACCTCCATGATCTCCATCACACCAGCGCTGGCTTTACTCACTGTGGGCGTCAGAGGACAGCTAACAAAGAGAGCAAGTAATCAGAAGCAAACATCAATAGTACAGAGTTCATTCAAAGATAAAGTTAAAATTAAAAGCACATTTTAATTTGATCATAACTAGGCTGTTATGTTGTTTTAGATCCTACAGTCCATGTTATGACATAATAAACACAAAAAAGCCTTTTTTCACTCCACCTGTTTTGAATGCTGCAGACAATCCGATCCACTCCCAGGAAGTACGCAGACCGCAAAATGGCTCCAAGATTCATCGGATCCTGCACTCCATCCAAAACCAGCCATAATGCCCTGTGATTCCTCGCCTCATGAGATGTTACTGGTCTTTCCACGTTGATAAACTCAAGAGGACTTGCCTGCAGACACAATCCCTGGTGCACCTTTCCACCACACATCTTGTCAAGTGTTTGCTTACTGACTCTCTGTATCTGCACACCATGACTGACAGCCTCCTGACAGACCTTCAAAATCACATCTCTCTGCGGCCCCTCGCCGTTCTTCACAAAGAGACGACTCAGCCTCCTTCTACCCTGAGTGAGGGCCAGCAAACAAGGGCCCACCCCGAACACAATCTCCAACTGTTCTTCATTTGACTCTGAGTCTTTTTGGATATGCCGCAAAATCCTTCTGGTTTCTGACTCAGTGAAATCATCAAACCTCAGTTTCTGAAGATCTGATGACACTTTTCTCTCTGTTTTTGAAGACAGAGCTGCATGAGAATCTCTTCTCTGTGTTTTTGTTGATTTGAGAAAATCATCTCTGGTAGCAGCATATTTACGGTCTCTAGACACAAATGTCTTTTTGAGTTTATTAGAGGTAAATCTCTCATCTGACTTTGAAACACTGTCTTTTGGAAAGAAAAGTGCTCTTGTGCAAGTATAGGCTGCGTGTTGTGTTAAAGATGCTGGTGTAATATATAATTCATTCAGTCCAGCCAAACATCTATTCCTAGTTCGGTTTGAGACTCTGAAGACCTGGATACTTGTTTTCCATACTTGCATATTTGCCTTTAATAATTTGGTAAGGTATGCTTTAATAAAACAGCTTTAACCAGCTTAAGGTAGTTGGCTGGTTTCAAACAGTCTGGCTTTATGTTTTTTATTTCTCAACTGGTCAGTCTGGTAGACCAGCTGACTGACACGCAAAACCAGCTGAACACCAGTCTGGCTAAGAGCAGCAAACCTGGTTTAAGAAGTTAGATGCAGCTGCTAACCAAAAAGCTAACTTGCCCTTCAGGATCAAAGTATCAGCATCGTTATTTAAACATTAAATGAAGCAGAATTGTCTATAATAGTAACATGCGATATATCAAAAGAACCGACCTCAAGCATATCTCAACAACTATGTTCGTTGTTCAACACCAAATACAACCATGTGGAACAGCTTCCAGTTCATTTAGCAGTTGTCATGTGGATGTGAAGCATGGAGTGTTTTTAAAACCGCTTCTGCTCCCAGATCAGCTGTGGCTACTGGTCCCGTTGCTGTGTAATGCTTCAGAAAGCAGCTCAGGCTGATTTGAGAACAGCGTATTTATATCCGTACCAAGCATGCGCACAATTGACTTCCGGCTTCTTCCGTTTGTGTTACCATGCAACGAGACTCTCTGGTGTGTACCCGAGTATTATTATTAAAAACGTATCAACTTTAGTAACCGATGCAGATGGTACAATAAATCTAAAGATTTTAATTTTTTAGGCTGAGTGTCAGATATGGCCGACGGCTGGTGCACGGACACCGGAGAATCGGTTTTCCGTTCCCGGGATGCAGTTAAAAACTTACGCATACGGTAAGTCACGTCGCTTGAGTGTACTGTGCCCGACATGATCTATAACAAAAGTATACTCAGTATTAAATACATGATAATGTCTTTTGGACATGGGAGTACCGTGCTATTCCTGGAATTACCATGCAGTACCATCATGTAAAACCATGGTAAATTATTTCAGTTCCATTATAAATCGAAGTAACGTTACCACGGTTTTGCCATCTCTACTGCACCATAACAAATAAGAGATTAATATATAAAAAAAGAGATTTGGATAATAAAAATATTACGAAGTAGTTTACTTACATTATACATGGAACTCCAAGTCACTAAAAAGTACTGTTGTATTATGCCTAAAACATGGTATTACCATGGTTCTTTTTGTTACTTTTTAGAGTGCGTATACAGCGTGTGACCTCGACAGCTGCTCTGTCTCAACACCTTCATCAGCAAATGATTTCTCAGCAGGAAAGAGGAGTTATAGAGCTAGACACCTTCAGCTCTCAGACACAATCAGCCTCCAGTATGTGAAAGACAAGGATAATAAACCTGTTAAAAAGTAGTCACAATAATTTACCTGGTATATTGTGGATAATATTGTTTATAATATTTTCTCTCTCTCATTCTAAAACAGCCACTGATGAGGAGGAACTGGTGGTTGGTTGGCAAGAGAAGTTCTTCAGTCAGGTAGGAGACTAGTGAGGGCAAAGATGTGTGCTAGATAGTCGGCAGGTTAACTGTTTTCATGGTGTGTCTGATGAGTTCTGCTTGCTATTCATGTGCAGTATGAAGTGGACCTTTACCAAACAGAGTCAAACTGTCAAACACCACTGGAACGTCAGTATCACACAGAAATCACGGCAATTGAAAGATCCAAAAGAAGGCTAAACCAGCGCATTTTCACCTACACAGACTTTGATCGCTTTTCCAAATGGGAAGAGGTTAGTTGACTACTGTTTTCTTTTTTTAAACTTAAAAAAACATACCCAGGTCATAATTCACCACGAAATCAAAAAGGAAAAAAAGAAAAAAAAAAGAAATGTATTTTATAGTCCTGTTCCCCATGTACATATTATGTACTTATTATAGTAATTACAATAACTAGGTACTAATCCTGAACTTACCTCTAAACCTAACCTTAACACATGTACCTTATATTACCCAGTAGTTTCTTAGATAAGTATCCTACACTGTAAGTACACTTACTGTAAAATAAAGTGCAACCCTTTATTTCTCACTTACAGTGTCCGTTACACATCTTTGTGTATTTTTGTCCATACAATGGAAGTCAATGGAAATCTAAACTATTACCAGTTATCAACAGTTACCAACATTCTTCAAAATGTCTTCTTTTGTGTTACACAGAAGAAAAAAAGAATTTTGGGGTGAACTATTTTAGGATGTTTTTCATTGTGCATTGCATTGTCATGACAATATGAGAAATTAAGAATTGTCATAAAAATAATGTCACAATACAAAATATCTTAATGTTTCTAAATTAGGCTTTATTTTCCCTAAAGTCACCATGAAATCAGAATTGTCGAATTGTATTTTTTTAGGAATCATCTATTATTTATTATAAATGATTTATCCATGCAGATGATATATTTTTTTTAATTAATGTGCCCTCGTAATCCCTAATCAAAATAACTTTCCCTTCCTCTTGCAATGACATCTCCTCTCTTTTCTGATGACGTGTTCCCTGACACAAGGGCAGGATCAACCTGTCACTCACATGACATCACAGCAATAGCAAACCACAGCAATCCAAGTAATTCCCAATGGACAAAATCATGTCCCACCCTACATTTCACTTGGATAAACGTCACAATAGGGAAGAAAAGACTATCGCGACTTCCGTTTCATGCTTGCTTGCTTCAAGCTAAATCTAATTTCTTACTAATAAATAAATATTTGCGTTGAAAAAATTCCCCAGACATGATTTCGACAGGTTTGGTGAGATTCACCAGTAGATATATAGTTTATATAGTTTATATAGTCTAAAATATGTGGTATACTGTATGTTTTATAGCTTTCTGAAGTTGTGATTTTATTGGCAGCAAGCTCAAAGTATGCTGACCCCAGCTCAGTCAATACCAACCTTCTTAGCAGAACGCATGGCCAATGTTAGACACAGGAGACAAGAGAGACGTCCTGTGTAAGTGTACAGTTTCTGTAAAAGATGTATCATATTTTGGAAGTTTAGAAGATTTACCTGTACATAATTTTAATTTTAATTTTTTTACATAATTTAGAGAGTCTAATGTTCCCAAGTCGCGTTTAATCACATGGGAGCCTTCAGAGGAGTTCATAAAGAACAGCCACATCATCAACACACCAGTGCAGACCATGCACATCATGGGAGATCTTGGGCCTTCTGGCAAGTAAGTGAGACAATGATACTCTTCAATAGCCACTTAAAAGGGTCACGTCATACATTTTATTATAATTAATTTAACTTGAGGTCCACTTATAATGTTATTTAAGGTATTTTGCATCCAAAATGCATTATGTAGTTTAATATCACCATTTTCAACCAGCTGGACAATTTTTCTACTGCACCTTTAAGACTTCTATGCAAATTATCTTCAGAAACGTTACAGACAAACTCCTTTATTTTTGTCTTAAGTTCAAGAATTAGATTTTTATAATATGAGTCTTAAAGTAATGTGAAATAAACAGACAATGGTGTCCAGTTCGCAAGAGAATGAGATCTGACCCATCAATTGACTGAGCTGACTGTGTTTTATAGGTTGGGCCTGAAAGAGAATGAATATGTATTATGCACAATAAAAGCAGACAGTAATGGAGTAATCACATTAAAACCAGACTTAAACAACAACAGAGGAGCCTACAGGCAAGACCCACCAATTCCTATCAATTTCTCTTCAGAATAATGTGGTGATGACTTCATTGTGATTACAAAAAGTCAAAGTGTATTTGACTGTCTTTCACTCCAGGCTGGAAACAGAGGGGGAGAAGAGGGAGGTGTGGAGGCTGTATCTGGAGAATGCCTCATCAGACATTCATGCGGAGGAGAAAGAGAGAGAGCAGCGCATGTACAAAGATGTATGGCCAATTTCCCTAACTTAGGATAGGTGGTTTATCACACGGTTTAGACCAGGGGTGTCCAATCCTGCTCCTGGAGGGCCACTGTCCTGCAGAGATTAGCTCCAACTTGCCTCATCACAAACTCTGCAGGACAGTGATCAAGTTTGGACACCCCTGGTCTAAACTTTTAGCTCCTGTTCCAAACCCTAGAGAGCTGAAATGGAATCTCATATGTGACTGACTTGAAACACTCCTCCTTAGCAATGACTGGTAACGGTCATAGTTGGTTTACAAAAAGTTCACAAATTAGATTTAACTTTTTATCTGTTGACACTTTCCTGCACTGGATATAATTATTTAATGTACAACAGTGTTTATATTTGAGTTACATTAAAATAAACTATGTTTGCCATCTGGGCAACTGGTTTTGGAATTGCCATATCTGCAAAGGATAAATATGATATTTTGGCCTTGGATTTTGACTAAACCGTTGTGTCAAGGTGTCATATAAGGCAAAAGGTTTTTATTTGACTTATTAAAAATAATTTTCGTTACTCTGAAATAAAACTAAATATAAATATTAGATGGAAAAAGAATAGAAATGTTACAACTGAGGAAACTGAAATAAAATAGGTTTAAGTGTAAGTACTAAAATATAAAAGCAAATAAGAAAATTACAAAAACTTAAACTAAAATTAAAATAACAGAAAATAAAAGCTAATTCAAAATCTGAATAAATACTACAACAGTATAACACTGTTTGGAGCTTGACTGTTAGCGTCACCCTTCGCTTTGGGAGTGTACCTACACAGTTTGGAACAGAGTCCCAGTGTGACAATTCTTGGTTACTTTTTAGTAGACTCTGCTCATCAAAGCATCTTAAACTTGACTTACTGTACAGAGAGCGTCCCTGGAGCAGTATGGAATTCATTGGCTGGCCCAAGGCTCATTGTTGGATTGCTGAACCCTGTCTGGTGGATTCATCATTCACACACATTTCTTTCTTTCTTTCTTTCTTTCTTTTTAGCTGTACACACGTCACAAAGATTACCTCAACAGCCTGGTTGGCCAAGACTTTGAGATGGTAAGAATTATAATTATTATCCATAGTATAAAATAAAATAAAATAAACGGTTTAAATTATAATCCAAATAAAAAATGTAAACCTTTCATTCTGATTCTCCAAAAACTTCCTTTAGCCACCTCCAGGGATACTTCGCCTGATTGTAAATGGAGAGATTGGTGAGTATAACAGTTATCATAAATAAAAAATTAGGGCCAGATTTACAGGGGGGAAAGCAGTATAACATCAATACATTATATGCATGCTTAAATTGTACAGTGTCTCCAATATATTTGACATTTTTAACTGGGTCTCAAATGTTACTGTACGGATAATAATCTGGAAATTTTTCTTTATAGTCTCTGCTCAGGGTTATGAGTATGACAATCTTTACATCCACTTCTTCCTGGATTTACCAAACAGTAAGTCAATCTACTCTCATACACACAGTGGCAACCATTATTCAAACAGTTAAGCCACACTTATTAAATGTACATGACATTGCTTTTGATGACAAAATCTAATGAAGTGACATTTATTTTAAAGAAAGCACAAGCACACTTTCCAAGCAAAGCATTTCACAAAAATTTTTTGAAAAGTTTTAAATGATAAAACAATAGTTATTATCTTTAAAAAAAGAAGAAAAAAAAAGAACACGCATTCTGATTGTTAAACTAATTAAATGTCATTCAGACATTTCAAGTTTTACTGTATTTCGGTTTTGTGCATTTTCTGTCAGTAATTCATGGTGTTGAGATTGCTCTATGTTCTTCAGGTTGGTCCAGTGTTCCCATTCAGTGTCTGTCTGGTGTGACTCAGACATGTCGCACACGCAGCATGGGAAAGGTAATCCGTCATTTTAGTTGACCCCTTCAACTGGCTCTGTGTTCATGTAACTGTGGTAAGCATGTTCTCTGTTTTATAGGAGGATGTTGCCTTCTTCTCCTATCCATTCAGCTTTGAGACCTTCTTCCATAAAGAAGATGAATCTGATGGTGAGATCTTTAATTGCCTCAGAATATCTGTAACTAAAGAATGGAAAAATACTTTACATAGATAACCACCTGATATAAAAAATAAAGTACCATTGTCAATACATTTTCAGTGAATAAACACAGGTGCTGATGTTCTGTGCAGGGTCATTATCCCAGTGGCCTGTGCTGTATTTCAAAGTTCTCTCACTGGATTTTTGGCAGCGCTACAGAACCGAGGGCTATGGATTCCTGGTCATTCCCTCAACGCCAGGTAGGAGTCGGACAGTCATTTGTTTTGAAGTACTGCATGGTGTAATATAGTGATGTTCAATTCATCAATTATTTGTTCTTTTGATTCTGTTCATTTTAATGATGCATAACCAAATTCACAAAGCAAATATTTTGTTTGGGAGTAAAATGTGAGTGACGTATTGGCACCATAAACATTAATAGTTTTTATTTTATTTATTTAAAATATTTATTTATTTAATTTAATTTACCTGCTAAAAACCATAAGCAGGTTTAAAATGAAAGTGACAGCATCAAATTGTAACACACCAATTTAAGTTAAAATGTAATTTCCTCAACACTAAGTAGGTGTTTTCTTCTGAGAATGAAGTACTGTATACAGAACTATACTAATGCCCCAATTTGTAACCAGCATTTGAGAACCATTGAACTTTTGGGAGTAAAATTAGGATAATGGGTGGCATGGTCAAACTGGAAAACATACAACCATTCATTATACTATTTCTAATTCAAATACATGCTGTTCTATTTAACGCTCTATAAAGATACTGATAATAAGAAAACTGAAAGCAGGTATTTTACATTGTAATAATGTTTCAAAATATCACATAAAATAAAATCAACATAATAACTGCAGGATTAAACTAAATATTAACTGGGCTCTGGATATCATATATGAACTGTATTACAAGCAATTTTGTACAAGTAGGTTTTATAAAGTAGGCTATATTTGTATGAGCTTGTTCAATAGTGGCTTTATGCTCTCAGGCCGTCACAGAATGACTTGCCGCACATGGAGACCCCTCCAGCCCGGCACAGTGGCTGAACTGAGACGCTTCTTCATCGGTGGAGCACCTGAACTCGAGGACATCAGTTATGTCAGAGTACCTGGCACTTTCAAGGTGACTCATTATACATGTTGTGCTGTATTTTTGTATTAGCATGTCCATTAATTCACTTTGCTTCTATTTTTAGGGAGAGCGATTGAGTCGCTTTGGCTTTCGCACTCAAACCACTGGAAGTGTGACCTTTACTCTTAATTGTATCCAGCATGCCAGGTTGGCCAACGCAATCAGTGAATCATGCATTTTGTTACTGCAGCAGTACCATTTTATCCCTTTGAGATTGTAAGTGCTTGCTGTACTTTATTCAGGGCTTTTGTTGATGCCAGCACCCTGAAGAAAAGGAGACAGACTGTTCTGGATCAGTTGGGAGGCCACAGTCAGCAGGGCTCTGTGTATAATGTTCTGGGTAAGGCAGGTCTAAATAACTTCAGATATGACTTTTATTGCTATTAATTAGTGCTGTTTGTAATTGCAGGGCAAGTAAATGTTCATATTTAGGGTTAGGGATTTTAACAACCCCCTAATTGTTCCACTTATTTCGTCCCAATCTCACAAAAAAAAAATTATTTGTTGGCTTTAATTAACTTTTTTTATGTCAACAGGTTCCACATAACTGGGTTACGTTAAACAAACATAATTTGTTCATGTAACTTAAACATCATGGAATGAAGTCATTTTAAGCGACCCATTTTAAGTAGTCTCAAAGTGATTTTTTTAAAGGCTCCCTGACATGATTCAGGTATTCATATTTATATATTCATTCATCCATTAAGATTTCATTTATTTTAGTGACACAATTAAATTGATAGACTATATCTAGCTATTTGCTATAGCACATATTACCATCTTAAATGGTAAGATTTACATGCTCCTTCAGCCAAAGCAGTTGAAAATAACTGAAACAGTCCACACCCTAACAAAATGCTCCATTCTTCTCCACAACGGTAACCCACTGTAATTTAAATGGTTCTAATAATTGCAATGTAATTGAACATTAAACACTATCAAGTCTTCCTCTTTTATCATTTTCTCAAAAAACATAAAATAACACTTAATTTGTAACATTTATTCTCTCTTAATTCAACCTCTTAATCCAGATCAAAACTAAAATTGGATTTTGTGATCTAATCCGATAGAATCTTTTTTTTGTTTGTTTCTTCTTCTTCTTTTGAAAAACACATTTTCAAGATTTGATTTAATCCGATAGCCGAAATCCGATCAGATTACTTTTGAACAACTGGGCCTTGGTTTCTGTAAGTACAACAGTGTGAAAAGAAGCAGCTTTGGTGTTACAGCAGAAGTAGCTCTTGAATGCAGAAAACTCTTGAATGCAGTCACATTAGCAAAAAAAATAAAATAAATGCAGTCATGTTAGTGAAATTGTAGCGTAATTTTGCAGGCAAAAGAAGGTCAGTAGTGTAGAGATGTATAAATCATTGTTCACACAGAAGTCACTTTCGAACTAAGCCCCGAACTCAGCGTGGCGAATTTACGTGACCAACTGGAAAATGAACGAAATTGCGCGAAATCTTATTAGAATGACTGGATTTTGCTCTCTGTGCAACAGTAAATGAGACCGCAACTTTAGATGTACATTAAGGGAGAACCCAAAACATACAATAGCTATACACCAGAATATCATAGTGGGCTCTTGATTTGGGCCACCATCAGTTTTGGTTGATTTCAGCAACCGCCCAGCTATGCCCTACTAACCACCCAAGACACTCTTGCATCGTTGTGCAGACTTCAGAAAATGTAAAAATCTAGTTTGTTTTGATTGAAGTACAGAATGACAATATATCAGATTTTGCAGGATATATTTCTTTTCTGATTTGGTCTGTGTTTGTGATTTCAGAAGCGTTTCAGAGGGCCCATAAGCGCATGCAGGAGGCAAGAGAGACTTTACCCAGAGATCTCATCAATACCACAGCACAATTAAACTCAGAGTCTTCTGCATAGAAACATTACGCCTTGAATGTATATAATAATGCTGTTCATAGTATTTGTTTATATGTGTATATTTTTGTATTGAAATCTAATTTGTTTTCGGTTGCATCTTATGTAATTAGAATGTATTATGCATGTAAATCCTCACTATTTCTGTGAATAATTTGCTCAATAAAGACATGGTTTTTGTACATATAAAGGATTGCTTGGTTAACTTATCAAGAGTGAGGATATATCAAAGAAATTCATATACTAAGTGTTCATAATATTTCACAAACTGTCATCATTTCACACAAATAAATATAACATTTAACAATAGATATACTTTTAAAATGTGGGGAAGAAACTTATTTGAACATTTTCAGTTTTGTCACACAATAGTGGATCATGTTCAAAGTTATTGTGATAAACTTGAAGGGAAATGACATACATCCACTCAAATGGCTTTGAAAGAGTTGGTTGAAAGTAACTGCATAAAAGGCTCAGTTCTGAGAGAAGCTCAAGCACTTGATATATAGTTTTCTAATGCAACTAGTGGGGACACTGTACATGCACATGAAGGAACAGCAGAGGGCACCATCTAATATCGAAACATAAGCCACACATCATAAAACTGGGAATTATGTTATAGTTACTTAGCTCTCTGCAGATTTATTCTCTACAATTTGTGCTGCCAAATTACATGACAAAGTTAGTAATACATTACACATTTAAGGTAACATAATCTGATTACTTTTAGATTACTTTTGACCTAACTCGTTTATCACATTTATTTGAATAGGATAATCTTGTACTATATTGATATAAAACTACAAAGAGAAAGAACATATCTTCTATTCTCAGCAACCAACAACATGAAGTACATTAAATATTGCATTATGTCAGGGACTGGGGTTTCGTGATGGCACTGCAGGGGGTTTGTGAGTTTAATGTAAAGCTATTAAGTAATTAAATCATTAAAGTTTAAATGAATTATTTAAAAATAAAAACAAACATGAAATATTTTATTTGTTTACCTGCATGCCATGTGACCATTAACCGATAACTTAAAATCGCAGTGGGTACTTCAAGTAAATATTGTGTTCATTTTAATGTGTTTGAAAGGCAAAAGACTAATTCGTGGTTAAATGACTCACTAAGTGATCATTCAAAATAAATGTGTTTGTCAGGAATTGATTAAATATGCAATGTTGCAATTTTGAGAAAACACTTGTTAAGAGTTCAATGATTTCTGTAAATCCAGTGATCAAATGCTGTCTGGATCTCAGTTTTCAGTAGTGGTTGGTCTGTGTGTGCAGTTCCACAAACCTGGATGACCTTCTGAATGTATAAGCAGTAGGGCTTTATCTTTAAGAAAGGAAATTTTAAAATATAACAAAAGTAGTAGTAAGGAGAATCAATGAATTATGAATCATTTTCTTGCCATTGTGAGAATAACATGTAATAATGTAATCAATAAAGTACTTAATTTTTGGAATCTGATTTTGTAATGCAGATTACATGTAATCAGTTACTACCCAACACTGAAAGACACGCATGATCACACGGCCTTCACCTGATTTGGATGGATATAATGAGAACATAATGTCAGTTATCAGCACTCCTGTGTTCACAGCCCTTGAAGCAGGCACTTGGATTAAACAGAGCTTACTGTCCCTCAGACCACCTGTCCCTGTGTAAAGGGAAGCGAAGTGTGCAGACTCTTTGGGTAACTTGCTTCTGTGTGAAGTGTTCTCCATTTTCATTCTTAAAAATAAAGGTTCTTAAATTTGTCAGGGTGTACGGTTCCATGAAGAATCTTTAAAATCCATGGAATCTTCCCACTGCACTCTTTGTAGAGGAAAAAGTTATTTAGACTATATTCTTCACACTAAAAATTGGTTCCTCTGTGGCATTGCTGCAAAAAGCCCTTTTTAGTTCATCCTGGCACTTTTATTTTTGAGTGTGTACAACAGAGTCATGTCAGAACTTCCCCAGTCAGTCCTGGCGCCTATAGCACCTGCTTCTGTCAGAATGCATCCTGTCCATAATCTCACGTCAAAAGGTCAGAGTGCCACGGCACCACTGAAATCACAAGGCTTATTTAAAAACAAGGTTTATAAGTAAAGAATGTAAAACTTTACATTAAAGGGTTATTTCTGTCATAATTTACTCATGTTGTTCCAATTCCATAAGACTTTAATTTATTTTCAAAACACAAATTAAGGGATTTAAGATAATGTGTGTTACGTGTGAGCAGGTATGAGTCGGAGCGAGAATCCAAATGCAAGCACAAAAGTTTAACAAAAAAACATTTAAATAGATAATCCAAGAACAAGAGTATAATCCACAGAGAGCAGACTAGAGAGCAACGACAGGAACACAAATACAGGAGCAATGACCGACAAACAACAACTGAAGCACAGAGGTTTAAATAAACAGGTTGAAAGGGGGCTGATGAGGGACAGGTGTTGGTGATCAGTTGTCATGGGAGCTAATGAGGAGGGCCAGGAGTAGAAGCAGGATTGGAGACTAAGGCGGATCTCGGAGCAAGGGTGGAGCAGGCTGGACAGACAGGACTGAATGTCCCCACGGCAGAGCAGATGATCAACACAGCTAAGCAGACAGAGCTGAAGACCCACACGGCAGAGCAGAGTACCACCATGGCGGAGCAGACGGGGCTGATGACCACCACAGTGGAGCTGGCGGGACAGAAGTCCACCTAGGTGTCGCTGATGACCAGGAGAAGCTGGAGTCCCCCAAAGCAGAGTAGACAGAGCCGGAGACCACCATGGTGGATCTGGCAGGGCTGACTGAACAACAACAGAGAGCATAGACAGGTTAGCAATGGCCCCTGAGACCAAACAGAGACAGGCATGGGGTTCAAAATCTACCTCCTAGGCCATAACAGGGCTAGTAGGAAGTTCAAGAGTGCCCTCTGTGGTCATGTCTGGGCAGACAGGGAACTCGGGTATGACCTCCATGGTCGCATCAGGGAAGACAGGAAACTCTGGGACGACTTTCGTGGTCATGTCTGGGCAAACAGCAAGTTCATGAGCGACCTCCGTGGTCGCATCAGGGCAGACAGGAAACTCGGGGACGACCTTCGTGGTCATGTCTGGGCAAACAGAAAGTTCATGAACAAATGATCCATGGTCGAATCCAGGCAGGATGTTCATGGACTGGAACCGACACAGGACTGAGCTCTGGGGCTGAAAAAGGCTCTGGAGCAGACTCATAGGCTGTGGCAGTGTATAGCCCAAATACACAAAATGGCCATTGCCGTTACAGGGAGTACTGAGGACAAGGGAACAAACTCTGGGATGGACAGCTCAGGCACCGGCAGGCTTGAGTGCTAAGTCTCTGGTGTGGCTTCCGTGGTAGTTGGAGACTCTGGCGTAGCATACGTGACTAGTGATGTGACATTTGAACCGAGGCGTCGGAGCTCGTGTCGAGCATAAATGGGCGTGCCAGATGAAGCCGCGATTCGAGGCTTGTATTGTTAATGAAGAAATCACATGACTGATGACAAACGAAGCCTCATTTTCTGTCTAATCATGTGCGCGATTCATTTTGAGTGTCAGAATGTTCGAACTCCCAGATCTTACTTTACAAGTGAGTTTTCATTCAGACTTATTCAATTACATTTTTTAAATACCCAGTCATACAACTAATATAAATGATAAAATATTTGCCATTTTAATTTCGTGTACAATATTCTTCTATTACATCACATTGATATTCACACTGGCTTTAAATGCCACAGCTTAATGGTTAAATTAATTTATCACAGAGAGAAATTCAACACACACACTTATAATACACTTATGTTAGGCTTTTATTTGCACACGTAACATGAAACTATCTATCTAGGGAATGCATGGTGGCTGCTTCGTCCGACGAAGCTTTTTTCACAGGGTTTTGGCTGCTTTATTTTTTGCTAAACACCAGATGGCACTGTTTTTGACATCAGGGGAACGCCTCAGTGCTTCTTGAAGCTTCATTTGCCCATCACTATCCGTGATGGCTGGAGGTTCTGGTGTGGTTGCCATGTTGTGAACAGGCTCTGTAGTGGCGGACATGTTAGCTGAAGACTCAGGCGTGGCGCCATCTTGGCTGAAGACTCAGGCGTGGGACACACATACAGGAGCAATGACCAACAAACAACAACTGAAGCACAGAGGTTTAAATAGACAGGTTAACAAGGGGCTGATGAGGGACAGGTGTTGGTGATTAGTTGTCATGGGAACTAATGAGGATAACTATGGCGACAAACAAGGTACAAGGCAAAACAGGAACCAAACACAGGAAGTGGACACAAACAATGTTTCACTTTATTTTGATGGACCCTTTAACACATTCTGTTAATTATTAGTTAGTAACGTTGCCCCTACATGTCTACTAGCTCTCATTAGAGTGTTAGTAGAGTATTAGATGACTGGCAGCAGGGTTAGGGTTTGCATAAGTTGACATGTAGTTGCAAACTTACTTTAGTAGAATGTCTGTTGGGGGACCATCACAATAAAGAGTAAGCAGATATTAAGCAGACAGTCTACTAATACTCTAATGACTGCTAGTTGGCATGTAGTTTCAAAGTTACTTATAGTCAAAAGAATGTTCAAAAGGGACCATCGAAATACAGTTTTAACACAAATTTTAATTTTGGGGTGAACTATACCCTATAATTCATAAGTCTGTTTGATTATAAGTTGAAATATGTGCTGTCTGAGAAGTAATCAGGCTTTAATTTTATTTTTAATATTTTCAAAATAAATACAGATAACAGGGTTTTTGTTACATAATGAGAAAAGCAAAGGTTTCATTTGTATGAGTGAACTGCAAGGGTCTTCTCAACATGCTGTGCATTGTTCAGTTGGCGCTAATGAAATTGTAGCAGCCACTGCACCCAGTACATGGGTAGGCGAGTTGCTATTGGGCTCTTTAAATAGTGTCGCAAAGTCTGTCATCTTAGGTTACTCATCATAAAACTTCCACTGTAAATGACTCAACGTAACTACAAGTTATTATGCCACAATGTTGTCATTTAAGCTTGAACCTGGAATGTTTCTTTAAAGCAGTGGTTCTCAACCTTTTGACTCGAAGACCACTTTGACCACTTTGTCCAACACTAAATTTGATTTTATGTTTTTTTTGTATTTTAATTTAGATTAGAATTTGATTTGGTTCATTGTCTATTGTCAATAGTATAGTATGAAGCACAGTTCACACAGAAGTCACTTTCTATCCAAGGAGCTTTCTGTTGGTCAGCAAAGCAAATTTGCTCAACTAACATAAATCCATTACGAATCTGCGTAGGAAAATGCTTCACCTTAATGCAAAATTCTCCATCTCATGGATTCCTGTTGAAATTACTGGATTTATTTTCTGGATTTTCGAAAAATCACTGAACAGTAGATGTGACTTTACCTTGACTCTGGCAACTACCCACAACACTCATTGTTAACACGTACTCACATTTTATTAGAAAAAATCTAGTTATCCTTTTAACTTCTGCGATGTGTCACTTATGGCTCAGAATTCTTTTATAAAGATAGCAAACAATTCAAAGCAGATGAGATGGAATTTCTGGTGGCTGACATGGAGGCGACATGCCTGGCACAGCTTGGCCTCATCCTGTCATCACAGTGACATCTATTAGCATATGACTCTCTTTCATTCAACCCTCCTGCTTCTGCTTTAGCTTGTCAGCCATGCCAGGCATCTTCATTAGAGAGGCCCGTTGCTCTGTCTGCTGATTACCAACTGACCTTCTGCCCCATCTCTGCCCCTGCTCTCCAATAATCAGCCGACAGAGCACAAGTTATAGCCCTGCTCCGTCCATTGGGACAACCTGGAGTCTTGCACCATCTTGCACCGTTCACCATCATTTCATAAAACATAATTATGACCGCCGCTAGCGTAGCTAGCGAAAGCGGTCATATAGGGATTGTCAAAGTTTTTTTTTTTGTTTTTTTTGTCACCTTACTGAATTTTTCGTCAACGATACCAGGGACACCGAAGCACCGGGGAACATGAAATTTGGTGGGCATGTAGCCCCACTAGACTTCTAAGGAAAAATTTCGTTTGGTCCCCGGGGGCCACTCCCCCCCCGCGCTGGGCCCCCCCAAAACCAAAAAAATGCAGTTTTTCCTAAATAACTACCTGAACCGTGGCACCGAGGATGAAGACATTTTTATGGTATGTTGGTCTACTAGACTTTTACGGAAAAATTTCGTTTGGTCCCCGGGGGCCACTTCCCCCCCCCTGCGCTGGGGCCCCCTTAAATTTTTCGTCAACGATACCAGGGACACCGAAACACCGGGGAACATGAAATTTGGTGGGCATGTAGCCCCACTACACTTCTACGGAAAAATTTCATTTGGTCCCCGGGGGCCACTTCCCCCCCCCGCGCTGGGGCCCCCTTAAATTTTTCGTCAACGATACCAGGGACACCGAAACACCGGGGAACATGAAATTTGGTGGGCATGTAGCCCCACTAGACTTCTAAGGAAAAATTTCGTTTGGTCCCCGGGGGCCACTCCCCCCCCGCGCTGGGCCCCCCCAAACCCCAAAAAATGCAGTTTTTCCTAAATAACTACCTGAACCGTGGCACCGAGGATGAAGAAATTTTTATGGTATGTTGCTCTTAAGGGCCCACATCAACCTAGCCCATAATCACTCATTTGTGATTTGCGCCCCTCCCATAAAAAATGAAAATGCAATATTATTCTGCTTTAATCGCCCCTATCTTCAGTGGAGATGTTCAGAACTGCACCATATTTCATGTGTATGATTAACTTGACAACCTCTGGGGGTATCCTCTGCTAAGTTTTGTAGAATTTCATCCATGGGGGGGGTATAAAATAAATTCATTTATGTGCACATTTAGTGACTGTACACTCATCGGCCTGTAGATGGTGCTGTTTAGCGAAGGGTTGCTGGTTTAGGATGATACTGTCACACACACACATGCAGGAATACAAACAAACGCAAGCATGCACACACACTGACATCCACACGCACAGACACACACCCATACACACACATACAAATCCACATGCACAGACACACACACACAAACACACACGCGCACACATGTACGCACACATACATACACGCACAGACACACACACACACACACAGACACACACATACACAAACACACACACATACACACACACACACACACACACACACACACACACACACACACACACACACACACACACACAGACAGACATGCACATACTATTACTTTTTTTAGGTATATACATAAACACGCAATACAGCCAAATTACTCCACGTCATTTATTTTTGTGGAAAGCCAGTGCAGGCCTGAGCGGCGGTCATATTTTGTACCGCGATGCGGTACATCTAGTTTAAAAGTAATTTGTCTGTAATGCTATTTCTATGATCAAGTGACCATGTGGTATGGCCTAC
Source organism: Leuciscus leuciscus (assembly GCF_965113295.1). NCBI lineage: Eukaryota > Metazoa > Chordata > Actinopteri > Cypriniformes > Leuciscidae > Leuciscus > Leuciscus leuciscus. Next base: position 12,171,446 of record NC_138729.1, read on the forward strand.
ATGGGAAAAACACAACTGAGTTTAAAAACATGGATAGCCAAACATAGAAGCAACTGAACAAGTTAAAATACCAAGAAGAAGGGGTGACATCAACAAATTAATTTTACAAAGAGAGGCTTTATATATATATATATATGGCAAGCAGGGTGGGGGTGAGAGCCAAGCCTGGACTTTATTTTCTTGTTTTGTTTAAATTTATGCGCCAGTCGTCCATGATGGGCTGTCGCTTTACTTTCGTTTTGTTGTTGGTTTATTTTTGGATTCAAGTTTATGTTGTGTTGTCTTTTTATTTTTTATTTTATTTTTTTATGTTAGTGAATACAGTTTGTTCTCATAATTCAGTTCATTTTGAAGTCCTATGTGTGGTTATTTGTTGTTTTGTTTGTTGTCCACACCTACTCAGGTGTATGTATTTAAAGACTTTCAAGTTAAAATGATTTTACTTTCTCACAGACAAAGGGGTCAAAAAGTGGTTTGTCTACTATTAAAATTGAGTTTTAGAGCATTGTGACAGTGTACTGTCATTTTGTTCCCTTTCTGTCAGTCACGTTAAACATAATGTCAACTGACATTAGGGGTCTCACTTAGGAGCCCCAATCACCTCTGAGTTTTAGAAAAATGGCCTGTGAAATGGGAGTATGGAATTTGCATGTCTAGCCACTCCCCCGTACGGGTATATAAGATGGCGGCATGCATCCACTCATTAGATTTTTGCTTCGGAGCCGAGTGGCTGTGGACAGTGATCATTCTTCCAATCACCAAAAGAGCATTATAAAGAGCTGCTGGAAGAGTTTTGCGGCGCATTCAACTGTGTTTCGCAATCTAAGCATGAGTGCATAGTTAACTACAGCGATTCCCACTTGGGCGCTTCAGCGTAAAAGAGCAAATTTGTGAAGGTTAAAGTGGGAGCTCTTCCACTGGGCCAGTCCCCACAGACCTTCCCCTCTTTGGGGTGGTAGCTCAAGTAGAGTCGGATTCAGGGTTGATGGCCATGTTTTCCCAGACCGCCGCAGGCATTAGGTTTGAGCAAATATGCGTTTCCCCCCAGTCAGCGTGCTTGTACAGACACTATGCAAGGTCAAGGAGAATGAGGAGTCTTAATGGTTGCACCTTACTGGCCCACCCAGACCTGGATCTCAGATCTGATGCTCCTCGTGACAGCCCCTCCCTGGCAGATTCCCCTGAGGATGGACCTTCTTTCTCAGGCCGGGGCAACACCTAATACCTTCGGATGGAGCCGGATTCTTCCTGTGTGTTGGGTACAAGCAGGTAAAGTGCGGGAAGACTGTCTCTGTGTGTCACTTGTTATGTCCCTCCTGCCAAAACCTTGAACTACCCTCTGAATGGCTGGGACACCATCTCGGCTCCTTAGCACAAACCTAATGAGTGGATGCATACTCCCATCTTATTTACCTGTATATACAGGGGAGTAGCCAGACATGCAAATTCCACTCACCAATTTCATTGGCCATTTTTCTAAAACTCAGAGGTGATAGTGGCTCCCAAGTGAGAAACCCTAATGTCAGTCAACATAATGTTTCTGTTCCCTCTATCAGGGAATTAGGGTTACGACAGTAACCAAGACGTTCTTTTTTCGTAGGGGATGTCCACACTACATCTAAAACGATAACAATACAGAAGAAGAATATTGTTTGAATCACTTTCAGAACAATCTTTTTTCAGCAGATGAATGTCTGATGATTGACAGTCAATCAGAATCTACCTAACTTTAAAGAGCTCGGGCATTTAAAGCAGTAGACGACATTACTACAGCTTATAACAAAATGCATATTGGTATGGTTGAATTGGATTGTCAAAGGCCAGCAACAAAGACATTGGTTAATAAAGTTAGATTAAATAACTTAAGTCTATTTGAGGTATTTGACATATTTAATAATTGCAGGTTTGCATGATATTCTGAGATTCCATTTAACTTTTTTTCTTGAATTTGAGTAAACTGAATCTGTTTTTTTTGTGTTTTTTTTTTTTTTGCAAGTGAGATGAGTAAATCTGCTCACATTTATTCTAGAACTACAATAACCATCATGCTTACAGAACGCACACATGCCTCTGCACTTACTCCAGATTTCTCTCAACATGGGGACAGGTCCCAGTCAATAAATGGAAAAACAGAAACTTTTGAAAAAAAGTAACTCAGATATTTTGTTGTAAATTTAAAGGTAATGCATTACTTTACTAGATACTTGAAAAAAGTATTCTGATTATGGGGGAATCAAAGACAGCAGGCAGAGATGAGTGATCCAAATGCAGGGAGATTTTAATGAAAATAAACAATCATAACATAAATCAGGAACAAAACGACACTGACAAAAACAAAGAAAACACATGGAACGTCTCGGTTACGGATGTAACCCTCGTTCCCTGAGTGGGAACGGAGACGTTACGTCGGATGACGACGATTGGGGTTTCGCTTAGAAGCCTATCACCTTCGAGTATATAAAACGAGCCAATGGCAATGAAATGCCATGGGTCTGCGGAATTTGCATAGCGTAACTCCGCCCGCCGCAGGGGGTATATAAGGAAGTACGCTGGCACAATGCAGATATGTCTTCGCTGAGGAGCCGAGACTAGCCCCAGGCGTTTTTCAGCGGTACAGCGGAAGTGGCAGGAAGACGTAACGTCTCCGTTCCCACTCAGGGAACGAGGGTTACATCCGTAACCGAGACGTTCCCTTTCGTGGTCACTCCGAGTTACGTCGGATGACGACGATTGGGGTTCCAGTCTAATCACGCCACCTCGGCTGTCTTCCAGTGCCCTGCGTAAGTCTGAGCTCCCTTTTGTGAGACTAGCACGAACGAAGGAGTCCTACTTAACACAGGGATACCAAGGTACACTGGGAAGCATATTTCCAGAGAGAAATATGCAATTATGCCCAGCCATTGATGGGGGGGACTTAGAATACACATATGACCCAGAGGGCTGCATATGGAAAATCACTGGGGTGTCCAGCCGCAGGTGGAATTTTAAACCCCAGGGGTGGCAAGGTGGCTTGCCAAGGGAAAGACACACGCTCACAAGGAGACTTACAGTGGAATACACATGTGGGGGTCGCCCAGAGGGGAACCATGCACATGGAGGCACCTAGTCAAGCGCAAAAGCTGCGTTATGGCAGATTGGCATAACTCAGGCGTTGACGTAACCAGTGCTGGAGGAAACTCAGACTCACCTGAGAGAAATATCGCACGTATCCCGTCCGTGGAGAGGAATGGCGAGCAAGCGAAGACACCTGAGCAGAATCTAGCACCGGCTGGTTGAAGCGAGTACATGAGAAGAAACTGGCTCTACTCGGAGATTATAGAATCTCGCGAATGTGTTGGGTGTCGCCCAGCCTGCAGCTCTACAAATGTCTGTTAGCGTGGCGCCATGCGCTAGAGCCCAAGAGGAAGCCACACTACGTGTGGAGTGGGCTTTCACACCAAGGGGGCACGGACGACCTTGCTGCTGGTATGCCAAAGCAATGGTATCCACTATCCAGTGGGATAACCTTTGCTTTGAGAGAGCCTTTCCCTTCAGCTTCCCACCATGACAGACAAAGAGCTGGTCTGAGGTCCTGAAACACCGCGTTCTGTCTACGTAAGCACGGAGGGCGCGTACTGGACAGAGCAGTGCCAAGGCTGGGTCTGCCTCCTCCAAGGGCAGCGCTTGCAGGTTCACTACCTGGTCTCGAAAGGGTGTGGTAGGAACCTTGGGCACGTATCCAAGCCGGGGTCTCAGGATCACGTGAGAGTTAGCCGGCCCGAATTCCAGGCACGCTTCGTCAACCGAAAATGCCTGCAGGTCCCCTACCCTCTTGATGGAGGCCAATGCAACCAGGAGCGCTGTCTTCATTGACAGGAACTTAAGCTCCACTGACTGTAAAGGCTCAAATGGAGCACTCTGCAGGGCAGTTAGAACCACTGAGAGGTCCCAAGAGGGTACGAAGGGAGGACGAGGAGGATTTAGTCTCCTCGCTCCCCTCAGGAACCTGACGATCAGGTCGTGCCTTCCCAGAGACTTACCATCAACTGCTTCGTGATGTGCGGCAATGGCGGCAACATACACTTTCAGGGTGGAGGGAGACAGCCTTCGCTCCAACCCTTCTTGCAGGAAGGAAAGCACGACACTGATCGGGCATTTCGTGAGTTCTTGATGTTTAGAAGAACACCAGTTGACGAAGAGGTTCCACTTCAACGCATAGGCATGTCTCGTGGACGATGCTCTAGCGGAAGTGATGGTAGCCACCACCGCAGGTGGTAGGGTACTCAAACCTGCCTCGTCCCGTCCAGGAGCCACACATGGAGGTTCCAAAGATCGGGACGAGGGTGCCATAAGGTGCCCCGTCCCTGAGAAAGGAGGTCCTTCCTCAGAGGAATTGGCCAGGGAGGTGCTGTCGCGAGGAGTACTAGTTCGGAGAACCAGGTCCGGTTGGGCCAATACGGGGCAACCAAAATGACCTGCTCCTCGTCCTCCCTGATCTTGCGCAAGGTCTGCGCAAGAAGGCTCACTGGGGGAAACGCATACTTGCGTAGGCCCCGCGGCCAGCTGTGCGCCAGTGCATCCGTGCCGAGCGTGCCCTCGGTCAGGGAGTAAAACAGGTCGAAATGGGACGAGTCGTGGGAGGCAAACAGGTCTACCTGTGCGTCGCCGAACTGATCCCAAATCAGCTGGGCCGTCTGGGGATGGAGTCGCCATTCTCCAGCGAGAGGCCGAACTCGAGACAGCTCGTCGGCCGCCTGGTTCAGGTGTCCCGGGATATAAATGGCTCGAAGCGACCTCAGATGCTTCTGACTCCATATGAGGAGGTGGCGAGCGAGTTGCGACATACGGCGGGAGCGTAGACCACCCTGGTGGTTGATGTACGCTACTGTTGCGGTATTGTCTGATCGGACTAGTACGTGCTGGCCCCTGAGCAGCGCATGGAAGCGGTGCAGGGCGAGACGTACAGCCAGCAACTCGAGGCAATTGACATGCCAAAGGCGCTGGGGTCCTGTCCAGGAGCCCGCGGCAGCATGACCATTGCACATGGCGCCCCAGCCCGTGTTGGAGGCATCTGTTGACACAACAACATGCCGGGAAACTCGTTCTAAGGGCACTCCGGCCCGTAGAAAACTGAGGTTCGCCCACGGGGTGAAGGTCTGACGGCAGGCTGGAGTCACTGGGACTCGGAGCGTGCCGTGTTGCCATGCCCACCTCGGGACTCGATCGCGAAGCCAAAGCTGAAGCGGTCTCATATGAAGCAATCCCAGCGGCGTTACTGCGGCTGCGGATGCCATATGCCCCAGGAGCCTCTGAAAAAGTTTCAGTGGAACCGCACTCTTGTCCTCGAACTGACGAAGACAAGTCAGCAGTGACTGCGATCGCTCGCTCGTAAGCTGCGCGCACATGGCGACCGAGTCGATCTCCATACCGAGAAAAGAGATCCTCTGCACGGGGCAGAGTTTGCTCTTCTCCCAGTTGACCCGAAGGCCCAGACGGACTAGGTGCCGGAGCACTAGGTCCCTGTGTTCGCAAACCTGGTCTCGAGAGTGAGCTAGGATAAGCCAGTCGTCGAGATAGTTCAGGATGCGAACCCCGTGTTCCCGAAGGGGAACAAGGGCTGCCTCGACGACCTTCGTAAAGACGCGAGGAGACAGGGCTAGCCCGAAAGGGAGAACCGCGTACTGGTATGCCTGCCCCTCGAAAGCAAACCGTAGAAACGGTCTGTGTCGAGGTAAAATGGAGACATGGAAGTAGGCGTCCTTCAGGTCGATCGCTGCAAACCAATCCTGCGGCCGCACACACTGGAGGATGTGTTTGGCCTTTAGCATCTTGAACGGCAGCCTGTGAAGGGAGCGGTTCAAGATGCGCAGGTCGAGGATTGGCCGTAACCCACCGGACTTCTTGGGTACAATGAAGTAAGGGCTGTAGAAGCCGGACTTCATTTCGGCTGGAGGGACAATCTCGATCGCACCCTTCGCCAGCAGGGTGACGACCTCCGCTCTCATGACAGGGGCATTGCCACCGACCATAGTGAAGCGGACTCCGCTGAAGCGGGGAGGAGATCGCGCGAACTGAATCGCGTAGCCGAGCCTGATGGTTCTCGCGACCCAGCGGGACAGTCTGGGAAGCTCTAGCCAGGCCTCCAGAAAGTGCACCAGCGGGGTCATACGAACCACAGACGTACCGTCGGTGGGGCAGCGAGGCGGAATGACCGGCCCCGGCGAGGGTGGCATCGCGGCCCTGTGCGGGGGCACGGTCATTAACCGCGTCCTGCCAGAGGAGGCCAGGGGAGGGCGCGCGTCCCACGGGGGCGTGCTCTGGCAGGGGTCTGGCGACAGAGGGGGATGAGAGGAGCGTGGCCCGTGGGCGGCGCGTGCTGTCATCCCAGACCTCTGGGACAGAGGAGGGCGGTAGTGGCGGGACCCGAGGGTGGCGCGCACTGCGGCCCTCTGGCTCTGTAGGCTCAGGATTGGGGATTTCGATTCTTTCTTTAACCACATTAGGGTGCTGCCCGTCGTGGGACGAGCAGCGGGGAGTGGAGAACAAAAGATTCTCCCCCGGCCCTCCACCGGGGGAAGGAGTGGCCCTGCTACCACCTCCTGTAGAGAAAAGAAAGCCAATCCTGAGCTGCCCGTCTCAGGAGCGCCGCTTAGCCTGGCGTTTAGCGGGCTGCGGGGCTGGAGAGGGCTGTGGCGCCTTCCTACGGCTTCCTCCACGACGCGGCCCAGATGAAGGCTGCTGCTGGGGCCGTGCGGGAGGGGCGGGAGCCGCGGGAGGGCGCCCTCGGCGGCGAGCAGGCTGAGGATTCTGTACCGACGGCTGAGCAGCAGAGCGTCGGGGCAGAATGTGCTTAATCGCCTCAGTCTGCTTCTGAGCAGTCGAGAACTGTTGCTAAAGTCCTCGACTGCACCGCCGAAAAGGCCGGCCTGGGATATGGGAGCGTCAAGCAGACGAGTCCGCTCGGGCTCACGCATATCAGCCAGGTTCAGCCAGAGATGTCTCTCCTGGACCACAGCTGTGGACATCACCAAACCCAGGGAGCGCGCGGTCACCTTCGTCGCCCGGAGAGCGAGGTCGGTGGCGGCGCGCAGCTCATCGAAGAGCCCTGGGTCTGTCCTACCCTCGTGCATGTCACGAAGCATCTTGGCCTGGTAGACCTGTAAGATGGCCATGGCATGCAAAGAGGCAGCTGCCTGTCCCGCCGCTCTGTAAGATTTCGCCACCATGGTAGACGAGAATCTACAGGCTTTGGACGGGTGCTTAGGATCACCACGTGATGAAGCGCTTGTCGGACACAGCTGCATCGCGACAGAACGTTCAACCGTGGGAATCCCAGTGTACCCACAAGCATCAGCTCTATCGAGGGGAGGAAAGGCGGAGAAAGCCGACGAACGATCACGGGAAGACATGGGAGCCTTCCAGGACCGCGTGACTTCCTCATGCACTTCCGGGAAGAATGGTATTGGGGTTGGGCGGCGACGGGTGTCAGCGGCCGCTCCCAAAAACCAATCATCCAGCCGCGAGCGCACTGGATCAGGTGGCGGGGACCACTCAATACCAATGGCCGCGGCTGCCCGGGAAAGCATGGCGGTCAGCTCGGGATCAGACTCGGGCAATGCTGGCACGCCCGAGGGCGGCAACACAGCAGAATCCTCACTTCCCGAGGACTCGCGCCCACCTTGTGATGCAGCGATGGACATAGTATCTTCCTCTGGAGCTCCAAACGAGACGCGCTGGGGCTCCGAAGAGGGACCAGCGGTCTCAGTTTGAACACTCGCGGGTGCTGATGCTGGAGAGGGGTGTGTGGACCGTGGACGTGTCGGCGGTATGTCCCACACAGTCACCCTCAGGTCACCCCGGCCACCAGCCGAAGTACTAGCCCTCTCGGGACCAGTAGATCGGGGTGTGGGTAGGGGGACTCTCGCTCTAGTGAGCTCATTGAGTCTCGACCGCAGCATAGAGATGGTCATGTTCCCGCAGTGGGAACATGAGTCATCCACGAACGCTGCTTTAGCGTGATCAACGCCCAAACACGTTAAGCAGCGATCGTGCCCATCAGAGAAAAATATCTCGCCACCGCAACCAGAAGTGCACGGGCGAGGCATCTTTAAAAAGACGTGCCACGTGCAATGCTCTTTTTGTGAGAGGAAAAACTCCGCGGATGCTGAAGCGAACAGGGAGAAACACACTATCTGTCAGATCACTGACAAGATCAGCAGGGTAGTGAGCACTCGCTGAAATCGCCGTCACACCAACACCGGAGAGTTCGCTCGTCTCGAAGGTAAGAGAAGACTAACTCAGAATATTTGGCTTGCAGGAGTGGAGAAGTTCTCGGCTCCGAAGCGAAAACATATCTGCATTGTGCCAGCGTACTTCCTTATATACCCCCTGCGGCGGGCGGAGTTACGCTATGCAAATTCCGCAGACCCATGGCATTTCATTGCCATTGGCTCGTTTTATATACTCGAAGGTGATAGGCTTCTAAGCGAAACCCCAATCGTCGTCATCCGACGTAACTCGGAGTGACCACGAAAGGGAACCGTAGATACCTGCATGACATCAAACAACGACCGACAGAAAACCTGAGATTACGAGGGCTATTTAACAGAGGGGTAAACAAGCTTAACAAGGGAAACTGACACACCTGGAGCAGACTAATGAAAATGGAAAAAAACTACAAAACTACAACCTGGTCACAGGAAACAGAACGCAGGAAAGAACACAGAAACTTGGCACAAAGAAACTTCAACATAAAGGTCCCACATACAGAGCACAAGACAGAAGCAGATCTGACACTTGTAATGTGTTACCCCCAACCCTGGCTCGGAATATGTTCTGTTTAGTTTGTCTCGTGTTAGTGTTTCTGTTTTCTGTTTTTCCTGCAGTTTATAAGAGGTTGATCCTCCTAGGTAGTAGCTATAGTTACTGATTATTTCCACCTGTGTCTCATTTATTTCCCTTTGTTTGCTCCTTGTATGTACTGTATATATCCCTAGCCCTGTGTTCGGTTCTCGTTGACTGTAAGTGTGGTTAGCTTTTATATTGGGTGCGTATCAATCAGCTCCCTAGTTCAGTAGTCAGGGCTAGGATCAGGGAGTCAGCCATTTTAAGGGCTGTCTCAATCGCAAGATCCTTCCAGTGCACTGAAACCTTCACCCCCTAAAAAAATCTCACAATGCACCATGAAAACCAGGAAGCATCAATGCTCACTAAGTTCCCTTAATGATTCTGAAACGCGAAACATAAATCACGTGAGCCAACTTACCACACATAATGCGATAATGTGATAGAGCGTTATTTAATTATATTTCAGAAAAATATATCAGTTCTGCTATTATTCATAAATACCAGTAATGACATTGTACAACAAGGATGTTGTCGTGTCATCATCAATGTCCTAATAATGAGCCAGTGTCCTTACTGTCCCTACTAGTGGCCGAATTTGTGTACACAACTTACCAATTCACGAACTCGGGAGCTGATTGAGACTTACTCATTGTTTTCTCCTGTGATTTCCTGTGTGTTTTGTTTTGATCCATAAAGACTAAGAATGTTTTGTTTACCTGTTTCATCTTCTGCTTCGTGCACATTGGCTACCATGCATTACACACGTTTTGTTCATCAAGATAATCTTCACAAATGTAAATAACATTTATGAATTTTGAAGTCTAAATACAATTGCTTCAACGTCAATTACTTCGTCACCACCATTAACCTTCAATGAGGCTGTAAAAGTTAGTGAGAGATCAAGACTAGTGAGTAGATCAGTTTACCTTTTCAGCGTGATGACGTTTAATGTCCCCGACAGTTAGCCACTTGTTAGCAGTTGGCTGCGGTCTGGGCGACACCTAATACCTTAGCGAGATTCTACAATCTCCGGGTGGAGTCGATTTCTACCTGTGTGTTGGGTACAAATAGGTAAAGTGCAGGAAGACTGGCTCGGTGTGTCGCTTGTAGTGCCATTCCCCTCTAGGGGGTGATGCAAGGGCCCTCTGTGCTCTCCATGAGAGTTCCCAGCTGTCGAACCCTGGATTAGAGTATCCACCGTGCATTTCTCGGCAGTCAGGCACAGTGAAGGCGTCCAACGTCAGGCTCAGTACTTGAGATGCATGCCTGGTCAGTCAGCCCCTGTAATAGGCTAGAATAATTTGTGATTATAAAACACAATGAAACTGTAAAAGTTGACTAGTGAGCAGATCAGTTTATCTGTTTGGCATAATGACATTTAACGTCCCTAACAGTTAGCCACTTGTTAGCAGCCGCATTTTAAAAATAAAAGTTTGTCACTACTATAAGGGGTTATTCCTGATGTATTTTGAAAATATCTTGATCTTTTGTTAACAGACCCTTTTTCAAAAACCCATTTAAAAAGCCACTGACTTCAATACGATGGAACTGGAAATGCTAAAATGCTAACTCGTTTTGGCCTACAAAAATATATCATCCCTGCATTGTAAGGCTTAGTGAGTCGAGTCGGTCCTGTCCCTAACTCACACCACTTGTATACAATATTCAGTCTAGGCAAGTCTATATTAAACTGCATTACTGCTGGAAGCATTCACTACGGTGGGGAAGAATGTCCAAACAACTCTAGTAAAGTACTTACATTCACACTTGTAACATAGCAAACTGCTGATGAAAACTCAGCTCATGTGGTGGGCATCGCTTGTGTGCGTGTTGTTGTTGTGTGGTGGAGGATGGTGTGAGAGAGGAGAAGAAGTGAAGTGACGCAGCTGTGGAGGGTGAAAGTAGAGCTCACAGCTGTGAGCAACTGTTCTGCTCTTTATTTTTACACACGGACTCTGGAGCCCAGCCGGTCCATTACAGCTGGGACATATCTTTAGGGAACAAGGACAACACAATGGCATCCAAATCAGTCGGTGCTCTGTTTTCCTGTGGCCATTAAAAAATTACAGGAAGTGTTATCATTGTAAATGAAAATGAAATCTAAATTAAACTATCTACATTAACTTTAAAGTTAATGAAATTAACTTGAATTCAATTAAAGTTAAATATATTTAATAAATTTAATCAAATATACAATAATGTTATATAAATAATAATAATAATAATAAATAATATATAAATAATATTATATTATAATTTAAAATAATATAAAATATAAATTAAATTATAATATATTATATTCAAATTATATATTGTAGCTTTTGATACATGGTATTTCAAGGTATACATAAAACAACCCAACATGAAAATTCCACAGTTAACAGTAACATTAGACTTTGCAAAGAAATTCATGAATGAGTTAGTGCGTTAACTTTGGGAAACCTACAATACTGAAAATAAATAAATTTAACCTAAACTTATACTTAACTTAATAAACTCAAATGTAACTAAAATACACTACATTTGAAATAAACTAAAACAAATGAAACATAAATTTTTTTTATATATTTTTTTTAAGTATTGTCATGTACCAGCCGTAAACAATTAATGGTTGGGCAAAGGATTAACACAACCAAATACAGAATGAATGGCCATGATTTTAAATATTTTTTAGCCTTCAAACAAAACATTAAAAGGCGACCCGAAAGTTTAGGAATGGTTAGGGAAAGGACACAGCTTGGATTCAAATCCTGTCCTCATAGTCCAACATCTTTGTGAGCAACAGCATTACCTTCTGTGCCAAAGCTGTGATATCTGTGATTTTAATGCTGTAACAGTGGACAGCTTTTCTTTTTCCCAACGTCCTGCAACTTCACACACCGCCTCGCTCCAGCTATCGTAAAGGGGATAATCAAAAAGCAAATATTGATGTCTGCAAGGAATGCATTCCTGTTTCCACAAATCAGCTTTGCAAATAAATGTCTCTGGGTCAGTTACAGGGATCTATTAAGAAAAGTAAATACATGGATGAAACCGTGTTTTTGTGGCTGCATAGTTCAGATTAAAACTGCTTTCATTTACATCTGGTTCAGGCAAAGTTTGAGACAAACAGCTTCTGTAACTGGCTGTTTCAGAGGGGATGTAGGGTCCATTCGAATTCTAGAAATGGACACTCTGACTTGAGGCATGGAAACCCACAGCAGTTTTCCAGAGAGGGTGGAGTGTGCTGGCATTCAAGGACGCAGCCGAACCTGTGCCAACTCAATGTCGAGAACTCTCGACTGAATTCTCGACTGAATTCATACCACAGAAAGCACAGTTCCCACACTCAAGAAAATTATTATTAATAGTGCAAGTATTATTAGTATTGGTATTACTTTTTCTAATACCTCCCCCCACACACACACACCCCAAACATTCTTTAACCTTAATGTAGTCCAAAACTATATGGTTTTTCGGTAACACTTTAGAATACTGTTCCGTCATTAATTAATAACTACACAGGAACAAATTGGTAATGATTTACTAACACTCTAGTAACTACTATTAACTAACAAGAAACTCTGATTAACGAATAAGTAATAGCGCTGGTGTGGTGGTTCATTATTAGCTAATTCCTTTAGAAGGATGTAGTAACACTTCAATCATTACTGTCCAAAACCTTCCAAAAACCTCAAAAGCGTACAATGACTTCAGTAATTACAAGAGAGTTATTATGCTTTTCACTTTAGAATACTGATCTTTCACTTTTAGAATTAATGATATATTATGCTATGCAGTATTCATTTTAATTATGAACCTGTATATAGTAGTTCTCTGGGAGTTATGAAAAAAATAGTAGTTACTGATTAGCTAATAGTGAATTATCACATTCAACTTTTTTTTAATTATGTATTACTTCCTAATTCATTAATCAGAGTTTCTTGTTAGTTAATAATAGGTCCCTTTCAAACGGTCAGTCATATTGCGTCTGCTAGATGTGATGGGGAATCTCTGAATACTGAAGCCTTTATAAAATAATGCAGTGCTACTGCACAGCCAACAGTGCCTAGACTACTTGCACGCTATTGGCTAGTCAGTGGGAACTGCACGAGCCTATGGCGGAGCGGCGTAACTGCGCAAACCAATCGGTACACAGCCCGCCGACCTGAGCACAGAGCCCGCCAGAAGGGGCGGGACGTCTGCCTATAAGAGAAGCTCATTTCGTCATATGATTCAGATTTATCTCTTTCAGTGACGATCTTCGGACCTCGCAGAACTTTGCAGAATACTCAGAAAGCCTTCTTTGCCTTCTTCGCAGAGGAAAAAAGAGCCCAGCAGCGGAACAGCGTGCGAGCCAGCGGACTGCAGCAGATTCAGTGCGCTCTTCGGCCACCTGATCATCGCACGGCGAGCTGTTGCCTTGTTTCCCTGCACTCTCCGACAAGCACCTAAAAGGCAAGTATTTCTAAAAGAGCAGCGACGTTGTTGTAAATGTCGCGCCACATATGTGGCACATGCAGAGCCCCTCTGCTTGCTGAGGACAGACACAGCAAGTGTGGGCAAAGCCCATGCGGATGCCACGCCACTGCTCTCTCTGTGAGAGTATGCCACTCTCATCTCTCCACTCTCGGATTGCGTTCTTCTCGACTCTGCCCCTCACGCTCTCCCATTTCCTTTCCCTCTCGAACCTCGGAGGAAGAAATGGCGGTGTCAGAGGGTTGAGCAATTGGATGTCAGTGAGCTCACGCTGGCCCAGACCCCGCGTGCCTCACTTTCTCCAAAGACAGAGATGTCGCCTGTGATGCGAGCGGCCTCGTCTCATTTGGCGGATCCAAGGAGGATCTTCATGATGACTCATTGTCATTAGCGGCTTTGGACACGGAGGATTGGGTGGGCTCTTTGGATGACCCCGCCCCCTTGTTGTCTAAAGAACGCACCGACTCCAGAGCTGGACTGGACACCGAGCTTATCCGCATCCTGTCAAAAGCTGTCGAGGAGCTCGGTCTCGACTGGGCTTCTCCCGAGATGCCCACACGCAGCCACCTGGATGAATGGTTCCTGCCGGGGTGCCAACAGGCCCCTCATCACCGATCCGCACCGTTCTTCCCGGAGGTTCACGAAGAACTGACAAAGTTGTGGCCGCTCCCTACTCGGCCCACCTACGCATTTCCACTTCCCCCACGCTCTCGAATATCGACATCGCTGAGGAAAAGGGTTACGAGAAGCTGCCGCCCCTAGAGGAAGCTGTGACTGGGTACCTTTGCCCACCCACTGCTATTGGATGAAAATCCAAGGTGGCTCACACATCCAAACCCTGCAGGACGACTTCAGCCCTCGCAGGCAGGAATTACACGTCCTTTGGCCAGGCGGGTTCTGCCCTCCACTCCATAGCGGTCCTCCAAGTGTTCCAGGCAAAGCTCCTCCGATCCATGGACGAGTCTGGACCAGACCTTAGAGTCTGAGCTTAATGGCAAAAGGGGCTGTGGAGACAGTGCCTCCTCCCAACAGTGTGTCAGGCTTCTACAGTCACTACTTCCTCGTTCCCAAAAAGGATGGCGGCCTCAGGCCCATCCTAGGAGGATGGTAGTCACCACGGATGCCTCACAGGTTAGGGTGCTCTGTGTGAGGGCAAACTGACCTCTGGCTCTTGGACGGGCATGGAGAGACGGTTGCATATCAACTGCCTAGAAATGTTGGCGGTTTTGCTGGCCCTTCCTACCAGGTCACCATGTCATGGTCCGATCGGACAACACAACAGTGGTGTCCTATATAAACCGCCAGGGCTGGCTCAGATCGAGACCTCTGTACAAACTGGCCAGAAGTCTCCTCTTATAGGTACGAGGCAACCTGCCCTCGCTGAGAGCGATGCACGTGCTGATCAAACCGAACCAGGTAGTAGACATGCTGTCCCCGGGCAATGTGTCCCCAGGGGAATGGACCCTTCATCCCCAGACGGTTCAAATGATGTGGAACGTTTTCGGGAGGGCAGAGGTCGACCTCTTCGCCTCCGAAGACAACTCTCACTGCCCAAAATTCTTTCTCGAAAGGCAGGGACGCACTGGCCCACAAATGGCCCAGCCTTCTCCTTTATGCTTTCTGGTCGTGCTCCTCCCTCAGGTCATAAAAAGGATTAGGGAAGGCAGACACGTAGTCCTACTAGTGGCCTCTCTCTGGCGAACTCAACCTTGGATCCCCTAGCCTAGTTGATTCAGCTGCTCACAGCAGTCCCAAGGCCGACACCCCTGAGGAAAGACCTCCTTTCCCAGGCGAACAGGACGATTTTGCACCCTGTCCCAAACTATGGGCCCTCCATATGTTGCCCCTCGACGGGAGCTTACGGACCTACCAGCGGAGTCTTAAACACCATTTGTGAGGCTAGAGCTCCGTCCACGAGACGCCTCTATGCCCTTAAGTGGTCTGTGTTCTCAAGCTGGTGCTCAGCCCGGAACCAGGACCCTGCATTATGTGAAGTACCACTGGTACTTTTATTTCTCCAAGAGCTACTGGACCCCATCCACACTCAAAGTCTACGTGGCGGCCATCGCAGCTTTCCATGCTCCGGTGGCCGGACAGTGTTTGGGAAAAAGCGACATGAGGGGAGCAAGGAAGCTGAACCCACCACACCCCATATAGTACCCTCTTGGGATCTATCGATGGTCCTCAGAGCCCTCAAATGGCCGCCATTCGAGCCGCTATAATCGGCCGAATAGAAACCACTCTCGCTTAAGGGGCCGTTCACATATCACGTCTAAATAAGGGGCCGCGTACTTTCTCCTATCCACAAGGGCTTGCACTCCCGTGGCGTTTGTCGTTGCTATGCAACCAGCTGTGATCAGCTGTTCGGCCGAGCTTTCGATGTTGTTACGGAAAGGCCGAAGCTGATCAGTTGGTTTTTGTCACATGACCTGCGGTGCGCTTGCGGCATTCTGAAAAGTCTAGATGTTTTCATCTCGCCGCGTTTAAATCACTCCGTTTAAATCACAAGTAATTTCGCTTTCTGCTCTTCCCACGTCGGAGATGACAAGCAACAATTACACCTACTCTGCCTGGTTCGGGCCCTGAGAACACATATAGAGCACTCCGCTCCGCTCCGCTCAGTTCAGGCAGTCGGAACAGCTCTTTGTAAGCTTTGGTTGCCACACCAAAGGGTTTCTGGTCACAAAGCAAAGGTTATCCCATTGGCAGATGGACGCTATCGCTCTAGCCTACGCTTTCTAGGCGCGCGCCCGAGAGCTGACGTCACTGTCAAGTCAAGTTTATTTGTATAGCGCTTTTCACAATACAGATTGTATCAAAGCAGCTTCACAGTATTAAATTTAAATAATACAACAAAGTTTGTTTCAAGAGGAATTTATTGATTGATAAAATTAAATTAAATATCCCCAAAATATCCCCAACTTCCCTACGCTTCTATGGGCCTGCAGTGCCCCACAGGCATCAGAGCACACTCCACCAGAGGCATGGCCTCCTCCTGGGCGTGGTCCAGTGGGGTATCTATTGGTGATATATGTGCAGTGGCCGGCTGGTCCTCGCCATCTACCTTTGCCAGATTTTATAACTTGGAAGTCCCTGCGTTGCAGGCACACATCTTATCCCTTTAGTTGGAGCCGGCCTCTGTATGAGCCCGGCCCACCATCATTCTTAAGGGTTCCAACCCTATTGAACCACCTCAATAGGGTTGGAGGATGTAAATAATAAAATAAAAAACGGTAACACTTTAGAATACTGTTCCATCATTAGTGAATAACTACACAGGAAAAAAAGAGTACTCCCCAACTCCCCACCTCAGGATGTTTTTGCCACATTAGCCCTCTGCCTTGGTACCCTTGTTCAAGCGTCCCAGGCTCGGGTCATAGAACATGTCTTTCTGCTTAAACATAGCACGGCGTGATTGGATTGGTTCCCCATCGGGTCTAGCAGACGCAATACGGCCGACCGTTCGAAAGGGAACGACTCGGTTACTCTGTATCTCGGTAACCTCAGTTTCCTGACATACTGTAAGGGAACGAGTATTGCGTAGAGGGCCGTGCAATGATGCACGCTTCGGTCGATTAACCTGATTCATATGGCGAAAAGAGCTGCTTTTATAGGCAGACACCCTGCCCGAAGCCCCGTTACTAGAATGTTAATAGTGCATTACTCTTTTTTTCCTGTGTAGTTATTCACTAATGATGGAACAGTATTCTAAAGTGTTACCGTTTTTTATTTTATTATTTACATTTTTTATTTTATGTCCAGGCTTCAATATAATGAAAGAGGAAATGGGGCTCTCACGCTTGAAACAAAGAACAAAAAATCAAAGCCTGTAGGGGTTGGAGGTTTGAGAGCAAATCAGAAAGTTGAATTTTCTGAAAGACTTAAAGTCGTGATGAGACAGAAGTAGTAACAGATCTTTACTTCTGTATTGTGATGTATATCCGATTGTAACAGATTATTGAAGATTGCAAAATGTAGGACAGGGACTTGGTGCTACACAATGGTTGTACTCAAAAACATTGGTTTTTGAGGGTTGCAAATGGAAGCAGATAAACGCAAGCTTGCAGTGGAAGTTCACGTCCCTGGGCTACATCTTTCTCTTTTTCGATAATCTGTTTTTAAGGTTAAGAAGACTAAATGATTGGAGAAGTCCTGCATATATATGTCACCAGAGAGAAGTATGTTGTTTTTAATTTAACAATGGAACATATACAGTAAATGATAGATGAATCATTCCCAATAAGATCTATAACATACATTTAGAAAATAGATTTTAATTTCATGCTGACTTGAATTTCACAAAAGGCTCTAAAAGATTTGAAATAGACCACAGGAGTCCACTTCTTTTGGGACCTTAAAAAAGTCTCGGTCACCATCTATTTACATCAAATGGAAAAGAGTAGCTTTGATATTTTGTCAAATAACTATGTGTGTGTGTGTGTGTGTGTGTGTGTGTGTGTGTGTGTGTGTGTGTGTGTGTGTGTGTGTGTGTGTGTGTGTGTGTGTGTGTGTGTGTGTGTGTGTGTGTGTGTGTGTGTGTGTGTGTGTGTGTGTGTGTGTGTGTGTGTTCCATGGAAAAACAAACAACAGGAGGGGGAGTAAATGATGACAACATTTTTATTATTAATTTTAACCATTCATTTAATGCTATTTTTGTGATTATGTCAGTCCTCTTGGGGAAAGCTCTAAGGCCTATTATTGTCCAAGCCTCATTTGATATGTTTAATCCCTGCCTAGCAAGCAAGCAATTATTCACTCTAAATGGCATATGACCCTCTGGGTGACTTAATCCTATTTTTTTGACAACATACACTCATATATGGTAGCTTGTCACATAGTATCAGAGGGCCATGTCTTACACTCAGTGATCTGGCAGTGAGAGAGATTGTGTTTGTATGTCTGGTAATGTGTTGTCAAAGAGAGGATTAAAACGTTGTGTAGGCTGTCTGCCAAGAAAAGATCCTGTTTCCTTTGCGCCTTCATATTCGACAATGGCGGAGAGCCTTGGTCAATCTCTTGTGACTGTTCTGTGTAGCAGTCTGCTTTGTCATCATTATCCAAAACATTTGTATGAGATGTACAATTGCAATAAAGCATAATAAAACAGTATAATTAAATGAGCATATTTAAAATTACAGCATATTTAAAACAGTATAATTCACTTATCATGCATGCTGCTTAGGTGTTCAGTGTGGTTGCTAGAGTAATTGTCAGAATGTTGCTATGCAGTTTATATGGTGTTTTGGACCTTTTCTAGCATGTTTCTATACAGCTAGTTGGTTGTCAGGGTGTTGCTATGGTGTTCTGAGTGTTTTTTTTAGCAGGTTGCTGTAGCTGGTTGGTTATAAGTGTGCTGCTATGCAGTTGATATGGTGTTCTGAGTTTTTTTTTCTCATGTTTTATACAACTGGGTGGTTGTCAGAGTGTTGCTATGCTGTTGTTATGGTGTTTTGAGTGTTGTTAGCATCTAGCTGTACAGTTAGGTGGCTGTGCGATTGCTATTGTTTTCTGAATATTTTAGCATGTTGCTCTTCAGCTCTTCAGGGTGCTCTGGGTGGTTTATTTTGCCCCCTAGATAAGGCACAAATCATAAGTCTGATTGCTCTAATTGAAAGTAATAGCACACCTTTTCTCCACGAGCAGCACAATTTGAAGTAGTATTAATATTCATAGCACTAACAATCAAACAATGACGAGATTGCCAGTGAAGTTTAATAATTAGGGTCAGAGATTTGTTTAAATATCTAGGAGCAATAATAAGGATGCATAACTAATGAAATGTGTTATTCATCCCATTTGAAATAAACTGAAATTAAATCAAAAGCATGATGTCATTTTTAGACATGTATTTAAAAAGATGATATAACAATAATTTATTAAGCTTTTATCACTGTATATTGTATTGTCATGGTTTTTCCTTCTAAAAGGTTCAATAACTTTTTTTTTTATAACAAAAAGCACTATGAACATTTAAAGACAATAAAACTATACACAAAACAAATGTTTCAAATGGATTAAATAACTATAAAGAACAATATGTAACAGTTTACAACAGTTTACAAATAGTTAATGCATTGACTAATATTATCTAACAATGAGCAATAGCTACATTTGTTACAGTAGTTATTATTCTTTGTTAATGTTTGTTAATAAAAAATACAATTATTCATTGTTAGTTCATTTTAGTTCAGGCCCATAAAAAATTTACAGATACAACTTTGATTTTAATAATGTATTAGTAAATGTTGAAATTAATATTAAGATTCCCTATCTGTAGTCACTTCACGTGGTGTCGATATGATTACACTAGGGGTCGCACTTGGGAGCCCCAAGGACACTGATACTTCAGAAATGGCCAGTGAGAATTGGCGAATGCAATTTGCATGCCACTCCCCCGCATACGGGTATATAAGGAGTAGCGTGCATTCACTCAATCAGATTTGTTTTTCTGAGCTGAGCGAGTGTCTCCTATGCATTAGCTCATTTCCATTCACCTCTTTTGAAGACTATTGTAGCACACTTGAAGGAAGCAAAAAAGCAAAAAGCAATTGTGATTCTTTTGGGTTCTTTATTCAAGCCAGCACCATTTGCACGATCATTCACAGATCCAGTCCAACTACAGCTCCGTACAATACTGACAGCCGTGCCAAACATCATGTGAACAACTGCCAACCCTTCTTTTTCTTCTCTTCTAGGTGTACTGTAGCTACTGCCACCAATTGGATACCCATTACATAGCTGTAAGTATACTACAAATAGATGCTGCATGCATACACTGAATAATTAAATAACAATTATTAATAATCAAAAAGAAATTACCTACCCGGACTTGATTGCCAGAGCTCATGCTCCTTACGACAGCCACTCACAGGGGAATCCCCCTGAGGAAGGATCTTCTTTCTCAGGAACGGGGCACAATCTGGAACCCATGGCCAGACCTCTGGCTATCACTCAGGCTAGAGCCCCCTCAACAAGTCAGGCCTATACCTTAAAATGGAGGGGAAGACCCACAGAGATGTGTAGACAGGTCAGTGCTTTCCTTCCTCCTAGGCCACGCCTCATTCCCTCATGGGATCTCTCTGTAGTCTTGCTGGGCCTGCAGAGAGCTCCCTTTGACTCACTGGAGTCAGTCGTGCTTAGTGCCTTCTCTTTGAAGACGGCATTACTGACCATGCTCACTTCCACCAAGTGGGTTGGGGACCTGCAGGCGTTCTCTGTCAGCGAAACGTGCCTTGAGTTCTGTCCAGCTTACTCTCATTTAATCCTGAGACCCCGACCGGGCTACGTGCCCACTGTTCCCACTACCCCTATCAGGGATCAAGTGGTGAACTTATCGTTGCTGTGTCCAGTACGCGCCTTGCACATCTATGTGGACTGCAAACAGAGCTTCAGAAGCTCTGAGCAGCACTTTGTCTGTTTTGAGGGACAGCAGAAGGGAAGGCTGTCTCCAAACAGAGGTTGGCCCACTGGATTGTGGATGCCATAGCCTTGAGTTATCAGGCACATGAGAACGGGCTGTGCCCCTTTGAAGACCAAGCACACTCCACAAGGAGTGTTGCATCCTCCTGGTCTTTATCCAATGGCACCTCTCTAACAGACATCTGCAGAATGGTGGGCTAGGCGAGACAGAATACCTTTACTTTTGTGACACCGAATAACTCCGGCTGGAGTCAGTTTCATCCCATGTGTTTTCAGGTATGAGCAGGTATGTTGTGGGTGACTGGTCGGGTGCTCCGCTTGCACTCAACAACTTTCCCCTCCCTGAGGTGATAACGTGCGCTTTTTTACCAATGTGAGTTCTCCAGACTGGTGAACCCTGTACGTATATTATACTTTTCAGCACCCTACGGCAGCCGAATTCGGCAAAGGAATTTGGTGGCAAGCCCAGTACTCGTCCATGATATGGTTTCCCCAACGCGATCACATGGCAATTCATACGTATTTTACAAGGTGGCTAATTCGTACAAACTTGTACAACCTCACGCGCATGAATTTGTGAGATTTTTGCTCAATCGTACGTATTTTATGAGTTGCCCAATTCATATGAATCCGAATTAGCCATCTCGTAAAATACGTACAAATTGGTCTTGAGATAGTGTTGGTTTCCCAGATAGTAGCTACGATACACAGACTCAGTGAATTGACGACCAATTAAAATTGCTCGTTTTCCGTACAGAAGAAGCGATGCATTTTTTTCTCGCACTGAGGTGAAATGGCGGAAAGAAGCAAGCAAGGTAATTTTGATCTCACTTCTCACATACTTTCCTAATTCCTACTTACTTTTTTTTTTAACTTAGGCCTACCCAGACTTTTGTTAAATCTTCAGGGCACGGTTGCACAAACACCTTAATCAAAGATTGATGTTATGAACCAAATATTCTGGAACGGAGAGATTTATAGCACTGAACGTGATATTACTGCAGTAACAAACCACCATTTCCACATTGCTAATTCACGACGCATGCTTCAGTGTACATTGAAGTGAAATGTGCAAAACTTTGTCCAAAATAATACTGATAACAGTGTGTGTTTATATTAAGGCGAGACACGGCAGGCAAAAACATTGTTGTTTTTTTACTGGTCAATTTTGAGATTTTTGGATATTTGTCTTCAATAACATGTCTTCTTTCAGACTTGTGGTGAAAAAAAGTCCGAAATACACATTTAGGTCTTTATTTGACTACACTTCGTCTGTTTGCGTCTGTAGATTTCTCATAAATTCAACAAAAGTTTGCGTTCTTAATCAACATACTTCTCCGCGATCTCTGCCGTCGCTATTTGAAAATGTTTAGTAGCATACAGACTACAAAATAAATATGTACATTGTGAAAGTAAAATCTGGTGTTTTCTTTATTACATTGTATTGCATTTTGTAGGAATATAGTGTAAGCCATGCATTGCTTGGAAATATTGAGATCTAGTAAATCAGTATAGCATAGACATCTGTAGACATGAAGTGGCAGCTTCAGCCATTTGCAGCTATGAAAAGTTTGGCGGCTGCAGCAGCCATTTAGGTTTTGGCTGAGCCGGCTAGCCAGCCAATAACTTCATCAGCCAGCCATTATTCTCAAAACAAATGGCTTCGGGCTCTACCTGATAGTGTTCCTCCTGCCAAAACGCTTGACTGAGCACCGGGACATCTTAAAGTTCAGAACCTGAATGAGTGAATTTACAGTATATATACCCATATGCAGGGAAGTGGCTTGCAAATTTCACTCACCAGTTCTCCTTGGCCTTTTCTGAAGTATAATAGGTGTTCAGGGCTCCCAAGTGTGACCCCTAGTGTCATCGCATCGACACCACGAGTCTTACCTCTCAGGTAGGTCCTTCAGGGTGTCGTGGAGGGGTGTGGTGTCTAAGACCCAACATCTAGCTACTGGAGTGCCTCAGGGCTCAGTGCTTGGACCACTTCTCTTCTCCATCTACATGACATCACTAGGATCTGTGATTCGGAAACATGGCTTTTCCTATCACTGCTACGCTGATGACACACAACTCTACCTCTCATTCCAGCCTGATGATCCGACGGTAGCTGCTCGCATCTCAGCCTGCCTGACAGACATTTCTAGCTGGATGAAGGACCACCACCTTCAACTAAACCTTGCGTAGACAGAGCTACTTGTGGTCCCGGCCAACCCAACACTTCATCAAAACTTCACCATTCAGCTAGGCTCGTCATCCATAACTCCATCAAGGTCAGCCAGGAACCTTGGAGTTGTAATTGATGATAAATTGAACTTCACAGACCACATTGATAGAACTGCCCGGTCATGCAGATTTGCCTTGTACAATATTAGGAGGATCAGGCCCTTCCTATAAGAGCATGCTACACAACTCCTTGTCCAAGCGCTTGTTCTATCCAGACTGGACTATTGTAATGCTCTCCTGGCTGGTCTTCCAGCTTGCACTGTCAAACCTCTGCAACTGATCCAGAATGCTGCAGCTAGAGTGGTCTTTAACGAGCGAAGAGAGCACACGTCACTCCTCTCCTCACAAAATTGCACTGGTTGCCAGTTGCCGCTCGCATCAAATTCAAGTCACTGACGTTTGCCTACAGAACAACCACTGGCTCTGCTCCCTTTTACCTATACTCATTACTTCAGACTTATGTGCCATCCAGAAACTTGCGCTCTGCAAGCGAACGTCGTCTTGTGGTGCCATCTCAGAGAGGCACAAAATCTCTTTCTCTGACCTTTACCTTGACTGTTCCCTGCTGGTGGAACCAGAGCTGCTGAGTCCGGAGCCATTTTCAAGAAACGGCTGAAGACGCATCTTTTTCGGCAGCACTTAATCCAGTAATACTAACACTTTCTCTTCTCTTCTATTTATTTATTTAAAAAAAAAAAAAAAAAAACTTGTTAAAAGATTTACATGTACTGCGTTAGATTAAACTGAGAAGGGTCATAGCACTTGTATATTGTTGTCTTATACTGTTAGTTTAACTGCTTCTATTGTTCTCATTTGTAAGTCGCTTTGGATAAAAGCGTCTGCTAAATGAAAAAGAATAAATGAAAATGAATAAACCACAAATCAAAATCTAGGGAATGTATAACATCTAGACCATATATAGGTCCATATTTAAATGTAACAATGTTTAAGTTTGATTTGATGATGTGATAAACACCATAGTGAATACAAAAATCTGAAAGGGTGTTTGGAACATTAAAATACTGTTCAGAAACAGAAAGTTTGTTTACCGGGGTTATCAGTGGCTGTTTTGGGGATGTTTATATCAGAGTGAGCATGCTTCTTCCACACAGTACACATGGAGTGTTGGAAATTTAACTGGTTGATGGAAAAGTATTCTTAAAATGCATTCGAATAATTCGTAATAAATAATTATTCACAGTATTTTGAATTACCATGCATGTTTATTATCATATTAAATTGTATTACCATATAGGCATGTCTAGTCATGTTGTACATGTCCTGTCCACTGAGTAATGTAAGGATAATTCTGGTTAGAGCATAAACTGTTTTAGTGTCAGTATCTGCCAGTGACGATGACCTATCGTGGCGTCCCAAGTGATGAATGCACCCCCTCCTTGAATTTTTTTTTTTTTTGCACAGCTGCTGCTCTGTAACGTAGTAAGAAGAGAATGAATCAAACAGGAATCTAGTTTTATGGACAACTGTATATGCTAGACGCTTTGGAAGATAAAGTAGTTGTTTAAGCAGAGCAATGCAATCTCTCTCCAAAGCTTCCACTCTAGTAGTATCACTATTGTGAGATACAAAGAAACAAAGATCTCAATCCCACCGTAAAATTTTATGTTTTTTATAAATGGTAAAGAATTTCTAATATCTAATAATATTTCCTCTTGTCCTGTGTTTACATGAGGTCTTCAGGATGACACAAGTTTTTTTTTTTTACACACTGTTTCCAAGATGAACAAACCAAACTGATATGAGTGTGGGGACACTCTACAACTGTATACTATACTTTTGTCAAAAATAGCAGACATCAAACAATATAAACTGCTGCATCCATGTTTCTTGTTCAAAGCCACTAGATGCCAATATGTTGCTATTTATGTTTATCACTGTCAATCATCAACATTCCATCAGTAACTCACTCATGCAAAAGTAACTTAGCAGAAACTTGTGTTCGTGGCTGTTAGTTCTCAGCATGATAAACAAAAACTTTTATTCAAATTATACATTTATTATATACAGAAATTAGGCATGACTCATTTAAAGTCATTTAAATTCTGATTAGACATTGCGAACATATGCTTAGACACATGCTCATCTAGTAAATTTAACCAATGATTGTAAATAGTAAATCGGGAATTTCGCATTAAGATGTTTCAAGATGTGCATGGGCAATTTATAATGTGTGCATTTTGTAGTAAGGAAATCTTAAAAAAAAAAAAAAAAAAATCTTTGCATAGGTGTTGAGCATATTTGTTTTCATCCTTTATTCCTTTAATTCTGCATGTAGATTTACCTTTTTAATACCCAAGGGTTTTCTGTAGTTCAAAGGTAAAACCTTGTTTACATTGACAAACCTGGAAAAACTGAAGACTTATTGCAGGTCCAGTAAACGTTAGATATTATCAGCACTTAAACTAACATCAGTTTGACTTTCATAAATATTTAGTTTCTTCTAGTATCACATAATTCCCGAGGGAGTACTGCACCTCCAGACAGGGTGAAATGAAACATCTGACTGCATGTAAATCTGGTGAAACATTTTTCAGATGCATTATTTCAATGGCGTTCTCCTCCAGCACAGGTCCCTGAGTTGAGCCAGCTGGCCAGAAAGATTCCTGAGAATACCCATGAGTCCACTGGAATGTGCCGCTGAGGTCGAGTTGTGTCTGTTCTGGCTTACTCAGCACACTGCCATTCCATCAGAACTCTGTGTGTGTATCTTTAATAATCTCTTATATCCCCTTGTAAGCGCTTGATTTTTCCAGCCAAAGTAAAACAATCAAGCTCATTTTACTCACATATTGAGTTTCAGTTTTTAATATGACTGCAGAAAATATGTCCTCACCCTGTAAAACGGATTAGCAAAGCGAACTGAAGATCAAAAACACTAGTCCATGAGGTTTTTTGAGAACTTCATCTTAAATATTGTCACCCAACCAACAAACCTCCAATTTTTAGTTCTACAGTCAAGTTTATTTTCTCAAGTTTATTCTGTTATAGTCTTTTTCTAGTTCCCCCTTGTCCTGAAAGACAGACTTTTGTAGCACACTAAAATTATTCAATAACAAACATGTTGGACAGATGATTAATAAAGTGTGATTTATTAGAGCTTTAAAAGTCTCCTTCTTGTACTTTATTTTGGTGGTCCCTTTTGAACAATCTGTTGATTATAAGTAACTTTGCAACTACATGTCAACTAACTCTCATTAGAGTATTAGTCGTTATAACTTAATACTTAAAGGGATAGTTCACTTTGAAATTAATTTTTGGTATGTTTTAGCTTACCTCAAGGGCATCCAAGATGTAGGTGTCTTTTTTTCCACAGTAGTTTCAATTTTTATATTTTTAGGTCAAACCGTTCTTGTCTGTCAGTCATATAATGCAGGTCTATGGTCATTATCTCAAAACACAAGCACAGAGTCCAAATTAAAACAATTCTCCGTCGTCCAAATTAAACAATTGGCTGGTGCATAGATATATACACACTAGAGGTCGCCTTGTCTACGGCAGTTCATTGGAACGAATGTCTTTAAGGCGACATCTAGTGTATATATCTATGCACCAGTCTGCGCACACGTCAGATCAGATCACTCGGACATGGCTGTGTATAAGTGGTAAAAACGATATAAATACTGTTCGTTTTCTCACACAAACCTCTCGTTTCGTGTCTTAGGCCATCAATGTGTACTTACGATGGGGAATTGTTTAATTTGGACGACGGGGAATTGTTTTAATTTGGACTCTGTGCTTGTGCTTTGAGATAATGACCATAGACCTGCATTATATGACTGACAGACAAGAACGGTTTGACCTAAAAATATCAAAATTGAAACTACTGCGGAAAAAAAGACACCTACATCTTGGATGCCCTTGAGGTAAGCTAAAGCATACCAAAAATTAATTTCAAAGTGAACTATCCCTTTAATATCTGCTCTTTATTGTGATGGTCCTCCAACAGACATTCTACTGACTATAAAAAACTTTGCAACTACATGTCAACTTATTCTAACCCTAACCCTACCAGTCTACTAATACTCTACAGACACTCAAATTAGAGTTAGTAGACATGTAGGTGCAGCATAACTTATAGTCAATATACACATATATAGCATATACTATATACACACAAGACTAATGAACAAACAAGAAACACCTGAACACAATGAAACAATAAACAATCAAAACCAATAAGAACATGACACATACAGGGGAAGCACAAGACATGATCACATGATTGCAAGATACATAAGGAGCAAGTGATGCAAATAACAAACAGGAATCATAACTAAGAGCATGAATACAAAATAAAAGACATGAACACAAACAAATACAAAAACCTACCGTGACGCCAAGAAAGAGTGCGAGGACAACACTGAACAAATTAGTTAAAGTGCCGCTATTATGCTATTTTAAAGGTTCATCATTTGTTTTGGAGGTCTCCTACAACAGGTTTACATGCATCAAAGGTCAAAAAACATTTTCGTTTTCTTATAATATACATTGAAAATCACCTAATTTCTATCCGAAGATTCAGTCTCTCTAAATCCCTCCCCTCTGCGAGCCTGTTCTGCTCTGATTGGTCAGATGGCCCAGTCTGTTGGAACAAGTTCAGAGGAACAAGTTGGTCCACATAAAGTGGGTACTGTACCATCTTTAATGGATAAGCCTTTTGCAAATCCCACTGTAACGATCACCAGCTGGAGTGCCCTTGAGAGCCACCAGAGGGCACTCCACATAAGACTCTCCTATTCACTCACAAACTACAATTCCCATAACTCACTGCCTGGACTCATCATCACTTATCACTGATCACATTCACCTGTACCTCATTCACTGATTGTATTCACCTGTCTCATCCTGTTAGTCTGTCTATTTATACCATGTTCATTCATTCACTCACTGCGAAGTCTTGTTGTACTGTCAGTCTGCATTTCCAAGCGTTTATTCCGTGTTTGTTTTCTGTTTTGACCCTGGACTGTTTATTGGACTCTGCTCAGAGCCCTCTTCGCTGCTGGTCCTGTCCAGTTCAAAGTCCTCTTCGCCGCTGGTCCTACCCAGTTCAAAGCCCTCGCTGCCGCTGGTCCCGTCAAGCTCAGAGCGCACTGATCCTGATCCAGAGCCAGAGCTTCACGTCAGTCCTGCCGAGCCAGAGCCAGAGCTTCATGTCAGTCCTGCCGAGCCAGAGCTTCACGTCAGTCCTGCCGAGCCAGAGCCAGAGCTTCACGTCAGTCCTGCCGAGCCCGAGCTTCACGTCAGTCCTGCCGAGCCAGAGCCAGAGCTTCACGTCAGTCCTGCCGAGCCAGAGCCAGAGCTTCACGTCACGTCCGCCCGTCCAGAGTCTCGTCCCGCCGAGACTGAATCTGTTCCTTTTTCTACACCTGTGTCTTCGGACAAGATGGCAGAATCCACGCCTGTGTCTTCGGACAAGATGGCCGACTCCACGCCTGTGTCTTCGGACAAGATGGCCGACTCCACACCTGTGTCTTCGGACAAGATGGCCGACTCCACGCCTGTGTCTTCGGACAAGATGGCCGACTCCACGCCTGTGTCTTCGGACAAGATGGCCGACTCCACGCCTGTGTCTTCAGACAAGATGGCCGACTCCACACCTGTGTCTTCGGACAAGATGGCCACCGCCGAGCCAGTGTCTCAGGACAAGATGGTCTCCGCCGAACCAGTGTCTCGGGACAAGATGGTCTCCGCCGAGCCAGTGTCCTCAGCAGAGTTACCCTCAGCAGAGATGGCTGCCGACATGCCTTTCCCTGAGCCGGTGTCTGTTCCAGATCCAGAGCCGGAGCCAGTGTCTGTGTCTGTTCCAGTTCCTGAGCCGGAGCCAGTGTCTGTGTCTGTGTCTGTTCCTGTTCCTGAGCCAGTGGTGCCAGTTCCGGTGGTACCAGTTCCAGTGCCAGTTCCGGTGGTGCCAGTTCCAGTTCCTGAGCCGTTGGTGCCAGTTCCAGTGCCAGTTCCGGTGGTACCAGTTCCAGTGCCAGTTCCGGTGGTGCCAGTTCCAGTTCCCGAGCCGTTGGTGTCTGTTCCAGTTCCTCCGCCGTGGCCGCCCGAGGGGTCTTCACCGCCGTGGCCGCCCGAGGGGTCTTCACCGCCGTGGCCGCCCGAGGGGTCTTCACCGCCGTGGCCGCCCGAGGGGTCTTCACCGCCGTGGCCGCCCGAGGGGTCTTCACCGCCGTGGCCGCCCGAGGGGTCTTCACCGCCGTGGCCGCCCGAGGGGTCTTCACCGCCGTGGCCGCCCGAGGGGTCTTCACCGCCGTGGCCGCCCGAGGGGTCTTCACCGCCGTGGCCGCCCGAGGGAAAGTCTCCGCCCAGGCCGCCTGAAGGTTCGTCTCCTCCCTGGCCGCCTGAAGGGTTGTCTCCCCCCTGGTCGCCTGCACAGCCTGCTCCGCCCTGGTCGCCTGCCCAGCCTGCGCCGCCCTGGTCGCCTGCACACCCTGCTCCACCCTGGTCACCTGCACACCCTGCTCCACCCTGGTCACCTGCACAGCCTGATCCGCCCTGGCCTCCCATCCTGCTGCAGTATCCAGGTCCTCTGCCGCTCCACGGGCCTGGCCCTCCATCCCGCCCCCGGGTCCGCCTCCGCTCCACCTCCCTCCTGGACAGTTTAGGAGCGTCTGGAATCCGCTCCTTAAAGGGGGGGCTATGTAACGATCACCAGCTGGAGTGCCCTTGAGAGCCACCAGAGGGCACTCCACATAAGACTCTCCTATTCACTCACAAACTACAATTCCCATAACTCACTGCCTGGACTCATCATCACTTATCACTGATCACATTCACCTGTACCTCATTCACTGATTGTATTCACCTGTCTCATCCTGTTAGTCTGTCTATTTATACCATGTTCATTCATTCACTCACTGCGAAGTCTTGTTGTACTGTCAGTCTGCATTTCCGAGCGTTTATTCCGTGTTTGTTTTCTGTTTTGACCCTGGACTGTTTATTGGACTCTGTTTATTGCCGCCTGCCTTGACCACTGCCTGTTTACTGGTTTACGAATTTGGATTACCCTTATTTAATAAAGCTGCATTTGGATCGATCCTCTTGTCTCTGAGCATTCATGACACCCACGTTGACCTTTTTGAGAAGCAATCGTCAAAAGGTTATAATGCTGTTGTATCGCTGTGTTAAAATTAACCACTGACTCTGCATCCTTTGAAAGTGTACACAAAAAAACTATTTTGCAGCCCCGAAAACAGTGTCTTCTTGAAATGTACACAACAAGAACCAGCTACAGTGTTTGAGGGCGGTTCAAAGTAGACGTTGTTCACAGGCATCCAATGAAGAACATTGGTGGGCATTATGCAAATGTATTACATTGTAACGTAGGAATGTTACGGAAGTAAGTTACTGACAGCTCGTTTCGGCAGTCCAAAATGTATTCTTTCTTTAGAGAGACAATGACTTTATTTATCATGCACTTTGATCTTTAAAACTTTGCAGGCCTTTTACATTCACAAACAGCTATTACACACTACATGAAAGGTAATATCTGAAAAAAGCATAATAGGAGCACTTTAAAAATGTATGAGGCTAAGGACAGAATTTCCTTCCATTCAAAAATAAAACTTCCGGCCAGAGCCATAGCGCTCTGACATATTGCGAAGTGTCGCTTTGACTAAGCTAGAATAGAAAATAGTAGACGCTAGTCAAGACAAATCACCTTTATTTATATAGCGCTTTTTACAATACAGATTGTTTCAAAGCATCTTTACAGTGATAACAGGAAAATAATGCAACAAAGTTTGTTTCGGCTGTACAGCAGCTCTAGAAGAAAATAGTTTCATTATCCAGCTTAAGTAAGTTCAATTTTGATTCATTTCCATTTAAAAAAATCATCAGTTTTTCATTTATTTAATTTATCTATACAGCAGCTGTGGAGAAAACAGTGATGTCATCTTCCAGCTCAGTTTATACAATTATTCAGTTCTCATACAATGGTGTCAATGCAGTCAGGTCAATATTTGTTGCATATTAAGTGTCCCCAAACAAGCAAGTAAGAAGCAACAGTGGCAAGGAACCCAAACTCCATCAGTGACAGAATAGAGAAAAAACCATGGGAGAAACCAGGCTCAGTTGGGGGACCAGTCCTTTTCTGGCCAACAAACAAACACTGTATGAATACGATTCAGGCAGCATCACAGATCACAAGTCAAATTGGGATCGGAAAATATATAATCCAGTTCCATCTGGTTGAAGATCGGTCGACTAGATCTAGTAGACTCTCTAGGTTTTTTGTCTGCATTGACTAGCATGAAGTCTGCAACAAGAGGACCAAAATGTTCCAGGAAATAATGTTTTTTTTGTTTGTTTGTTTTTTGATAAAATAAGCAAATCAAGATATCCAGCATTTGAGACAGACTGTGCTGTTGAGAGCCTGGCATCCTTTGTCATAGCCAAGCATTAGTGGTAAGAACAGTAACAGCTGAGAGAGTAGAGGGCATGACATGGAAACAAACAAGACATGGCCCACTGTCCTCTTAATCTGGCCTTGGGTTCCTGCTGACAGATGCGTTAACTGGAAAATGCAGGCCCAGAGTCTGGCGCCAAACTGTTTTATGGCCCACTGGGTGAGCTCAGAACTTTCCTCAGGGTGGATGAAGGACTTACAGGAGCACAGCTACCAGACCGAACCACTTGACCAGTCAAGAAAGGAGTGTGTTTGAGAGGACTCCTGTGGGACATCGGCACATGTTGTCATTCCCATTAACACTCAAGCAGATGGAGTCTGCATCACCACCGTGCAGTTAATGCTATTGGAATTGTCACAGCAATTATGTAAAGTCATGCTGTGTGCGTGCAACTATGCCCAAGTGTGTAGACGCATTCAGAGGCATTGTTTACATTGGTATAATAGGAGCAGATGACATTCCAGAGTTCATATTAAGACGAGTATGTCCTTGCTTGTTGATATCTGACCTTAAACTTGCATGGTTGGTACTGTTTCAACTCTCAGCCACATGATCCCCACTATTTCAGCTCTGGTTTCAATGTCCTTTCATGCTGCATAGCAACACCCTTCCAAACACATTCGTACCGCGACACTTCACATCATCAGCTGCATCCCTGATGGACAATAATCAACTTGGGAGGAGAAAGGGATCATTATATCTTATGAGGTAGGAGACTGGCACTCAATACAACTTCACAGTGGTCCTGATTGCTTTCGTGAAGCGGGGTCACTGATATAGCAGGAATATGAGGATGCTATCTCACCTGTTCCCATGCTCTTCATTCTTCACAGCAGTGAGCGTCACTTGCGTGATTCACAGCAAGTGTGCTTGTCAGAGCTAGACGCCACTATGAAAGGAATCTACCTTCATTGCAAATCATTGCCAGTGATGTTTTATGGATTGAAAACATGTGTTGAATTGATTTTTAAGCAGGGGTGTCAAACTCAGCTCCTGGAGGGCCACAGTTCAGTTCCAACCCTGCTCCAATACACATTTCTGCACCACTAGTTGCATCCAATGGAATTATAAACATACTAATTGTTTCCAATCAGGTTTCCCACCCGAACCTGCCATTGTTTGGTCAAACAGGTAGTACCACCCTAAGCGCTTGCCAATTAAGACAGAAATTGGCAAATTTTTTCACTCAAACCAACAGCGAAGCAAAAAGACATAGAAAAAGGTAAACATTTAACAATTCAATTTTAAAATCATTGTACATTTAATGTTAGGGGAGCGCGGGGCGCAACCTAATGCGGGGCTAGTTGTAACACGCTTGTTTTGAATACTTCCGCACATGCTTGGATGACGAAACTTTGTGTATTTACTAGTTGCCATATCAACACTATATAGAAAAAGAAATTCCGCCAAAATTTTTATTTTTTTTGGAAGATATCCATAGACATTTATTAAACCATAGCAAAAGTAAATTTCTTACTTAAGTTAATTTTTCATCTCTATTTTTTGTGTTTATTTAAAATAAGACAAATCTGATATTATTTTAATCTCCAAGATGTTATTTAACAGTTGAGATAGTTATTTAATGCTTCGCTAACTAGCAGAAGACACTAGCAGAGTTTAAATCCCAGTTGTGCAGGCGGGGGCATGTTGTAACACTGCGTTACAATGTGCCCCTATTAGAAATATGCTATTATATTCTATACTTTTATTAATTTTATTGGGAAAACGTGAGAAAAGGGTGAATAAAGACTGAGAGTCAATGTTCAGAAATGACTAATTATTTATTTGTTTTGAACTATGTTGTATAACTCAAAAATTTGTTTATATTTAATTATTAAAAATTGCCATTATTTTATATGAATTTTTTTTTTTATTGTATTTTATTTAGAAAATATTTTAGTTTGTTTTGTATATTTTTTTTATTAGATCAGATAACATTTTAAGCTGTCATATGTTATGTTACAATGTGCCCCACACATGTTACAATGTACCCCACCTATGGGGCATGTTGTCACATTTCACTTCCATTCTTTCGGGGTATGTCAAGAAAAAAGTATATACTGTATTAATAAAACAAAACCACATAATTATGCTAGACATGTGGGAAATTAATGTGGGAAAAAATAAATACTCTGAACCATAAGTAGATTTACACAAACGGATTTATATCGGTTGTCACACACGGTGGAAGTAAGGATGAGAAGATTAGTGATGTCCGATTCTTGAACTAATTGTTCTTTTAAGCTGGTTCTCAGGAAGTAACCGGTCGAGCTGGTTTACTTACTGAATCAAACTTTAGTGTACATTTACGTTTATGCAATTGGCAGACGCTTTTATCCAAATCGACTTACATTGCATTTCAAGGTACACAATTACATTCTTATCGTTGTACATTATTGAAGAAGCAAGACACACAGCCAAAGAAGCACCCCCGACTCAAAAAGAACCGAATGAGCCGGTGTCATGACAAAACAGGTCCTCCATAGAAATAGTAAATAATTAAACATCATTACATTGTTCTTTGTATAACTGAAATATTTGAACATTTAACACTTAATATAACATGTAGGGGAGAGCGGGGCACAACCTAACACTTTTTGACTTTGTTTGTGTAAATTCACTTGGGGTTCAGAGTATTTATTTTTTCCCACATAAATTTCCCACATGTCTAGTACACATGTTGTTGATTTTTTTTCATTAATACAGTGTATACTTTTTTTCTTGATTTTGCTATTTGCTCAAGGGGCACATTGTAACATGACTGTATGACAGCTTAAAATGTTATCTGATCTGATCAACAAAATTTACAAGACAAACTAAAATATTTTGTCAATAAAATACAATTATTAACTTTTTCATATAAAAATGGCTTTTTATAATAATTAAAAATAAACAAATTTTTGAGTTTCACAACAAACACACCACAAAACACAGCTATACAGCATAGTTCAAAATAATAATTAATCATTTCTGACTCACCTTTTTCTCATGGTTTCTCACTAGAATTCATAAAAGTATAGAAAAGAATAGCATAGTTCTAATAGAGGCACATTGAAACGCAGTGTTACAACATGCCCCACCTGCGCAACTGGAATTTAAATGTGGCTAGTGTCTTCTATTGGTTAGATCAGCATTAACAAACCATCTCAAAAGTTAAATGACAGATATAAGATTAAAATAATATTAGATTTGTCTCATTTTAAATCAATAACTTAAAAAAAACTTAAGGAATGTACTTTTGCTATGGTTAAATAGATGTCCAGTGATCTCTTCCAAAGATTGTTTAATTTTGGCAATTTTTTTCTCTATATACAGTAGTGATGATATGGCAACTAGTAAATTTTAGGAGGTCCCCTGACAGCATCTTTGAGGTTCATTTAGACCATGAACCCATTCATGAGGTTCATGAAATGAAATACTTGGGCATAATCTTGGATAAACACCTGAAGTTTCAAAGTCAAGTAAACCATGAAAAACAAGCTGTTTACTTTTGAACATTTTCAAAAAAAGCACGTTATTTTTAATAGAAATAAATCCCTGTTATCTCTAGCCTTGGCTACTGTATATAGACCTCCAGGGCCCTATGCTGATTTCCTAAAAGAGTTTGCAGACTTTCTCTCAGATCTATTGGTCAATGTCGATAAAGCATTAATTGTTGGAGATTTTAACATACACGTAGATAACACAAATGATGCGTTAGGGGCTGCGTTTACAGATTTATTAAACTCCTTTGGGGTCAAGCAAAACGTCACTGGTCCCACTCATCGTCTTAATCATACACTAGATTTAATTATATCACATGGAACCAATCCAACCGATATAGACATTATACCGCAAAGTGATCAAGTCACTGACCATTACATGGTAACTTGCATACTACGTACTGCTGAAATTTGTCATGTTGCACCACGTTATCGACCAGGCAGAACAATCCTTCCAACAACTATAGATAGATTCTCAAATAGCTTACCTGATCTATCTCAGCTGCTCAGTGAACACAAACAAACAGATGAACTAGAGGAAATGACTAGCACTATGAGCACCATTTTCTCTAGTACATTAGAAATTGTTTCACCAATTAGATTAAAAAAGGTTAGAGAGAAAACTAAAGCACCATGGTACAACAGTGCTACGCATGTTATCAAGAGAGAAACTCGTAATTTAGAGCGTAAATGGAAACAAACTAATTTAGAGGTCTTTAGAATCGCGTGGAAAGACAGTATGTCACATTATAAAAAGGCCCTAAAAGCAGCCAGGGCAGAGCATCTCCGCAAACTAATAGAAAATAACCAAAATAATCCAAGGTTTTTATTTAACACCGTGGCTAGACTAACAAATAAACAGACTTCACCTGAGCAAAATATTCCGTTACAGTTTAGTAGTAATGATTTTATGAATTTCTTCACTGAGAAAATAGAAAGCATCAGAAACACAATTGTAAATGTACAATCTTTAATGGTGTCTTATGATTCAGCCTCAATTATCACCCCTCAAGAAAAACTACAGCGCATTTCAACTATAGGACAGGAAGAGCTAAATAAACGTATCATTGCATCTAAACCAACAGCATGTTTATTACATCCAATACCCACTAAACTACTGAAAGAAGTGTTACCTGTAGTGGAAGAGCCTGAATATTATTAACTCGTCTTTATCTTTAGGTCATGTTCCAAGAATATTCAAGTTGGCAGTTATAAAACCTCTCATTAAGAAACCGCAATTAGATCATAATAACCTAGCAAATTACAGACCCATTTCAAATCTTCCATTTATGTCTAAAATACTAGAAAAAGTTGTGTCCGCTCAATTGTGCTCTTTCTTGCAAGAAAATGATATCTATGAAAAATTTCAGTCAGGATTCAGACCGCATCATAGCACTGAAACTGCGCTCGCTAAAATTACAAATGATTTACTTCTAGCTTCTGACCAAGGCTGTATCTCAATACTAGTTTTACTCGATCTTAGCGCTGCGTTCGACACTATAGATCACAAAATACCCTTAGATTGACTACAAAACTACACTGGTGTTCATGGACAGGCATTAAGCTGGTTTAGATCGTACTTATCAGACCACTACCATTTTGTCTGTTTAAATGGGGAAAAATTTAAGATAACGTCAGTAAACTATGGAGTGCCGCAAGGATCTGTGTTAGGCCCTCTGCTATTCTCAATATATATGCTGCCACTTGGTAATATTATAAGAAAACATGGAATTAATTTCCACTGTTATGCTGATGACACTCAATTATATATTTCATCACGATCAGATGAAAACAATAAATTATCTAAATTGACAGAGTGTGTTAAAGATATAAAATACTGGATGACGTGTAATTTTCTGCTATTAAATTCAGATAAAACGGAGGTATTACTTATGGGTCCAAAAAACTGCCCACAAAACCTCTTACAATACAACTTCAATTTAGAAGGATGTCCTGTTACTTTATCCACTACAGTAAAAGACCTGAGAGTTATACTAGATCGCAACTTGTCTTTCGAAAATCATATTTCATATGTTACAAGAACAGCCTTTTTCCACCTTAGAAACATTGCTAAGCTACGTAACATGCTATCTGTCTCTGATGCAGAAAAGTTAGTTTATGCATTCATGACCTCGAGACTAGATTACTGTAATGCTTTATTAGCTGGTTGTCCTGCATCCTCAATAAACAAGCTACAGTTAGTCCAAAATGCAGCTGCTAGAGTAACTAGGTCAAGAAAATATGATCATATAACACCAATTCTATCATCTCTACACTGGTTACCTATTAAGTTCCGTATCAATTACAAAGTATTACTAATGACCTATAAAGCCCTAAATGGTTTAGCTCCTGGGTATTTAATGGATCTTCTATCGCCCTACAATCCATCGTGCTCTTTAAGATCACTAAATTCAAGGCTTCTGGTCATTCCTAGGATATCCAAGTCCACTAAAGGAGGGAGGGCGTTTTCACATTTAGCTCCTAAACTCTGGAATGGCCTTCCTGATATTGTTCGAGGCTCAGATTCGCTGTCCCAGTTTAAAACTAGATTAAAGACGCATCTCTTTAGCCAAGCATTCCCATAATACTTCCCTTTTATACTACAGTTGAATCAGATTGAATGCATTAATATTATGAACAGCAGCTACGCTAATTATTTCCCATCTGCTTTTCTGTCGTTATCTCGGGACACTAGTCCCGAGGTAAATAGAGTTCGTCAGCTCCAGTTTGTATCCAGCCTCTCATGGAAACTTCAGATGCCCCAACACCCGTGCGGAGACGACTCGACGCCCGTGAGGAGATGACTCCACGCCCGTGAGGAGACGACTCCACGCCCATGAGGA
This sequence comes from Leuciscus leuciscus, assembly GCF_965113295.1. Lineage (NCBI taxonomy): Eukaryota > Metazoa > Chordata > Actinopteri > Cypriniformes > Leuciscidae > Leuciscus > Leuciscus leuciscus. The sequence goes on from NC_138729.1 coordinate 12,209,132, forward strand.
GACGACTCCACGCCGGCGATATGTTATGCCCTAAATTAATACATGATTAACTAACTGTATTTTTCTATGTAAATTTCTGAAATGCACTTTCTGTAAAGCTGCTTTGAGACAATATGTATTGTGAAAAGCGCTACACAAATACATTTGAATTGAATTGAATTGAATTGAATTGAATTGAATTGAACATTTTGTAAATTTTTGTATTTTGAAATGGACTTTTATATGATTGAACAACTGTGTGTCACCACTGTTCTCTGGCCTCATGGAGAGGCGTCAGGGCTCTCTTAGACCTTCCACCAGAGCCTCAGTTAGTGGGGATTGTGTGCTCCCAAAGTTTAGAAAATCTTTTGGACAGTCTAGCTTCTCCTTCAGAGGGGCTACACTATGGAACTCTCTCCCCACTGGATTTAAACTGCAGAACAATATTAACATATTTACCAGAGAGCTCAAACAGTGGCTAAAATCGGGCCAAAGTTGTTCCCATGTGTAAAATGTGCCTTGTCTTGTTTAACAATGTGTTTTTATCTGTTGTAAAAGCCCCTATGGACATGTGTTGAAAATTAGCACATGTGCTATAACACTTTAAACAATGCACCAGGTTCGTCCAATGTTATTGCTATGTCCATATAACATTTATTTTTATTTTTTTTATTAAATAAAAAAACACTACGTTTCGACATGTGGCATGTGTGGAAAGTTTTAAACCATGTGTGTTACAACTAGCCCCGCGTTAAGATGTGTCCTGCTCACCCCTAATTACATTAAAGATGATTGTGAATACATGTAGGGTAAGTGCAAATGCGTAATGTATAATCTAAACCATAAAGCTAATTCGAGTATCTGTATGCTATACTAGAACATTAGCTAACTAAAACAGACAAAAATTATCATTATAACGTAGTTCAAAAAACACTTATTATAACATGATTGCAGGAATTGTAATCAGGCGCTAAAGAGAGTACCTATTAAAAGTAATTTGAGACAATGGGATCCATTGGGGTTCTATTGAGGGAGGACCAGATTTGTCACCACACCAGTTCAGCCAACAGTCGAAGTTTGCAGAGGATTACAGAGGAGTCTGCAAGCCTGAGGCCTGTACTGGAAATATGATTATTATGACTATACTACTTTTAAATAACATTTTATTAAAACCTGCAAAAACCTCTCTGTCGAGAGATGTACATTTTTTTATTTTTTTATTTTTATTTTTTTTACAGTGCATTCAGATTTTATTTCATTTTGTTAAGATAAATCGTGTACTGTAATATGTTATGCAGAGGATTACTGAGGACTTGCAATAGTTTATGTTACAGTAGTTAATAAAACATTTACAAAAAAACTACAGAGGTTTGTTTCTGTGTTACTTTTGAATTTTGAAGGTACAGAGACTTAAGTTAGTCTTTTACTTTTAGGCTTAATCTAATCCCTGTCTGTGAAACCAGGCCATAATTTTTATGGTAAAATAGAAATAATTATTTAAATGTTAAAATGATCAAAATTAAAGGAGTTATTTTTATTTATTTTTTAACATGAGAAATGCAAGCAGCTGTAAAGTGTGTCGTGTTTGCAGAAGCGTGTTATTTCCAGCAGATTTGTAAATTGATGCCACTGCTGTCAATACTCATGACCTTTTTAAATATGTTGCTGTGCTTTTACTCTAGTTCACACTCATGTTATTTGCCATTACAGTCAACACAAGCACACAATGTCTAATGAACACTTTCTCTGAGACACATTTTCTACAGGTAGACTCTTTATATCAGGGGTTCTCAACTCAGATCCATTTTCCTGCAGAGTTTAGCTCCAACCCTAATCAAACACACTTGAACAAGCTAATCAAGTGCTACGTCCCAATTCAGAGGCTACGTCCTTCGAAGGACTCAGACTTCAAAGGCCACGTCTTTGAAGGCTGCGAAGTCGACCGAGCATTGTTAAATGGTATGGTCCAGCGTACAATAGACTGGTATGGTCAAGCGTACAAGACTTTTTATATTCAACTGCCTAAAAAAAAGACTAAATGTCTGAATATGTTTACCTTGGTGCATTTATGTACATAATAAAGAGCATAAACTATATAAAATCGCTAAGATATAATTGGTAAGATATGTCAACATTTCAACCACAATATTGTTGGTGGTTGGGCTTGAATTTCGGCGAGGGATTGCACGGATTGAGCATAATTTTACTCATTCCCGCAAATTTTTAGCTCACACCCAAAGTGCGCGCACACAAGACAAGTATATTGGCTATATAAAACAGTATAATGAGTCCGTGCATCAGGTCTTAAAGTGACAGCAGCCTAATATATCGGCTGACAAATTATGGGATACTATTAAAAATATCTATATTATGGAAGTGTTTCCCTATGGTATCTATGTCAAAATAAGTGTATCCTGCAATGTCTCTCAAAAAATCCCATTGTCACTGCCGTGCAAAGACGAAAGGGATACATTCATTGTATCCTTTATTGCCCACGAAACAAAGGACGCGTTTCAAGGACGCATTTGAAGGAGAATTCGAATTGGGACAGCCTTCGTCATGCTAAATGTGCCCAGTGTTTCAGTCTTGGTTTGTTGGTTGTTGTCTTTGCATGTTGTGTGAAGTTATTGCGTTCCTGCTCTTTTAATTATGTTTCATGTTCCTGCTCCTGGTTTTTGACACTCTATTTGGATTATCTTTGTTTTCGTTTTCAATAAATACTGCTGCAACTGGATTCACACCTCTCTTCGTCCATGGTTACACGTAACACATGGCAATTTGTTCATATTTTACGAGGTGGCTAATTCATACAAAATCCTACAACCTCACTCGTACGAATTTGTAAGATTTTTGCTAAATCGTACATATTTTACGAGTTGCCCAATTCGTACGAATGACCTACCCCTGACCCCGCCCCTAAATCTACCCATCACTGAGGTTGAGACAAAACGTACGAATTCGTACGAATTAGCCACCTTGTACTCACTTGTACGAATTGGTCGTGAGATAGCGTTGAATATTTCTTCCCATCTGTTTCATAGACATGAAAGTGCATGAATGTTAGGGGTCATATTTTACAGTAAATTGTTGTTTCAGCAGCTTACCTTTTGTATGAGGACAGTGGAATCAAGTTCTGATCAGATCAGAAGTGACAGACATATACCAGAGGCAAACCAATGCAATAAAGTACATTGTCCTAAGTGAAATGCTGATGCAGAGAGGTTAGATTATGGCCACATGTGCTTAATTTAGCTTAGCCAAACACAAATCCTGCTGGCCTCGTCAATCAGGCCTCTGCTTTCCCAGTTACTCAGCACTGAGGCAGGGTGTGTGGTGGTACAGAGTAAACCACATCCTTCTGGACTTTATTGTACCGGAGTCGGCACCTGCGAGAATGCTATTGGCATCATACTCTTCCTCCCACTCCCACTCTTTGTCCTACCAGTGACCTCACTGTGAATTGACTGCAGCGGGTTGCTATTATGAGCTCATGTGAGGAAGAACTAATAACTGGATTTGCCAAAGTTTGCCATGCAGGTGATTTTGAATGAGTTTTCTGCACCGCTCTATTATTGTTATATAATCTATTTTAGACAAATTTTGGTTAATCACTTACATTATCAAAGCATGTTTGTTTTTTTAGGCTGCAACATATTTTTAAAAAAGGACAAGCATTGATATGACCCACCCCAACTTCCTTTTTAAGCAGGAAGTAGTTGGCACTGGAAAGTAAAACGCCAAACCTTTTCTTTAAATGGCTTTAAAGGTCTTACTGACAGCTGTATCACAGCAAGACCTTGAAGCCAGTATGCCATGCCAATAAGGAGAATGACCGAATGCAATGTTCATCCTAAGTTTCAGTGATGTGTGAGTCATCAGCTGTTGTGAGAATGAGGTCATGGCCATATTTCTTCATAATCAGCAGCAGTGTGAGCTCCAGCATACTACACTGATCTGCGGGGGCAGATAGGCACACGAGGGAGATCAGGATGAAAACAATGGATGCTTTTTTTGCAAGTGGGAGTCTTCCAGATGGTGGTAAAGAAGGTACAAATGTATGTGCACAACATTTGCCTAAGGAATAATCTGCTTTGAACATGAATATAATGTGAAAATTCAAGTCAATTTAAAAATAAAAGTACTTACCTATTAAGTGGGTCAAAAACACCCCTTATAGTTCAACTAATTGCATTTAATATAAATTTAAACTAATACATTTTCTGTTAATTGTAAATTACATGCATAAGTGTCCGAAAACATTACATTCGCACTTAAGTTTGTTGTTTTTATAATAAGTACTTTTTTAAGTATGCTGAATTGTACTTTTTCACAAAGGAAAGTTTGCTCATTACAGTGAGATAAACAAGAGTGTATGATTTTAAGAAATGTAAGCATTTTAAGGATGGGACACACCAAGCCGACGGTCGCCCATCGGGGAATTTTGGGCCATTTTTGAGTATCGTTTGTCTTAGTTTTTTTTTGTGTGTGTTTCACACTGTTGGCTCTTGTCAGAAACTGTCTTGGTTTTATGGGCCGATTCAGCATGTTGAATATGCATTGAACCGTTGGTGAGAGAGAGAACTCTGATTGGCTGTTCAATTCAATGCAAGTCAGTGCACGAGAATAAAAGCTAAAGTGATGAACGCGAGCAAAGAAGTCAAAACGGACATACAGACATAACGCTGTTATAATTTTTGTCATCTTACCTGAGCATTCGAATGCATGAATATTTTCATATGGACCGACTGGAATAAAGAAAGAGATCAGCTTGATTGATATTCAAAATGGTGAGACACCACAGCTTTGTTTATGGTTTTTATATCTGCAGTCCAAGTTTCAGTTTCCCTTTTTGAATGAGAAAAATAGACTATGATACCTGTTTATATAGACAGATATTTACTTGCACGCTGGTGCAGAACACACATGCTAGTTGACAGTCGCCTTTAGTCCTTTTGGTGTGCTAAAGCGCAACTTTTTGGCCGAGACGCAACCGACAAGAGGAGACAAACACAGTCAGCTTTCGTCGCCGCTAGTTTTTTGACGTCAGCTTGGTGTGTCCCGGGCTTTAAAGGTGCACTAGTACTGTAAGTGTAAGTGTTTGTTTGTTTTTTAATGTTTCTCCTGCTGACAATGACAGTGACACCTATAGGTGCGGATGAATCATAGATGCAAGTTTTTTTAATTGCTGGTTGCATTACAGAAATTTATAAGCAGAAATGTCACTCATGATTAATATATTATGCAAATGAAAGTGCATGTCGGATAATATGATAATGTGGTCATGTGATCTCAACATGGCGGCCATGAGGGGTGACTCGCCTTACGTAGAATTAAACAGAGACTGTTTTCTAAGCCACAGATAAGATGTAAGATTACATTTTTTGAAAGTACTTTTTTAAGTGGAAAGTGGAAAAACAATACTTAGTGCACCTTTAAGATAAAGAAAAGATTAGACATTGAAATGACATGCATGATGCATGAATTTATGTTAAAGCTCTGAAATTGGACAGGTCAGATGCACTAAACAAATGTGCCAAAAAACACTGTCATTAAACACTATTCATCATTGTTCTGCAGGATGACTATGGAAAATATAATTTTAGAAGATGGCAAATGAAGCCAAGAAAACATTTTATATTTCTATTGGGTCCTGCAAATATGACCAGCCTGCCTCATTTTGAGACACTTTAATAACCAATTGCCTCTTCCTGAAATGGCAAGGCTATTAAACTTGCCAAGTCAGGGGAAAAAAGCAATCAGAGTCACTGTTTGCATGTTCAGTCTCCATATGTGTGTCTTGTGCCAGGCTTTGGTGACGCCAGCCAGACCGAAGAGCTCCAGGGAAACCAGTGTGTGATGCCAATGTACCTAGTTCACTACTTTCAAGGGAGGGGGGGTAACTATTAGCATATGCCCCAGCTGGGGGTTTCCTACTTTATTAGACTAGTGTGTCTCTTCTCGTTATTCACAAGCGCACTGACACAACTACCATGGGACGGCTGTTTATAAGCTTTCGTTGTAAACAGAGATCCATATAAAAAAAAACATGTATCGCTAATGTTACTAATTAGGCACTTCTCTTTTCCCATGGGTTTACTCTCATTTACAAGGGTACACGCTATACATTTTCAGCCTTAAAGTAAAAAAACGGCTATTTTGTCTTTACAATTCAAAAAATAATTAACTGACGCCTATTTGTCTGAGAAGCTTAAGTGTGACTGAATATATAAAACTTGTTTATTAATGCAACAACAATTTTCAGTCTCCCTCAGTTTAAAACACTGTTTGTTTTTAAAAACACTAAACATACTGTAGCATTCAATTTATTATGTTCAATTAGCAAGTAATTCCATCTCAAATATATAGGATTCAGTTCATAAATATAGTTTATAAACATATGAAATCTCAATTTAACCAGGCTCTATAAGATTTGAAATAGTACTGTGGAGTATTTTCAGTGTGAACACTGTTTTTAATGTAAATTCGTTTTTTTATTTAAAACAAATGTCTGTATGCACTTTTTGTTTTTGATGATGGCAGCAGTAATTCATTAAATAATGATCCAAATGAGCCTTTTAACATGGGCATATTTATAGATGCAAAATGTAGAGAGTGGTTAAGGATCCTGGGATTATAACAGTGGAATGATCTTGTACAATGACCCATAAAGTATGCAAGATCGCAGTAATCTGCTGCATCCTTCACTACCAAACTCTCAGAACCAACCCCAAAATGAGAACAGCGCTGTGCAAATTGCATTCAGAACTACATTTTCTTGATCCTACAGCTGGACATATAATTCCTGGATACACTGCATAACATTATCATGCCAGCATAACACAGGTTACAAGCTGAAGCTCGAGTTTGTTGCCATTATGTCTCAATAGCTAAGTTTACATGCACCCCAAAATAATCTGTTTATGATCGGATTGATGGCTCATTTGGACTGAAAAGCCTTGTAAACTCCTCACTCAATCCAATTGAGATCTTTTAGACCTGAAATAAATGCTTGAATCCAACTATTTTCTCAATCGGATTAAAAAAAAAACATAGACAGGGCGGTGATGCATATGTTTACATGATTTACGTCATAGAGATGTGAAAAGTCTTGCAGTACTTTTAACATCTCTACCATTAGACCAAGGGTGTCCAAAACATACTCTATGGAACTATGGGAACGTAAACACTTCAAGCTACACAATGGTGTCAGCTGGGTTAAAGTAACAGTGTTGTGGAGCAATAGAAGTGGCTTTCTGTGGGTGAAAAAGTCCAGGTTCGAAAAATGCTTATACTGAAGCAGTCAACCAAACAAATGAGGCAAAGAAAGAATTTGTAATTTAACTTGACATGAAAAGCACAATAATAAAAAGCTACCCAGACTCATCATAAATTATACCAGCCTACCTCTTTCTGGTTTTAGTGTGAAAACTTATGATCTCACTTTGAGGTCATTTTATTTCTGGTTCAGGTTGGCTGGTTTCTCAATGACTGGATAATTCTCTCAAATCAAGCTATGACTGAGAGGAATTCAACAATAAGTCATAACACATAACCCATAATTGACAAGGTAGTTTGGATATGTATTTAAATGAAAAGAAAAATGTAGATCAATAATTCATAAAAAGTGCTGCTAGACAGTGTACCGGTGTTTATATATATATATATATATATATATATATATATATTAGAAAGAAAGATGAAATATATATATCATTTGCAGGAATGTCCTCCTCACTATCAGGCAATTTGTCTTTAACTCCTGTGACATTATCCAGATTGCTGCATAAATCTACTGTGAGTTCTTTCCTCACCAAAGAATGTGATAACAGCTTTAAAAAAAAGAATAAAAAACACACACAGTGAGAATAAATCAGATTTTAAAAACTCCTGTTTTGACCTTCTTAAGTGAATATAATTCATCTCATTATTATAATGGCCCCCAAAAAGACAACCACACTTTAAAATTTATGAATTTGCTTTAAAAAACAAACAAAAATGTAGTGGCATCTGCAAAAATACTTTTCTTGTCAGTTTTCAACTACTATTATGCAACTGGTCTGTTAGTTTGGTATTTTAATATCTAATCCAATGAAATTAATATATTTTGTGGCACAAGTAAGGCTAAATTGTCCAAATAATTTTGGGGGCCAATGTAGACCATATGTAAAACTTTATCGACTAAAATAACTGCCAGACGGCCTTACGCATCGACTTACGCCAAAAGAGTAACACTTGACGATGTATGACGTAGGATGTAGGAGTAGTGTAAGCTTTGGCGCCTCTCGCGGTTCAAACAAACAGAGCTGGGCAACCGCGTTCGTCATTACGTTGTGTGTCAAGTTCAGTGTTACTCTTTCGCCGTTAATTGATGCGTATGGCCGTCTGCCGGGAGCTAGTTATTTTAGTCGATAAAGTTTTAAATATTTTTCTTACACGAACGCATCGCTTCGCTTCAGAAGGCCTTTATTAACCCCTCAGAGCCGTTTGGGACACTTTTATGATGGATATGATGCACTTGAATGGACTTAAAAAAATAGTGCCCATTTAATCCCATTATAAAGCTTGGAAGAGCCAGGACATTTTTTAATATAACTCTGATTGTATTCGTCTGAAAGAAGAATGTTATATACACCTAGGATGGCTTCATGGTGAGTAAATCATGGGCTAATTTTCATTTTTGGGTGAACTATCCCTTTAAGGCATGAAGATTTTTGTTTTCAAGGGAAAAAAAACTTTTAAATGTGTAATTTTGGTGATAAAAGGTGAGTTTTAAGGGATACAATCATTGACTACAGGGGGACTTTAAAAATTGTTATAATTATGTCTATAAGTATATAATTATATTATATTATAAAAGTTTTACGTTAAAGTAAATTTAAATCATTATGTTTTAATCTTTTTTATGCTTCAAAGATGTACACTTATTTTGATGTGTTGACTAACATACTACATAGCACACATGTAGATTTTAATTTTACCTAGTGTGTTATTCAATATACATTTATAGGTAATACATTTTAAATGTACTAAAATGCAAATTCATTACTACAAATGTTTCATAACAAATATATTTAAATACATAACTTGAAAGTTTCCATTCATTGATGTATATTTTAGTTGCTTGTCGGTACATTCTGCAGTACACTTTGACCAAACAATAGATATAGTTATGAAATTACTTAGGAAAGATGTACTTAAGTCCTACTTTAGTAAGTTCAATTAAATGCATTTAATATAAATGTAAACTATAATGCAGTTTCATTTAATTGCAAATAACACACATTCAAGTTTCCAAAAACATTACATTTAAATCACACTTGAGTATATTCTTTTAAAGTGTTTTATTTCTATAATAATACTCTTTTTGAGGTATGCTGAAGTATTTATTTTTCACAAGGAATATCGGCCATTAGCAGCCCTGCAATTATGAAAACCCTGGCAAATTTCAGTCCAAGTCCAATTTCAACTGTTAATCAAAAACAAACATTAAAACGAGTGTGTATGTGTTTAACACTAGTGAAAGCCAGATCCGTTGGGCAGGTGGGACGTGGCTGTGTGGATAACACTCACGGCTCAAGCTAAGACTCAAGCATTTTGGTGAAAAGTCCTTTTGGTGACAACAGCTTCTCAGTGGTCTTTTACCATAGCCTCATTTCCACATCAAATGATGAGGAACGGGATACTACCCATGGGGTAGAGGGTAATGAGCACCACTCCTTTATTCTTGCTCTCGATTCCTCTGGCTTCTTTAAGAGGAGGGAAAGTCCCTGATGCTTTAATGATCCTCCCTTTACCAGACACATGGTTTCTCCTCCAAACTAGCAGACTATTACAATGCTATTCTATCTTGTCCATTCTCAAGCTCACTTACAAGCCCATTAACATTCACTTGATAATGGACTCAAATGGCAAAAAGGGTTTCTTTTGACAGTGCTTTGCCTAAAATAGAACTAAAAACCTTAAACATCGAGGTGTACAATGGTGCCTTTATGTTCCAGGTTTGATGGGCAAAATAATGAACCCTGTTGCTGTATAAACGGAAAGCTTTTTTCTGCACAAATGTGGCGGTGTTGTACAACTCACCTAAGAGCATTCATGTATACGGAGTTGATCTTGGCAGAATCTACATAACAAATCTGGCCTTTGATGCATCTGAGCAGCGGTTCCATCGTGGCGTGACAGGGAAATGAGAACATTAACTGTAATATTGGTTCATTTATACTGTGATCCCACACTATTTAATTTAACTTACACCCTAAGGCTCAAAACATTGGGGAACAGTGAGGTTTAATTGATTATAAGACTGAAGAAATTTCTTAAAGTCCCCCTTTAAAAAATCGAGCTTTTAATGTTGTTTACATGTGCTGTATATGTGTCTATGTGGTGTTTTTAATATGCTTTAAGAAAAAACATGTACAATTCACAAGTCAACACCATTGCTGAGTATTTTCTCCTTAAAACCGCAGTGAACCAAAGACAGTCTCAAAAACACGGTTTGAAACGTCAACGTGTGATAATCAACAAGTGGATCTCTGTGCTGGTGTGAGTGAGTGGAGGCGGGACTAATTTGCATATTCATTGAACCGTGTATACTAAATGAAGCAAGGGTTTAGAGTTACATTCAAGCTATTTTAAGCCATGAATAATTTTTTTTCAAGGAATTTTTTTTTTTAAATAACTTTGCCGATCAAAGATGAGTTTTAAGGGATACGATTATTGACTACAGGGGGACTTTCAAAAGATTTATCAGATATCAGATATCTGAAAGATTATGCGACATAAAGACTGGAGTAATCGCTTTACAGGAAAAGTATATTACAATGGAAAAAAATTATTAATTGTAAAGATATTTTACAATATTACTGTTTTTACTGTATTTTTGATCAAATAAATGTAGCCTTGGTGAGCATATGAAACTTTGAAAAACATATTACAGACCCCAAGCTTTTGAAAACTTCTGTGGAAATTATGCTTATTTTCTGTCCATTAAAACATGTTTATTGATAATGTATAGGTCGGGACACTTTTTCCAAGTCATCTCAATGGCAAAAAGTGTCCTAATCACCCTGAATTCACCCCTAGTGAAAAAAAAATACATTATCAATTTAATTCTGACACCCATTTGTACACATTTTATAGACCTGGAATTGTGTACTACAAATATTGTTGGCTCTAACAAATTGCTTGTGATTCTCCTCGTTTGTCAAGTCATATGTGTCCTCACGTTGTATAAAAGTGTCTGCTAAATTAATAATAATAAAAAATAAAAAATAACCCTGACTGCCAAAGAAAGCTAAATGTTCTCCACAATCTTGTATAATGTTGACAAATCCATAGTCAAGAATTATGTTTATCTTTATTTTAACAACAGCAGCTTTAACCATACATGTTACTAAATGAATAAAGTCGTGGTAGTATTTAATAAGAGCTAAACATTCATCTTTCAGTTTATTAACATTCATTAAATTTGTCCTAGTCTGCTGGCTGATGCAGTGTGGTGTGTTCTTGACTTAGAACACAGTGTTTACATATGCTACTGCACTGTAAACTTGAAAACTGAAAACAGCCATGCGTTAATTGAACTTTATACAGACTGCTACATGTGGGTAATGCACTGTGAAGTTTAGGCTATGAGCCCCAAGACAAACATGCCTTTTTTTACGACCAAATGTAACAGCAGTTTAATTTCCAAAGCCTGAGACCTGCCAAAACATTGGACAATATCTGCACAGGCACAGGAATAGTGCAGAGGAGAAATCAATTAAAACAATGGATATATAAAAAAATAATAATAATGATAAAACAGTTCATTTAAGAAGTGTATTTTATAAAATACAAAGTTTTATATCAAAATACTAATTAAAATATCAGCTGTTGCATTTTAAATTTTAACTGTTTGGGTTAGAAATAAAAGCAATTCCTTAAACCATTCTCGATTATTCATCTCACTCTCATAGGCTGTAGCTCATAATTTAAGGTGAATCATTAATGAACATCACAAACACCTATCATGTCCACAAATAATTATAAGGTATGAAAACACTGTAAAAAGGTTAAACTGATGCGAGTTATGCACAGAACTGCTCTAAACATCTCTCCTCTTTATCAGCCTACGATCTCGACAACAGAATTCTGGATGCGGAAACAAAACAATGAATGTCACAAACGTTAAAGAAATTAGGTTAAAGGAAGTTTAAGTCTGCATAAATTCATAGCAGCATCATACATTCTCAGTGTCTTATCATAGTTCTTTTACTGACTGCAGTCAAGTTGACTTGGTAAAATGTGTATGATTTTGGAAGGTGATTTGATAATATAAATGGATCCAGTTGTAACATATTCACCAAATTCCAGTATTAACAGAAAGTGGTGATAATTGAGAACTCCAGACATGATTTTTCAACTTTTTATATTCTTAATCAGTTACATTTAAATGACTGCAGTATAGGAAATTATTCCTACCAATCCTTAAGGAATATTGACTTATTTAGTTATGTGGTTTTCACTATTTCTTACCATTTAAAATCCGTTTTAATCAAAAGTGCTAAAGAACATCATAATTCAGAGAGAAAGAAAGTTTTAGATGTATACATACAACATTTTACATGTAACCCTAAAAAGCTATTTATATCCTTATTTATGACAAAACTGCGATGATTAAAAAAAATAGAGAAAAGACATCATAATAAATGTTTTATTGCTCCTCTTTTAAAGAAAAATATACTGCCAAATTATTTAAAACTCTTCCTTATATACAGTATAGCAAAGTACAAAACTATACAGCCAGCAATACTTAAATAGCCACAATAAATAAAGCGTTCTGCCATGCCTGCATTCGTTCCATGCAACAAACTCTTTACTGAAGTGACCTCTACTTTGTGTCTACTATTTCAAGAAAAGGCTTATAAATGCCACCTTTGACAGGACTTGTGACATTTACCATGATCTGTAGTCCAACCTGAGCATCTCATCACGATACAAGCCTTGTAAAGTCTGCATGGCTCCAAAGCAGAGGCCTTCAGTCTCAAACGTGTGTGAGACTGTCTGTGTACACGTCTGTTTTGTTCATGTGAAGTGTCACAGCCGGTGCTTTATAATGGCAGTGGGAGCTGCTGCAGCTGACACTGGAGCAAGGCTTGCGGCTCGTCCTCACGGCCAACCTCCTGTTGCACAACCCCTGCCAGGTCTGCAGTGTCTTTGAGCTCCATACCCAAACCCCACTGGTGATGCCAACCACTAATGACATGAAAATTTTCAGCATGAACACAGCCACTGTAGGAACCGACGAGTCCAAAGAGCAATCCTCGCTCCTCCGACCAGGAAAGGACACACACTTGTTTTCCAGAGCTTTGAACTTCCAGTATTCCATATTGAGTCTTTCATAGAAATAGCATATGATGACAATAGTAGCAGGCACGGTGTAGAGAATGGAAAAGACTCCGATCTTAACCATAAGCTTTTCTAGTTTTTCTGTGTTTGTGCCGCCGGTTTTCATGATTTTGCGGATGTGGAAGAGGGCTACGAACCCTGTAAGGATAAAAGAGGTCCCGACAATGAGATAACAGGAAAGAGGGATCAACACAAAGCCAGTGAGAGCATTTCTGTCCATGCTTCCCACGTAACACAATCCCGTCAACTCGTCCCCAGCCACCTTCCTCATGGTGAGGATGACTATGGTCTTCACTGCAGGAATACCCCAGGCGGCCATATGGAAGTAGCTACTGTGCGCCTCAATAGCCTCGTGGCCCCATTTTCGTCCCGCTGCGAGAAACCAGGTGAGGGTGAGGATGACCCACCAGATGGAGCTGGCCATGCCAAAGTAGTAGAGGATGAGGAAGACTATGGTGCAGCCAGTGCTCTCCAAACCCTCCCGGATAATGTAGAGCTCTCCGTTTTCCCGATCGCAGGCGATATTCTCAGCCCCAGCCACCGAGCGGATAATGAAGGCCACCGAGTAGACGTTGTAACACATAGACAGGAAGATGATGGGACGCTCGGGATACTGGAAGCGTTGCGGGTCGAGGAGGAAGGTTAGAACTGTGAATGCTGTAGAAACAAAGCAAAGCGTTGACCACACGACCATCCAAATGAACGCAAAGTCCTTATCTTGCCTTGACCAGTAGACATCCACCATAGGAGTGCAACGAGGCGCACATGACTCGCTTTTGTCCACGTACTGGAACTTTTCCGGGTTATCACAGGGCCGCGGGACACCTGGGATACGTTCTCTCCCAGCTGCAGGTGTCCTGGACCTTGGAGGTACCGGCAGCATTCCCTCGCCTTTTTTAGTCTCAGGTTGAGTATCATTTTCGGGAGCTTCAATGCACAATTGGTTTGGGTCGTTGTTAGTCGGTAGCTTTGAGCAATCCAATGAGTCCGGCCAGCCGAAACTGAATTGTTCCATTATAGGTGAACACCTCTGTCTTGCCTGTTCACACATAGGACGGCATGCCGGGATAGTGGTGGACACTTGATCAGCGCACATCGGCACATAAAGAGAGCACAGGAAAAATTGCAGGTGGACATCACATCCGTACTCCACCAAAGGAGCAAATTCATTTAGTTTAATTCTAGCCTCCTCTTGGCTTTCATAATTCATGTAGTTGGGCATCCGTGTCATGTTGTAGCCGATTCCCTGGCACATGGGAATGGTGATGGGTTCACATTTTTCCGGGCGACCACGTTCCAAATCATATGCTCCGATCTCCACTGAAGATCCAGTATTCAAGAACTGAAAGAGTAGAATAACAATCTTCATGCAATGGGCCATTTTGATAACCTCAAGAAAGTCTTAAAATGATTAGTACATCCAATGCCATGCAGATTATATTTGTCTTGTTTTGCTTGTAACAGAAATGAGTAATATTTGTTGTATTTTGAAGAGGAAAAAGTCGATTCATGGTCCACCATACAGTAATTGACATTGAATGTTCATTAATTTTGAAGAAAAAAAGAAGTTAATTTTGGATATCTTCATTGTCATGCCTCATGTGATATTGTATTAAAACAAATCCTTTGTGATTCAGTTTTAAATATATCCAAAACGTCTGGTTTCAGGAAGTATTTGGAAGTACCGTCAGCCCTCGTGATTAATCGGAAAAATCAACTGGATGTCAAAACGAAAATCTCATGCACCGGTACAGTATTTAAAACTTTAAAGCACTTGACAACACGCTCTTTCAAAAGAGTTCCGCTCAACTCTCCGTTCCTGTTCACATCAACGAGAATGAACTTTCAGTAAGCAGCAGGACGGGTTGAAAGTGTCCGTCTGTGAAAAAAAATCCGATGTCATGCGGCTCCACGCACGCTTAAAAACACTGCGCTTCTCATTCACTCCTCGCTGTGCTCTTAAAAACGGGCTCTTGGTCGGACAAGCTCCTCCTAACACTCCTCCTCCTCCACGATACTATAAAAATACAGTCTTCCCAGTCACAGAGAGGATCACAACCTGCATGTACAGAACAGGACTGCGTTTGTTTAATGACAGATGTTTTGAAATGAATGAGAAGACATCGGTTCTGTTAGAAACACTAAATGTAACAGCAAAACTAATAGTACACATATAACGTTTTGGATCGATAAGATTTTTTATGTTTTAAAAAAAAGTCTCTTCTGCTCACTTTATTTGATTAAAAATACACACACACACGCACGCACACAAACAGTAATATTGTGAAATATTATTACTATTTAAATGACTGTTTTATGTGAATATAGTAAAGTGTAATTTATTGTTGTGAACAAAGCTGAATTTTCAGCATCATTACTCCAGTCTTCAGTGTCACATGATCCTTCAGAAACCATTCTAATATGATGATTTCTCATTATTATCAATGTTGAAAACAGTTATTTACATTTTTATTTCAGGATTCTTTGATGAATAGAAAGTTCAAAAGAAAAGCATTTATCTGAAATAGAAAGCTTTTGTACCATTAAACACTACCGTTTAAAAGTTTGGGGTCAGTAAGAATTTTTATTTTTGGGGGGGGGTGGAAATAGATCAAAGAAATTAATACTTTTATTCATCAAGGATGAATTAAATTGATCAAAAGTTACAGTAAAGACATTTATAATGTTACAAAAAAATTCAATTTCAGATAAATGCTGTTCTTTTGAACTTTCTATTCATAAAAGAATCCTGAAATAAAAATGTAAATAACTGTTTTCAACATTGATAATAATAATGAATGTTTTTAGAGCATCAAATCCGCAGATTAGAATGATTTCTGAAGGATCATGTGACACTGAAGACTGGAGTAATGATGCACAGGAATCAATTACTTTTTAAAATATATTAAAATAGAAGAGACTTCTTTTAAAAACATTAAAAATCTTACAGATCCAAAACTTTTGACTGGTAGTGTATAACGTATTTAATAGCAACAATGGACTTTTTTTGCAGTTCACTTGAATATTGTCATGTGGTATGACTATATAAATTAGCCATGAGGCCACAGAAACACATATTAATAATATAAACAAGTAAAAATAAAAATAAAAATTACCATTATCATATTAGGCTACAATATAAAAGACTTTCACCATTTCAAGTCACAGCATCTAAAAATACACTATACTACACTGTAAAAAAAAAATTACATCCCCAAGTCAAAAATTTCTAGTGACTGATAACATCTACATTTTTCAATTAGTCTGACGTATTATTTCTCATTGAGCCAATGTTAACAGACTATTGCAACAAGAATTGCACTTGGGCCAATTAAAAAATTTAGATGTGACCAATCACTAGAAAAATTTGACTTGGAGAGGTTAGAATTTTTTTACAGTGTAATATATTTTAACCTAAAATCTTGATATTGAAAAAAAGTTCAATGTATAAATGCATTCATACACATACAAGTTTAAAACAAGGCTATAGCAATCCAATATTATTCCTATATATTTTCATTAAGTATTATTTTGCAAGGTGGGTGTTCATTAAATGCTGTATATTTTATTCTTATCTCAACAAAGTATAATAAAAATAACAAAAATTAATTAATTAATCTCAGATTTCCTGGTGCCTTTAAACCCCTGTTTTCTTTTCTGTTGTTTGTGTTGTGACACCAATGCCATTCCCAAATGAATGGCATTCTCCTTCCAAACACAATTCCACTGGTTCATCCTCCGGTCTATATGAGGCCCAGGAGGCTCTCACTTCACCATTAGTGTCTGCTCATGCATTTTCAGTCTGGGGCGTAGGGTAAGGAAAGCACCACCTGCGATACATGGCCCATCTCTCCTCCATTCTCATGCTAAACAGAAGAGAAGAGGAGTGCCTCTAGAGTCTTAGTGTGGGCATTTGTTATCCCTAATCTCAGCTCTTAGCCTGGCACTCAGGATGCAGACGCACTGGACATGTTCCTGCAATACAGAGTATCGGTTCCCTGGTTTTCTCGTACTCTGACGGGTCAATTTCCTGCTCGTATAAATGAAATTGGATTCCTTTTGGCGGTAGATTTTGTTTTGGCTGAGAGCTGTTTAAGCGCTGCTTTCCATGTCCATGACCACAAGTCTGCCATGAAAGAGCCTATTCTTCATGCTCATTGAATGGAGCAAAAAATAAAAGCAGCGCAATCACATCTACAAGGGCAATCAGTCAGTTACAAATGTAGCCATTAAAGCTGGGAAGAGCTTTCCTGTGAACCACAAACATGCTACTTAGCTGATTTTATAGAAGCATCTTAGAAGCCTAATTAGGACAAATATACCAACATGTCACAGCCACAAGGAAAGGGAGAAAAAGTGCACCAAACTTTATGGGGACTCCAAAAGTAATTGGAAGTAAGTTGAAAATCATATCGAAACAGAAATGTATCATTATCACAACAGAAATCCAAGCTTTACAGATCTTTATTGGAAACGGTTTCAATGTTGTTCATGCTTGTTCAATGAACCATGAACAATTATTGCACATGCACCTGTGGAACAGTCCTTCAGACAGTTTTTAACAGTTACAGTTACAATAATTTTGGACACTGACTCTGAAAAACAGAAAAAAGATGCCCAGCGTCACTGCTCATCTGCGTGAACATGATATAGTCCTGCCGCAGACTGAAGACTGCAGATGTGGCCAGGACAATAAACTGCAATGTCTGTAATGTAAGACACTTTAGACAGTGATATAGGGAGACAGGAAGGACAGCTGATCGTCCTCGCAGTGCCAAACCACGTGTAACCATATGTCCCCACAGACGTGTTCGAGAACTTGCACATGCCTTGGTGGAAGAGAAACGTCTCACTGCAAGAACCAGCAAATCTGCTGCAGTCCACGAAGATGAGATGCACTGTACTTACAGCAGCTGCTGGTCACACCAGATACTGACCCATTCCCTTTGTTCAGGGACTCATCATTCCATTTCTGTTGGTCAAATATCTGTGAAACTTGTTCACATTATGTTTCAGTTGTTGAATCTTTTTATGTTCAATGAGTAAAAAGAAATAACATTTTTACTTGCAGCTTGAGTGTGTGTACACATCTTAATCATAATAATAATAATAATAAAAAGAAGCTTTTCAAATGTTTTTTTTTAGGGATTTTATTTTACACTGATATCATAAATCATTCATTTAGATTGTTTTTTGGGGGGAATTGCACTACACCTGAAGTAGTCTTGCTCTGTCATAAAAAGTAAAAATGTTCTGATATTAATTTTAAAATACTTTCTGACACAGTCACTAAGATTTGCAAGGGTCCTCATATGTGACCCTGGATCACAAACCCTGGTCTTATGTTGCACGGGTATATTTGTGGCAATAGCCAACAAAACATTGTATGGGTCAAAATTATAGATTTTTCTTTTATGCCAAAAATCATTAGGATATTAAGTAAAGATCATGTTCCATGAAGATATTTAGTAAATTTCCCACCTTAAATATATAAAACATTTATTTTTGTGAATGGATGCAGCACTATCGCCAATAGAAATGGACAACTTTAAAGGCGATTTTCTCAATATTTCGATTTTTCTGTACCCTCAGATTCCAGATTTTCAAATAGTTGTATCTCTGACAAATATTGTCCTATCCTAACAAACCATACATCAATGGAAAGATTATGTATTCAGCTTTCAGATGATGTATACATTTTTTTTATTTTTTTTTTATTACCCACAAGACTGGTTTTGTGGTCCAGGGTCACATATGGTATGCTTTAAGAATACTTTAAACCTTTTGTTTTGTTTTGTTATTTTTGTAAAAGATTATACCAAATTTCCAAATATGGTTCTCTTGAATTTCATTATTTTAAGGAGTCATTTTTCTACATTATGATATCAAGGACAGTTGTATTGCTTTGACATTTTTTATGCCCCTTATTAAAAAAAAAAACATTAATATCATTGAAAAGAGAAAAACATGCATATAATTGACAATCATAGAAGAGGTCTATTCAAGTCACGAATTGCAATAATAGTATTTTTATTACCTAAATATGTATGAACTGAATTTGTAAAATATGTTTGGATAAATCAATAGATACAGACAAAACAATAAGCACATTGCCACTAACGTACAGTTATAATTGTGCAATATACAAAGATACAATCAAATTTTTGGGGAAATTCAAAATCCACAAAGTATGAGGGGTTACACACTTCTGTTCTAGCCAGGTGTAAAAGATGCTCAAGCAAAGAAATTACAAAAGTGTCATTAAAGCAATCTTTGTTATCAGTATCCATTAACAGTAAATATATTTAGAATCAGAGAATCAGAGAGCAAGGCCACTATTATAATATCCAATAATTCTTAAGTAGAACCATTCTTTATCCTGAATAAATCTGAATCAGAATGACCCAGATGTCAGTGATCTCATTCTGTTAGTGTATGAGTTCAGTATGATTATGAATATTCCTAGTCTAACCATCAGCCTGAGGCAGGAAAGGCCTTATGTCTTCACACGACTCTTGTTTGAGCTCAGTCTTTCTGGCAGACAGCAGGACTCGCCAGTCCTGTCCAAACTATGAGAACAATACACGATGCCAAGGAAAGCGAATACTTAAGAAAAAAAGGATGAATCTGTTGTGCACAATTTGCAGCATTAAAGTCTCAACTGGAAGTGCCATAAAAAATTACATTTACAAAAAAGTACTTAAATAGAATATTCACACGCACACTCGCTGTTGAACGATGGAAAACAATGCTATGGCCCAGCAGTCAATGGAGCACATGGGGTTATGAAAGGCAGTGCAGGTCAGGTTCTGTGCATTTCATTTTGTTATAATTTAGATTTTAGGCGTATATATCCTCATGGGACACTTTATAGGCTTACAGTGGGCCCCATAAAATATTTGGACAAAAAAGCCATGCTTAATTTTTTTTGAATGTCATTACTAGACACAAAGCACAAACGAAAAAGCAATGTAGCCGCTGTACCTTGTATAAAGAGGCATTAGTTAAATGGCAGGTATGGTAAGGTTTTTGATGAGTATATTTGACCGGTAGATTAAAATAAATTGGACAGCCTAACTCCTGCCTTGTGCCAGCCTCCCCCCGCTTTGGTTTCCAGCATGTCACGGACACCTAACAAGTTCTATTAATACGGTGTGGATGGCAACAGGAATCAGGTGTCATCTCACTGGCTTGAGTTCATAAGACTGTGGTGGGGTATATGCAGACAGACCGTGACATACTGCCTGATACGTGCCAAGTTCCTTGACTGTGTTGGCGCGAAGAACTTGTTATTCACTAGTCAGGGTCGATGGGCAGCAAGTAGGGAGCAATATTTCATACTTCCCTGTAACCTTCATAGTTGGAATGTGGAATAAAAAAACTGCAACTAAAAATACTGCATTCAGAATAGGCCTATTCTTAATATTAAACCTTTTTCGGGCTGGACTAGAAAATGTGAAAAAAAAAAATTTTTAAATAGACTTTAAATAACTCATATATGTTCACATTTTTATTTGAAAAAGTAAATAATTCACTTAATAATTCAGGTATACACCTTATTATAGCTTATCTCTTCACTGATCCCTAACCAATAAAATCCATCTTTACACGCACAGAATCTGCATCTGAAGTATAGAAATATAAAATATAGAAATATAAAATTATTAGAAAAAATATTAAACTAAAACCAACAGTTGGTGGCGAAAAGGCATCCAAAATTGCATTCTCTCTTGAGAAGGTACTTACTTTGGATTACTTCACAACCGCTAAAAGGGTACATTCTCTATAGTATGACCAGAGTGTGTGATTATATTATGATTGTAATCCAGACGTACTACATTCGTCATGTTATTGTTAGTATTATGCGACCTACCAGCATCAGTGGTGTCACCTCACTGGCATTCACAAATCCTCTCCTGTGGTCCCATGGGACAGTACATACATTGTGAATTCAGACATAATAACTTTATTACATACTGTTTTTTGCCTATAGTAGGGAAGTATGTGATTTCAGATGCAGCCATTTACGGGTCATGGGCTGGAAGACGGAGGAGCAAGAAAACGAGGAAGCATCAATTTGATTATTGAGAAGCACCCCCTGTATGTGTGTGGAAGCAGGGTTGGAACTAAAGTAGTTTGACACCCCCTGCTATATATAAAAAAATAAAAGTAATACTCAAACAGGGGATTTTTGCCATCATATTGTGAATTTTAGATACATATTTATTCATGGTGGCATTTGCCGTAACCCCCGTTCATTTCCAAACCCTGTCCTTAACATGGGGCAAATTGTGTCACTGAACCACTTTTTGGAGAAGTAATATTTCTATAGCCCTATGATAGTGATATAGTTCATTTTAATTTCACTTCTGACATCCTGAAATATAATCAGGCCTATGTTTTATGTTTTCCCTTGCCTATAAAGGGAAAACTTCAGTGAAAAATGCCCCATCTCACCCCACTCTCCCTCTATATGACATTTATAATAGTCTATGACACATCTGAAGCTGGAGCTTATGTCTCAAAGATTTGGAATGAATGTGTGATAATCTAATAAGCTAATCACATTGTTTGGAACTAAAAGTGACAAGACAAAAAATTTTCAATGCACTAACAGGGTACAAACCCGTATGTGCTATTCGGCACACCAGTTATGGAATGCTACTGTATGCCTATAATAATAAAAAAAATTATAATAAAAAAAAAAAAAATATATATATATATATATATATATATATATATATATATATATATATATAATTAACTAAATTATATTAAATTACATAAAAATAAAACATTGAAATAAAAAAAGATTTAACAAAGTTAAACTGAAATGCAATGAACAAAAATGAACATGCAACACATTATACTCTCTAATAAAAATGTTAACATAACTTATCTGACAAATGACACAGATGTTAAGAGGTTTACAGTATGATGCTAAATTCCCACCTGCCAGGGTGGCAGTCAGTGTTGTCTTTCTCTAGACCTCAGCATTATTCCCACCCCTCCGCATGTTGTGCTTGGAGCTTAAGGAAGTCATCCCACTCCAATTTTTTAATCCTCTGTCGCTCAAAAACCACATTCTTCATTCTCCTCCCATTCCATCACCACCTCCCCTCTCCTCCCATTTCTTCATCTTACCTCCCCTCTCACTCTCTCTACACTCCTCTCTGTTCTGCTATGCTCTTGTTCCAGTTACTTCTAGGTTAACATAAACACGTGACTCATATTCACATAGAGCCGATTCTTCTCCGTGCAGGGGAGTGAAAAAAAAAGAAAAGAAAGAAAAACATATGATATTTTTTGGCAAAGGCTGGCAGGACTACACAATATCAGGCCTTGTTCTTCAAACCTGCATGAAGAAGGTGTAACTTCATGAAGAATTATGATGCTAAATGAAACATACTGACAGCTTACCATCCTGTGCAGATTCAAAATTAGACATTGAAAGAGGAATTCAAATATCAAAGAGGGGCAGGCAAACATCGAGAGAGAGAGAAACTAGATTTGAACATTTGCTGTTACTTTTTTTTATATACTGTATAAAGTGCCCCTTATGTTATTTTAAAGGTTCATAATATTGTTTTGTTGGTTTCCTACAACAGGTTTACATGCATCAAAGGTCAAAAAACACTTTCATTTTCTCATAATATACATTGCTCATCACCACATTTTTCAATTATTTTTAAACAGCTCGTCGAATGAATCAGTCTCACTAAATCCCTCGTTTCAGAGAACCTGCTCTGCTCTGATTGGCCAGACGGCCCAGTCTGTTACGATTGGTCTACCACTTACATCGCTTGTCGGAAGCTAAATGCCCATTACCATAACTGAATTACAGCTATTGTACACACTGTAAAGACAGAAACGACAACGTCGATTTTTACCGTATCAATCTTAGTGCGAGTTCGATTATAAAACATTGGAATAACTAGTTATTCAACCCGAACCTCCTTGCGCAAGGACGACTTCAGAAGGACGTTTCTCGGTGATACGCTACTCATTTTGAGGTACATTCTGAGATGTTGCAACTGTAATTCCTCACCATCAGCATTAACAAGTGTATGTCCATCAACAAACTCATTTCTAATTTATTGCGGTGAATATGTGGGAACTGTATCAATAGCAGTGCATATGTTAGTCGAGCACTAAAGTGAATGACTGATGTAACAGTAAAGTTTACAAAACAAATCTTGCTCCATCCTTTATCTTTACTCAAAGAAAAAAGTCTGCAATAATCTGCATTAATAGACAGTTTTAGGTAATAGTGGCCCACAGCTGATTTGCAGAACTATTTCAGTAAGACAGTGATGACGTGAGTTAGCCGGTTAGCCAGAGACCTACACACAACTGATGGGTTGTTCGACTGTAGATAAACTCTGACTCTCGAGATCCACTGTCCTGCAGGGCTCAGCTCAAACCCAAATCAAACACACCTAAAAAAAGCCAATCAAGGACTTACAGATTACTAGCAAGCTACAAGCAGGTGAGTTTGATCAGGGTTGGAGCTGAACTCTTCAGGAAAGCGGAGCGCCAGAGTTGTCCAGCACTATTTTATTGAGCACTTTCCCATTGAGAATGGCCAACAAATTTCTATCTGGATACTTTAGATCAGTCGTGGGCCCTGGTTGCCCGTTGACGGCAACATTGCTCAAAAAGTTGCCCTGTGTATCATCACCTTAAAGGTCTGTCGCTCCCAAAGAATTTCTTGCTACATTCAATTGTGACATCTGTGAACTTATTGATTGGTTGAATGCCTGTGACTATGACTAAAATTATCGTGACCACATTTCACATTTGAATCAGTTCATTAATTGCGGCTCTATCACACTGTCACTGTGTCACATTCTTGTGAGTTAATTAGATGTGGCCAAAACAAAACTAAATGAACAGAATCCGTTGCACATTCTGCAAACTGTTGTAAAATGAATTCACTTGTAAATTTTTAAATAAAAATTCTAAACCAGCGGTTCTCGACTCTGGCCCTCAAGGTCCACTTTTTTGTTTAGCTCCAACCTTGATCAAACTCACCTGCCTGTACCTTTTTAGTAAGACTGGTGTGGGAGTGCGTGTGTATTTATCTAATGTGCTTCAAACCAGAGAGGAGATGATGTGGAGAGGCAGACCAGAGGGATGAATATTGGTCTCCACGAGACGATGACTGAAGCTGGAGGCCTGGATTCAGTGGTGGATGTGGTTCTAGTGATGGAGGAAGAAGTTCTTAAACGACTTTGTGGATATTCTATCTTTGGAGTGCTTTTCGGACTGCTTCATTTCCTTTATACTGAGTATCCCAAACATTTGGGATAATAATATGCAGTTGTTGTTTTTTAATACTTATAAAAATAGCTGTGACACCATTTTGTCACTACTCAACATGATTCTTCATTCTTGTTTTTAATGTACTGGCTTATGGCCTGTATAATAAAATTTTTGTGCAGTTTTTACAATTTAAAATATGCTTTATTGTTCTCAGTTCATGGAAATATAAGTAAATGTTTAGAGAACTGTCATGGAAATTCAATAGATTTAAATGTCATAAAGAGTTTTTTTTTTAAAATACTGTAACACTTGGTTTATTTTTGTTGACTTTAAGATGAGAGAGACACAAGTCAGAACAAAAAAAAATCCACTATTTTCATTTATGACATTTTAAATGCACTGAATTTCCATGAAATGCCTCTATATATTTAGAAATATTTCACAAGCCAATTAGAGTGATTGTTCACAAATGAATTACATCTTGAAGATGAGACAGAAATAAGACTTGATTGTGAACAATCACTCTGATTGGTTTGTAGTAAAATTTGTAAACATATAGAGACATTTCATGGAAATTCAGTGCATTTAAATATCATAAGTCACTAAAATGACCTTCTGTCGGGTGTTTAAGCCTGCAAAACTTCTTGAGAGTAGAGTGGTGGACGTATAACATCAGAACCCGGAAGACTAATTCCCCACAGGTTTCTCCGAGATTTGGTTTTACAATTCTCAATTTTAGTAAAATAGAGCCTGTGGAAAACCTAACTTGACGATACTTCGTGGTTTTGTTCTATAATGCAAACTGCACACACTCACACTCACACCCGGACACCCCAAATATTCTTATCTAGTTAGTTATTAAAAACATAAGTTTTCAAAAATGAACATAACTGCTTAAAAATTCATGTTTTCGGTTTGGGTCAGTTATGTTACCACGGGCTTTATTTTACTCATAAATTGAAAAATCCCTTTACAAAACCCCTTAAGAAAATATTGGAGGGAACCAGGGGGTTGAGATTTGACATCATACCTGCACCACTCTGGATCTACAAAACTTAATAATAGTGGTTTACACTTTTCAGTTAAAAAAGGAATTTTAAAAGGACTCTGAATTTTGCAGTTATATTGCAAATTTTATGTCAACTAGAGCACTTTAGCCTGTATGTTTAGTTTGAATGTTTAGTTTGAATTGAACTATTTCGTTCATTTCATTGCAAATTATTAATTTGAACAACAGTTAATTTTGTTAACCTCATTCTAAAATTATTAATAATTAATAAAATAACTAATTCATCATCAGTTTCTAGTAATGATTCCCAAATAATAAATCCTGATTAAAACATTTGGTAACACTTTAGTTTAGGGTCCAATTCTCACTATTAACTAGTTGTTTATTAGCATGCGCATTACTAGGATATTGGTTGTTTATTAGTACTTATAAAGCACATATTAATGCCTTATTCAGCATGACCATATTTTACATCCATTAATCCCTCTCAATACCTAAATGTAACAACTACCTTACTAACTACAGTAAGCAGTAATTAGGAGTTTATTAAGGCAAAAGTTGTAGTTAATAGTTAGTTAATAGTGAGAATTGGATATTGTAGTCTGGCTTTTATGCATTGCATCTTTACATCTTAAAATGAATAGCACACCCCTTCTCAACAAGTTGCACGATTTGCTGATCATTCATTCCCGTAACACAAATTTGGTGGTCAAGTTATGTGTTGAGGGTAAATATTAGCCATAATAACTTTATGTCCAGACTCAGGGTCTATTAGAGAATAAAAAACAGGAACAGACAATACAAAATACAAAACAATACAATACAAAACACTTAAAAAAGAAAATTATACCAATATTTTCTCATAGGTGTCTGGTATCGCACTACACCATACGGTTTGACAACTGTTACGAACCGCTCCGAGACACGAAGGCTGAGATCCAAATGCAGCTTTATTGTATGGGGCAATCCAGAATCGTAATCAGATGTACAGGCAAGAGTCATACACCGACAGGCAGTCAAAACAAAGAAACAAACAAAGAAACAAAACAGGCAGGGACCAGAGGCAAGAGAGTAATCCAGGGAACAGGGCAAGATATCCAAAACCAAGAGACAAGAAAACCAGGAGAATGCTCAGAAATGCAGTGTAACACAAACAAGACTTCGCAGGGAATGAATGAATGTACAAGGTATAAATAGGCTGAGACTAACAGGGTAATAAGATACAGGTGAATGCAATCAATGATAATGAGTCCGGGCAGTGAGTTCTGGGAAATGTAGTGTGAGTGAAATATGATAGTCTGGTGTGGAGTGCCCTCTGGTGGCACTCAAGGGCACTCCAGCTGGTGACCGTTGCAACAACAGCATAATGATAGCATTCTGTGAATCATCCAGTTGACTCATACATTTATAAATCAAAGTTCTCATGTGATGTATACATTTATAATAATAAAAAATAAAATAATAGTTCACAATATAATGTTAAAAAAAATTAACCCCCCCCCCTAAAAATGTAAGCATTATTAATAAAAGAATAAGTAAACAGAAGATGTGATGTAAATAACAGCTAAACAGCTAACACACACATTCTCCCCTCAGAAGTCTCTAAACTCATCCTTTCCAGTCACCCTACTACCTGTCCGCTTGATCCTATTCCCACTCATCTACTTCAAGCCATTTCTTCCTCAGTTGTACCCGCACTCACCCACATCTTCAACAACTCTC
This sequence comes from Leuciscus leuciscus, assembly GCF_965113295.1. Classification (NCBI taxonomy): domain Eukaryota; kingdom Metazoa; phylum Chordata; class Actinopteri; order Cypriniformes; family Leuciscidae; genus Leuciscus; species Leuciscus leuciscus. The sequence continues at coordinate 12,236,496 of NC_138729.1, forward strand.
TTCACTCTGGTACCTTTCCCACAGCATTTAAGCAGGCTCGGGTAACCCCACTGCTTAAGAAACCCACTCTGAATCCAGCACATCTGGAAAATTACAGACCGGTATATCTTCTTCCATTCATTGCTAAAACACTTGAACGAGTTGTTTTCAACCAAATCTCTACTTTTCTTACACAGAACAACCTCCTGGACAACAACCAGTCTGGTTTTGAAAGCGGCCACTCAACTGAGACTGCCCTACTCTCGGTCACTGAAGCTCTGAGAATGGCAAGAGCAGCTTCCAAATCCTCAGTTCTCATCTTACTGGATCTGTCTGCTGCGTTCGACACAGTTAACTACCAGAACCTTTTGTCAATCCTAAAGTCAAAGGGCATCTTAAGTACAGCACTCCAATGGTTCAAGTCTTACCTCTCAGGTAAGTCCTTTAGAGTGTTGTGGAGGGGTGAGGTGTCTAAGACCCAACATCTAGCTACTGGAGTGCCTCAGGGCTCAGTGCTTGGACCACTTATCTTCTCCATCTACATGTCATCACTAGAATCTGTCATTCAGCTACATGGTTTTTCCTATCACTGTTATGCTGATGACACACAACTCTTCCTCTCATTTCAACCAGAGGATCTGACGGTAGTTGCTCGCATCTCAGCCTGCCTGACAGACATTTCTTGCTGGATGAAGGACCATCACCTTCAAATAAACCTTGCGAAGACAGAGCTGTTTGTAATCCCGGCCAACCCGAAACTGCACCACAACTTCTCCATTCAGCTAGGTTCGCCATCCATAACTCCATCAAGGTCAGCCAGAAACCTTGGAATTGTGATTGATGAACAATTGAACTTCACAGACCATATTGCTAGAACTGCTCGGTCCAGCAGATTTGCCTTATACAACATTAGGAGGATCAGGTCCTTCCTATCAGAGCATGCTACACAACTCCTTGTCCAAGCGCTTGTTCTATCCAGACTGGACTATTGTAATGCTCTTTTGGCAGGTCTTCCAGCTTGCACTGTCAAACCTCTGCAACTGCTCCAAAATACTGCAGCTAGAGTGGTCTTTAATGAGCCGGAGAGAGCACACGTCACTCCTCTCCTCACAAAATTGCACTGGTTTCCAGTTGCCGCTCGAATTAATTTCAAGGCACTGATGCTTGCCTACAGAACAACCACTGGCTCTGCCCCCTTTTACCTAAACTCTTTACTCCAGACTTCCATGCCATCCAGAAGCTTGCGTTCTGCAAGTGAAAGTTGCCTTGTGGTGCCATCTCAGAGAGGCACAAAATCAGTTTCACAGACCTTTTCCTTGAATGTTCCCTGCTGGTGGAATGATCTAACTCAACCAGAGCTGCTGAGTCTGTAGCCATTTTCAAGAAACGGCTGAAGACACATCTTTTTCGGCAACACTTGATCCATTAATACTGACACCTTCTTTTCTTCTATTCTATATCTTTTTTTTATTTATTTTTTTAATTAGATTAAAGATTAAACTGGGAAGGGTCACAGCACTTGCATATTTTTGTCCTATTGTTAGTTTGATTGTTTCTATTGCTCTCCTCATTTGTAAATCATTTTGGATAAAAGCGTCTGCTAAATGATCAAATGTAAATTCTGAATTGTTATATGTTGTTAACATGATACATGGGAGACACAATGACAAATTTGTAAAAGAAAGACAAAATTCCTAAACCTGTCTTTCCTGTCTGAACAAGCCTTAGATGGCACCGATACCTTACCACTATCTGAAAATGGCATCATGCACATGGAGCACAAGACAGTGCTACTCAATGTAGAAAGAGAATGTTCCTGCCACATGCTTCTGAGACATACACACTTAAACAATGTTACAAAGACTCTAATAAAAGCAATATTTAATGAAATTCTTAATATGCCATCACACAAGTCTTTCAGACAAGTCTTTTGTGTTCTTAAACATACTGTTTTTAAAAAAGAATTCCTTAATTTCCCAATATCCATAGCTACCAAGCTGTGCACAAGAATATATTCATTAGAAGCCAAATATATTCTATAATTGAAACAAAGCCAAAATCTATTTTAAGCGATGCTTGTCGTGAACTCTAAGGACCAATAATAACATTGCTGTGAAATGGAGAGCAAAATAAAGGAAATTGACCTGAGGCGCAACCTCACTGTGTGCAGCTTTGAGTAAACTGGTGTTTTGCAGTACAATGTGTCCATTTGGAGGCAATAGATAATAGTCTCTACTGGCCTGTTAAAACTATGCAGGATGGCAAACAGCATAGTTTTGCCAAACTATTTTGCTGGCCAACTCACATTTGATACAAAGGCTATTGTATGAAACTACATAGCACAGAAGAATAACTTATACATTATAACATATAGCCCGATATATTTTAGTGCTGGCATTTTTTTAGTGCAAGACTCTACAGAGTCTTCAAGTTTTATTTAAATAAGAGGGAAATCAAATGTGTCATGTTGTTCTTTACCAGTGCTATTCAATTAAGTGTAAAGGGCTAAAACCATCACTCATACCTGATGCAAAAATAAATAAAAAATAACTCTTTTCATGTTCAGAATCCAAGGGCACCAACTTGTCTGTATAGCAACCATGGGGCATCGTGCCACCTCCTCAGCCCCGAGCCAGGACAAACAGTGACCCAGTGTGCCCAACTAGTCTTGCTGTTTAGTACTAAATGGAGTGACTGTGCCCAACACAGCTTCCCAGCATGCCCTGATAACCCAAAACATTCCAGCCTCTTGAAATATTATCATCCAAGATTAAAATGTTTTTTAATTGTGCAATAACTAATTTTAAACAAATAGGCCAATATATGAAACATGCTTGAATTAAAACATTGGCTTAACAACAATAACAGTACTGTTGGTATATTGCATACTTTTTGGCAGTCCCACTCAAGAAAAGGGGGAAGAAGGAACCCTCTACCCACTTACACACACAGTAACCTATTCTATCAGTTAGGACAAGGGGCCATCAAGTCAAAAAACATAGACAGAATGGAAACATGGGCTACGTTTGGAACACTAAAATATTATTGTTAATTATATCTCCAGCATATAGTATATTAAGTGCATAGTATGCAATTTTTGTATTAGTATTATTTTTGTGATTTGCCACATGAATAGCAACATAGAACAATTGAGATGTTTAGAATTGAATGCTAGTCATATCTATATATAGCAGAAATAGAAAATAGTATGCTATGCTATTCTAAACCAAACCCTTCGAACACTAAATCCATATAATACTGCTTTGGAGCAGTATTTGAGGCTAAGCGTATCCTGTCATGCAGGAACTTACGTGACTCGATTTTGCAACATGTCAAGGTAAACTTTACAGTGTAAGTTATATTAATTATTACAAATAACTTGGTAGTGATATGTAAAGTGTTGGAAATTTTATTAGTGGAGAGAGAGGAGTATGTGTATTTTGTAAAACATTTGCAACTGCTTTTTATCACTTAATTAGGAGCACTACAATTAAATTGTGTTTGCTTCATAGAGACATTTGAAAGTTTACTTGAAAGTGTATTTAAAATCAAAGTGGGTAAATAAAGCTCTTGCAATTTTGCAACACAATGTTATATATGTGCCCCATTGGGTAATCAAAAGTTAAATGCACACTTGTGGTATTGTGACAGGCCCAATTTGCTGGGTACTGTATCCCACAATGCAATGTGCTCAACTTGACCTTATATTTCCAATGAGATGAACAGAAGTAATTTGATCAATAACATCTCTCAATATTTAATGATACTATCAAAAGTTAAGAAATTTTGTTCTAAAATTCTTAATATGTTTTGAAATTCAAAAATTCAGAAAACTGTATATTTTCAGCTGATTTTAGAACACTGTTTTCATTCATCATAACATGCTACGAGGTGCGTGAGTTTGCTGTGTTCAAAACCACTTGAAAGTCTGAAAGTGTGTGACCCAGTTGGTTAGGTTAGTGTGTGATGCCAAGAACCATTTACAAAGTGTATAACGCCTAATAGTGATTTAAAATCAGTTCAGATTTTAAGAGTCATTCATGCACATGCCTCTATGAAAAAGATTGGCTCCTTTAATTTTTTTCTTTACATTTATATAGCGCTTTTCTGGGTACTCAAAGCGTTTTACATGGAAGGGGGAATCTCCTCAACCACCACCAATGTGCAGCATCCACTTGGATGATGCGACGGCAGCCATATTGCACCAGAACGCTCACCACACATCAGCTTACTGGTGAAGAGGAGACAGTGATGAGCCAATCAGTATATGGGGATGATTAGGAGGCCATGATGGACAGAGGCCAAGGGGCAAATTTGGCCAGGACACCGGGGTTACATTCCTACTCTTTATCGAAGGACATACTGGGATTTTTAATGACCACAGAGAGTCAGGACCTCGGTTTAACATCTCATCCGAAGGACGGTGCTCTTTTGACAGTATAGTGTCCCCGTCACTATACTGGGGCGTTAGGACCCACACAGACCACAGGGTGAGCACCCCCTGCTGGCCTCACTAACACCTCTTCCAGCAGCAACCTGGTTTTCTCAGGAGGTCTCCCATCCAGGTACTAACCAGGCTCAGCCCTGCTTAGCTTCAGTGGGCAACAGTCCTGGGCTACAGGGTGATATGGCTTCTGACGTTTTAACTGTAAGACAGTAAGACAGGACTACACCTGCTATATTGAGCATTATGATTTTTCTCATTCATTTCTAAATCTCTTCATCTTATAATGTCTCTGAACATGGTGAGATCATTCAACAACAATTAGAATTTTTAACATTGCACATTCCTTAAAAATAACAGTGTGCAGTAAACCTTATTTTTTAGTACATTTACATTTACATTTACATTTAGTCATTTAGCAGACGCCCTTATCCAAAGCGACTTACAAATTAGGACTAAGTTCAGCGAGTCATCATAAAGAGGCAAAAGCAACAACAACGCAGGAAGTGCTCAAAATACGAAGTTCAGGTATTATTCAGAGTAGCATAAGCCTGATAAGTGATGTTTCAAAGGGAAAGGATTTTTTTTTTTTTTTTTTTTTTTTCTATAAGGTTAAGTGCTCACGGAAGAGATTGGTTTTCAGCTGTTTTTTGAATGTTGTCAGGGATTCTGCATTCCGGATGAGGGTGGGGAGAGCGTTCCACCAGCATGGAACTGTAAATGAGAATGTTCTGGAAAGTGATTTTGTGGCTTTCTGTGATGGAACCACGAGACGTCGCTCGTTGACCGATCGTAGGTGTCTGGTAGGGATGTAGACTCGTAGGAGTGAGTGAAAGTAGGAGGGAGCTGAGCCTGTGATAGTTCTGTAAGCAAGCGTCAGTGCCTTGAACTTGATGCGAGCAGCTAGAGGTAGCCAGTGCAGAGAGATGAACAGAGGAGTGACGTGGGCCCTCTTGGTCTCGTTGAAGACAAGACGAGCTGCAGCATTCTGGATCATCTGTAGGGGTTTGGTCGCACATGCTGGGAGTCCAGCCAGAAGGGCATTGCAGTAGTCAAGCCTAGAGATGACCAGGGCCTGGACGATAAGTTGTGTTGCATGCTCAGTTAGGAAAGGCCTGATCTTCCTGATGTTGTGCAGTGCAAACCTGCATGATCGAGCTGTCTTTGAAATGTGATCTGTGAAGGTCAGCTGGTCATCAAACGTTACTCCAAGATTTCTGACCGATCTTGATGGGGTGATTAATGATGACTCTAGCTGGATGGTGAAGTCGTGCTGTAGAGACGGATTGGCAGGGAGGACGAGAAGCTCAGTCTTTGCCAGGTTGAGCTGCAGGTGGTGTTCCTTCATCCATGTGGAGATGTCCGCCAGACAGCTTGAGACCCGTGCAGCTACTGTGGGATCATCTGGTTGAAAGGAGAGGAAGAGCTGTGTGTCATCAGCATAGCAGTGGTAGGAAAAACCGTGTGCCTGTATGATGTGTCCCAGTGATGTGGTGTAGATGGAGAAGAGGAGGGGACCAAGAACTGAACCCTGGGGAACCCCTGTGGTCAGCTGATGTGCTCTGGATACCTCGCCTCTCCATGCGACCTTGAAGGACCTACCTGTGAGATAGGACTCAAGCCAGTGGAGTGAAGTTCCTGTGATGCCCAGTGATGAGAGGGTGGACAGAAGGATCTGATGATTCACCGTGTCGAAGGCAGCAGACAGATCCAGGAGAATGAGGACTGAAGATTTGGAAGCAGCTTTTGCGATCCGTAGGGCTTCTGTGACTGACAGTAATGCAGTCTCAGTTGAATGTCCTTTCTTGAAGCCAGATTGGTTGACATCCAGCTGGTTGTTTAGAGACAAGAAGGATGTTAGTTGGTTGAAGACAGCTCTTTCAAGTGTCTTCGCAATGAATGGTAGGAGAGAGATAGGTCTGTAATTCTCTACCAATGATGTGTTTAGCGTTGGTTTTTTGAGCAGTGGAGTAACCCGAGCCTGCTTGAATGCTGTAGGGAAGGTGCCAGTGTGGAGGGATGAGTTGATGATGTGTGTGAGTGATGGTAGAAGTGTGGGAGAGATGGCTTGTAGAAGGTGTGAGGGGATGGGGTCAAGCGTGCAGGTGGTAGGGTGACTGGAGAGGAGAAGTGTAGATACTTCTTCCTCGGTTAGCGAAGAAAAGGAGGACAGAGGGGTATTGGCTGTGGAAGGGGTCGGTCTGGGTTCCTGTGTGTGTGGAGCTGAGAACTGACTGCTGATAGCTGTTGTTTTGTTGGTGAAGAAGGTCGCAAAATCGTCAGCAGTTAAGGAGGAGGCGGGAGGTGGTGGAGGTGGACAGAGGAGAGAGTACACTGTACTTCATTGCTAATGTAACCCCTCCGGTCCTACTCGCCCCGCTCCATGGGAGGCAGGCACACTAACAAGGATGCTAAAGACGCAGTCTTTGCTAATGCTAATGCGCCTCTTGAGATCAAGGGAGTGAGTTTGCCCGCACAGCTCTTACTAGCTGGCCTCCGTTACACTCACCCCCCTAAATCTCACTCCCATCCGGGTCACGGCACCAATGTAACCCCTCCGGTCCCAACCGCACCGAGCGGGATTCAAGCGGGCATTTCCGGCATTGGAGGCGGGCACGCTAACAAGGATGCTAAAGACCATAGTCTCTAGCATCAGGTGCTATGGCGCCTCTTGAGATCAGGGGAGTGAGGTTTACCCGCACAACTCTTACAAGCTGACCTCCGTTACATTAATATAGCCAAATTCAGTTTTTTTCTGCTTCAAACCACTACTAACTAGACGAGCCCCAGAGACAGACCCCCCTGTGAAGGCGTCGTCAAGTAGACAGCCATCGGCACAGATCCTCAGTGAAGACCAAGTCACTAAACAAGTCCTCTGCACAGACACTATGGTCAGCTTCAACTCCACAATCAGACTTGTCATGCAGCCTTGAATTAAACCACACTATGTTGCTTTGTCTGGAGAACTGGCCTCCAGAGTCTGAGTCTGGTTCCTCCCAGGTTTTTTTTTCTTCTTCACCATTCTGTCACTGATGGAGTTTGGGTTCCTAGGTACTGTCACCTTTTGACTTGCTTGGTTGGGGACACTTAATATTCGGCAATATTATTGACTGCACTGACATTTGAGAACCAAATGGAGCTGGATGATGACATCACTGTTTTCTCCAGAGCTGCTTTATAGATGAATTGAACTCATTCTATAATTGATGAACTTTACACAGTTGTTGAACCGAACTGAATCAACACTGAACTGATTTCAGCTGAATAATGACTGTTTACGGTTGTCTTTTTAGAGCAGAATTGAAGTCTGTTTACATCATTGAATCATTATTTTCCTGTTTATGACTGTAAAGCTGCTTTGAAGCAATCTGTATTGTATAAAACTCTATATAAATAAAGGAGACTTGACCCGACTATCCAGTTCATCACAACTGGATACTGTTAAACGTACACTATGGAATTTTTTCTCCACTAGGGGTCGCTAACATATTTACAATAACAAAGGCGTAGTTTGATGACGCAACATTTGCTAAGAATTATGGATATTGTCGTCAACGTCAAGCCGACCGATCTAATAATGTTTATGGATGACTGAATACATCGATGCTTTTATCATGACTGTGATATGAAGCAGTTCGGGGTTGCTAAGAGACAGCTATCAGCTCCACACGCGACGCGAGTCCCGCAGATATAAAAGGAATATGGACATTTCATTCTACCAAACTACACGATTGCAGAATTACAACTCACAGGTCAGTTTATTAGACAAATTAAACTTGTGAGGTAACGCAGCACTGTTTCACTTGGTCTACCATTACACTATCACACTAAACTGCATTTGAATGTGTTGAAATGTATGTGTTAGTTTGTCTGTATGAGACTAGCAGTAAGCTAACAGTTAGATCAACATTAGAATAACATACAGATCATATTCTGACATTTTATCATTGTTGAACTATATAACATTGATTAGTTTTATGTAAATGTGCTCACCTGTTTAATAAAGTACATGTAGGAGCGGTTGAAGTCTCGGACGTGGAGCTCTCGTTTATATAACGTTACTGTCTATGGGAGCTCTCGGCATCTCGAAAAAACCGCGCTGATATTGATTCTCAGTTTAGTTCTTTTTTTTTATCCAAAGTCTGCTTGCCATGGTCCATAATGTTTGAACGAAATAACAACAGCGTGCAGATAGACATTGCGAACTACAGTGGTCCACGTCTGTCGTCTTTGTTACTATCAGAGGGCTCTGGTTCATAGCTCTGGTTACCATGGCAGTACAAGCGGAAACCAGGGACAACGCGGATATGACGCCATTGACTGCGACAAAACGGAAATGAAGAAACGTGCCGTGTCTTCGAATTAAATTAAAATTTCTCCTGGTTTTGAAACAGTCGGGATAATGTAAGTACACAACTAAAAAATATATATAACACAGATATAGTGATTTTTGCTATTTTTAAAGCAAAAAATTACATATTGTGCCTTTAAATGATAGTTAACCCAGTGCTGAGATCAAACCTTCAGTCAAGATGATATGAAAGGTATATCCTGTTAAATTAAGAAATTCACCGTAAACGTTTTACAATATATAACTATACTAATGTCTATTTCAAGTGATATAATGTGAATATACATGATGAATCAGAGTTTATTGTAAGTGGCTTGGAATATGCTCGTATAGATGGTGTACAGGGACATACACAGAAAGACAAAAAAACACCAGGGTCACACACGACGCTAGAATAATTTAATAAAATATGTAATAATGTGTCACACAGGGACTTCAGGGAATGCCTTTTTACTTTTTTTTATATCGTAAATTATATGGTAATTCAAAGTTTTTATTTCCCCCCAAAAAAACGTCATAAAATGTCATATAATGCAATATTGAACCATGCAATGTTCATGATTTCCCACTGCATATGATGAAGTAACTTACCAATTAACAGGTTTTTATTGCAGTATTATACAGTCTTTTTCTGTACAAACCTTTTTTACAGTGTAGGGGTGAAAACCCCCTGACTGACACTGACTTGAGCACCTGGATGCCTTTTTTTACTGTGGCCTTTCAGACAGAGGTCAGACATGTCTGCACGACTGCCAGATTGGACTACATGCAACAGCTGCTCAAGTGCTTCTTAACTGGGAAGAACTTCACAAGTGATAATCTGAGGATCTGTTGGACATGGATGCCATCATCACTTGAATGACTGTGAAAGCCCAATTGCAATGATGCTAATATGTATGTAACCTTATTATTGGAGACATTATTATTGTGCATTTGGAATTTAGAGATACATTTCTGCTTCCAAAATCAACCTTTGTCAATGGAATTCTTACTGTGATAGTATCTGCAGTGATGGGTGGCCAACAGAACATCTTATCAGGGCAGCTCATCCTTCGGATCCTTAATCAGACGGAACACACACACACTCTGTTACGTACGTGTACGTATTTAGAGTGTTGTAATAGGGATATGTGGGTAGTTTGTTGTTGTAGTTGTGGTGTGTGTGTGTGTGTGTGTGTGTGTGTGTGTGTGTGTGTGTGTGTGTGTGTGTGTGTGTGTGTGTGTGTGTGTGTGTGTGTGTGTGTGTGTGTGTGTGTGTGTGTGTGTGTGTGTGTTTCAGATTGGATCAATTACTCATTGGATCAATCTACAGCCTGTCAGTTTTCCTGAAGGATGATGACGTCTCGGTTCACCCATCCAATCACATTCCACCACCTTCCTCAAATACCCGTATCTCTTCCACGTCCCCAGCTTTTTGGCTCACTTTGACATTTGCATTTGTTTGGCTCGCTGGTGTTTTCTGTGTGTCTATCGTTTGCATTAATCAATTGTCATAGTGGTTGTGAAGTGTTTTTGTTTGTTTTACTGTTCATCCTTGTTCAGTCATCACGGTGCATGTGAGGCTGGGAAGGAGGGAGCAGGTTAGTAAGTCGTGCACCACGTAGGATAATTTTGGATTGTATTAGACACACTAGTTTAGGAGAGTGCCACACCCTGTAAGTTTTGTTATACTGTAGTTAGTGTAGTTTTGTTAGGGCGTCTTGACGCCGAAGACTTTTCTTTTCTACATTTTTCGTTTGGTAGTTAGTTTAGTTGCATTCATCTTCTAGGTAGTTTGTTCTGTTTTATTTATTTATTTCATTTGGCATCTCTCGAGCTCGCCTTCTCACCTTTGTTTGTTTTTGTTTAGTATTGTTAATTGTCGTTTTTTCTCATTGTTTGTAAATATTGTAAATATTATTTTCTCTTCATTCTTTCACTTTTGGGTTCTGTAAAATAAATACTTTTGAGCAGAGTTTTTGAGTTGATCTTTTTCCTTTTATTGCCGGTCCTTCATATTAAGTTATACGCACATCTTTATTTAAATGTTATACTCCCTTACCCCTATCTTTAATCAAAAAGGGACATAACACACTCACACACAAGCCCTCCAAACATGTATGGACTGGAACAGATAATGGGGTCTTTGTGTCGACTGCTATCAGCTCCTTTTGGAGATCTGAATCTGTTTCGTGTTTGCACGCATAAGTCTGTATTCAAAGGACATGTTCCTGGATCCTCATCCTTTATTCATTAATAACCCAGTAATCACCCTTACCCTATCCCAACAAAGATGTTGATCCAGGAACATGTCCTACTTGGAAAAATCACAAGTTCTGTTTGCTGCATATAGTAAATGGGATTTTGCTTTCCTAAACAATGGATGGGGCAGAAGCGGTGAAAGTGAGTTGAAAACAAGCATTATTCCTCCAATTCTGTTTAGAGCTGAAAAAGTAAATTTTACCTTTAATGTCAAATTGTACAATAAGGTACAGGTTTTATTGTTCACAATTCATTAGTTCATATTAATAAAAAAAATACAGACCCCATACAATCCCATACAGACATAGTTGCTTAACTACCATAGTACAGGGAATCAATGAAGAAATAAACTAGCAAGTCGCAACCGTTTTCCAAAACAGTAGCCTAGTAACTTTTGTCATCAAACCATATTGGCTCAACAATATAGAACTGTCATTCATTAGCCTAAGTCCTGCAGGAAGTGGAGTAATAACTTCTGCTAATAAATCAGTTTGAGATTGAATTAATGGACCATTTTGCATAAGCATAGGTATTATGTTAAGACTGTGTCTTAAGTACTAGTATGACCAACTAGCGGTTAGTCAATGGGCAATCAGTCTTATGCTTTAGTATCAAATTAGACCAATCTACATCTGACTGCAAAAAAAATTAAGGTCGGCATTTATGTGATTAAAGTCAAGTCGACGTGGAGTAATTCACCGATTACGTCTTTAATTAACATAAGCCTGAAGGGTTGCCTTGTGCACAGCTATGGCATATGACACAGCGCTGCCCACAAGGCTATTTGATCCTACACAACATCTTATTTTTATCAGCTCTTTTGTCTTTGGGTCATAATATTCCTCACAGATTACTCCTAGTTCTAAATCAGATACATATAACACAGTAAAGATTACATTTATATGAATGCATTACTGAGAAATTGATTGCATGTGAATTAATTCTATCTGGAAGCGTCTCTCTACTAATAGTGAAGCTGTGGGTTTTAATTACCATATGCTAGAATTTTTCAGTTTCTAAGCTATTTTATTGATAAATCTCAGAACAGTGTTGACAATACATTTCTGAGCTACTGAATGTTTCTGGTCGCACGATCTGCACGTGATGTGCGAGCTACAGTCTATATGTGTGTGCGTTACAATGCATCAGCACTTTGGTTTAGAATGCCGACTACTTACGTGTACAAATAGCTGTTTAAAACGTGCATTCACCCCATCAATTTTGAGGATCCAGATGGTATAATCAAGCCCTCTCAGAGTAGCCTATTTATTTGTCATTTTAACTGACAAATAAATGGAAAAACGGAGCGTAAAAGTGAACTTCAAAGATTTCTTATCCTGTTGCGCCCCCTGTAGGCCATGATCAGCGACTAGTCGACGTCAAGCTTAAAGGTCATGGCAGAGCATTAAAGTTGACTGCTATACTAACAAGAAACTATGATTCTAACTATAGAAGACTTTACAGTGGCCACAACATGCACATGTCCACAATCATGTATGGGAGTCCCATTTGTCATTTAAGGTTTCACAAGGGTGCTCAAGAGCACACTCGGAACAGACTTCTGCCAAGCCCCAGGCTTCAACCCGACAAAGCGGCATCACATCACAAAAGTGAGGACTTGGAGGAAGTCTTAGGGTGTCATTTGGGACAGGGCCATTGCCTGTGCAAAAAGCCTGTTTCTCCTTTGATAGCCATTCAATGGTAGCTATACACTCACCAAAAGGATTATTAGGAACACCTGTTCAATTTCTCATTAATGCAATTATCTAATCAACCAATCACATGGCAGTTGCTTCAATGCATTTAGGGGTGTGGTCCTGGTCAAGACAATCTCCTGAACTCCAAACTGAATGTCAGAATGGGAAAGAAAGGTGATTTAAGCAATTTTGAGCGTGGCATGGTTGTTGGTGCCAGACGGGCCGGTCTGAGTATTTCACAATCTGCTCAGTTACTGGGATTTTCACGCACAACCATTTCTAGGGTTTACAAAGAATGGTGTGAAAAGGGAAAAACATCCAGTATGTGGCAGTCCTGTGGGCGAAAATGCCTTGTTGATGCTAGAGGTCAGAGGAGAATGGGACGACTGATTCAAGCTGATAGAAGAGCAACTTTGACTGAAATAACCACTCGTTACAACCGAGGTATGCAGCAAAGCATTTGTGAAGCCACAACATGCACAACCTTGAGGCGGATGGGCTACAACAGCAGAAGACCCCACCGGGTACCACTCATCTCCACTACAAATAGGAAAAAGAGGCTACAATTTGCACGAGCTCACCAAAATTGGACAGTTGAAGACTGGAAAAATGTTGCCTGGTCTGATGAGTCTCGATTTCTGTTGAGACATTCAGATGGTAGAGTCCGAATTTGGCGTAAACAGAATGAGAACATGGATCCATCATGCCTTGTTACCACTGTGCAGGCTGGTGGTGGTGGTGTAATGGTGTGGGGGATGTTTTCTTGGCACACTTTAGGCCCCTTAGTGCCAATTGGGCATCGTTTAAATGCCACGGCCTACCTGAGCATTGCTTCTGACCATGTCCATCCCTTTATGACCACCATGTACCCATCCTCTGATGGCTACTTCCAGCAGGATAATGCACCATGTCACAAAGCTTGAATCATTTAAAATTGGTTTCTTGAACATGACAATGAGTTCACTGTACTAAAATGGCCCCCACAGTCACCAGGGGCCTCATTTATAAACGTTGCGTACACACAAAAGAAGGCCTACGCCGCTCTCTACGCAATAATTGGTATTTATAAAAAGCAAACTTGACAGGAAAATGTGCGGTCCTTCACGCAAACTCTGACCCAGGCGTACACACAAAAACGGGTGAAATGAGAAATGGCGACACCGTCGGTAGAGGGAAGAAACACGTGAAAGTGTGTTAAACTGTAGACAGTTGTGTAAAAGAAATGTCAATACTGCCTCTCATAAATAACATGAAGACTTCACAAAGCAAGTCTTACAATTAACAGCCTACACGAACACCCGTCTGATCGATCTGCAGTGTAAAACAAACAAAGATTACAACAGAAATGCAAATGAACACATAGGCCTATTTGCAAAAAGAAAAGTGAAATATGTTCTGCAATAATATTGGCATGTTATGCAATTCATCCTCATAACACATCTGTAACTTGTCAGATGCAATCAAATGGATGGTAATAAAATGCCATGATGCCATCACAATGCATAATGACGCACAATGGCTGATCTTGCGCTTCACGCGTACGCGTGAGTGAAGTTACGTTTCTTGGTTTTCCTCTATGATTTCGCAATCGATGAATATTAACTTGTGGGCGTTTCACGGACTATTTATGGGCAACTATGGGCGTGACATGAAGCCGCAAAAGCTGCGCTACATTTAGAATTGATTGTGATTTATTAAGGGAAAACTGCGTAGGATGTGCGTGCGCACGGTTTTATAAATCCGAATATTTCTGTGCGTACGCACGTCCTATGTTTCATCCGTACGCCACTTCTGACGCAAATCCTATGCAAAGTTTAATAAATGAGGCCCCAGATCTCAACCCAATAGAGCATCTTTGGGATGTGGTGGAACGGGAGCTTCGTGCCCTGGATGTGCATCCCACAAATCTCCATCAACTGCAAGATGCTATCCTATCAATATGGGCCAACATTTCTAAAGAATGCTTTCAGCACCTTGTTGAATCAATGCCACGTAGAATTAAGGCAGTTCTGAAGGCGAAAGGGGGTCAAACACAGTATTAGTATGGTGTTCCTAAGAATCCTTTAGGTGAGTGTATATTCTGACCAAATTCTGTTTAAATGTAAAATTGTATAGACACTTTATGGAATGTCTCTTTTATAAGAGACACACACACAAAAAAAGTAATTTTACTCATATTACTCAGTTTATGAAATGTTTATGTTAAATCTGTATAACTTTCTTCTTTGGGAAACAAAAATACATGCAATGAAAGTACAGTAAATGGGGTCCAAATGCTTAAAGGTTTGGAATGACATGAAGTTGATTAAATGATGATTATCCTTAACTATTATAATTTTATTTTACTTTACTTTTTGTGAACTATTCTTTTACTCAGAATATTGACAGGATGCTAGACATCTAGCGAACATTGTACATGTTGCTTTGGAAAAACAGCAGTATAAAAAAAAAGACCTCTGGTTTTGAAAAGCGAACTTACTGCCAAGCACCAAGAGCTCACTACAGGAGAAAACCCCTAAAACCTGGACATGGAGGTGTGGGTCAAGAATAATAAACTTCACTTTGTACACACATAATTACATTTTCACATCTGGTAAATGTCAGCAGAGGAGAAACACAAAAAACAAAAAAGGAGGGACTGCACTGGACTGAAGTTACCAAAGGAGGAGAAACCAAACTAAGCAATGTCTTTATCTGTAGTCCAAGGTTTTACAGACCTATTGACTGTTTTAAGGTTAACTATGTTTGCATTGCACATTCAGGCACATAAAAGGTTCATAACAGTTACATAAGTGGAACTTCACTCTACAAACTAGAAGCATTTAAAAAAAAAAATTTTTTTGGTAGACACCACATGGTTTCATATTTTGTGATGAGGAAATTACATTTTAAGTGAGCCGTAAGAGTCCAAATACGTGTTAAGGGCTGTTGCAGGAATTTCTGTTAGCATAGGGAGAAAAGACTAGGCAGTAAAAGGTGACACAGCAATACGACAAGACTCAAAGGACTTTATGAGAATAGATTTAATATATACAGTATATACTGACACTTTTGTTGATTGATAAGTAAACAAAAGGTATTTGTATTTTTAATCTTATACAATATTATTAATTTCCATATGAATCTAAGGAAAATTCAAAACACTGAGCAAGGTGGAACATCTTATTGTTTAAATGTTAACTTCAAATGCAAAACTTGTGACACACAAAATAGTCTGTCACAGTGGTGATGACACAGTGGAATTAGTGTGAGTAAAAAGTAAAAATAAATAAATAAAACAAAAATCAGGCAGAGACTTTGTATGGCCTACAAAAAATTAAAAAATTAAACACTCTATATGACTTCTGAAACTTCAAACAGTGCACCTAGAAAACATCCTAATGCTCCATATAGAGATTTGAACATAATACTGAACATAATTCTGCAAAAGCTTGACTGTTTGTTATAATAAAGCTTATCTTAAAGTAATGTACAGAACATAATGCAGAGGCGAAAAATGTATATATTTTGCTGGCAAAAACAAACAAACAAACCGCAAAATAAAATCAAACAATAATCAATTAAAAGTATGACAACATTTGATGCAATGTTGGCCACGCGAACCAAAATTACAATTTGTTTGGTTTATACTGCCCACTTGTGGTCAATCTGGAGGGTTTGAAAAATGGTGAAGACCTCAACCATGGACACTGCAAGTTGCGCACACAGCTTCAATTTTCTGTTCTCTTCAAACCTGAGAACATCTTGGTGCACATATCTCTCTCTTTGTCTAAATAGTCCTTGTAGCACCTGAAAAAGATCAGTTGATTAGTTTAGCTTTCACATTCACACATGTAAGAAGAAGACTTGACAAAAATATGAGAATGAATACTTACAGAGCAAGCTTTTTCAGCAAGGTGTTGATGTCAGGGTCAAATGGCTTTTTCGCCTGAGCAAGTGTAAGGTAATCTTGTGCTTTCTCATAGTCTTTCATATCCAAACAAGCCTCATAAAAAAAGAAAGAAAGTTCTAAATATCATATCAATACTACCATATGGCCTTAATTGGCAAACTGAACAAATAAAAAGCCACAACTATGAAAACCTGATTGGAAGATTCTTCCAGAAGCTGAAGTATTCACTACAGGTCAAAAGTTCAAATCATCATATAACTAATCAGCATATTGCTATGATTTTCGAAGGATCATATGACACTACTGGGGTAATGACTGCTGAAAATTCCACCTTTTCATCACAGGAATAAATTACATTTAAAATTATTAACAGTTCTTTTAAATTATAATAACATTTCACAATATTACTGCTTTTACTGTATTATTGTTCAATTAAATGTAGCCTTGGTGAGTACAAGAGAAAGAACTGTGTATGGAAGGATTTACTAGTTTGATGCAATGTCTATTAACGAACGAGCCATTTTCACACCTGGCTCCTTTGGAGCATTTGTTCCCTTTCAATTTTGGTTCACTTGACATTGCGTCAGAGGCTGACGCTATGGGGGAAACTAATTTCGCTGAAACATACTGAAGCCTAATTGAATAACGCTGCTGCACATTCAACAGCCAATGGCGTTCAAGCGCGCAAAATGGGGATGAGCCTGCTCCCTATATAAAAGTAGCACTGAGCGAGATTGCCTCAGAATTGTTCTTCTTCACAAGAAGTCTTCAAGAAGCTTCATCGTGATTCATTACATTCAGCGGACAACGATTTTGCACCAATCCCCTTTGCATTCCGGCAAAGACATGGAAAAAGCTACCAAACCCTGCACCGCCTGTTCGGGACCCATCGAACGATAAGTGCGACAATACCATGTCAACAGCAGTGTCTGACACAGAGGACTGGTCTCACAGCCCTACAGAGGAGACCTACTCCATCTGGCATGACCCGCACTCGTGCCCACATCTCCGGCTCACCCATTAAATTTTTTTTAAATTTTTTTTTAAACACAAAGGACTAAAGCCCCTATTGCATTATGAAGGGGTGTGGCTAGCGCTTCCGAGCATCTCAGAGTGGGATAAGAAAAGAGAAACAAGCGGTTACACGCTTCAATCTGCTCACAGACCGGCACGCTTCAATGGCGTTGTAATGTCTGTGGTTCAACCCCAAGATGAGCCAGTGTTAAGAGCGGAGATTCACAAACTCCTCGCGAACCGAGCTGTGGAGATTGTGATCGCTGAACTGCGGGCCCGACATGCTGTCGAGGGATGGAGTAGTCCAAGGAAAATGGAGACTGACAGCGAATATGATTTGGAACATTCTAAAACCAGCGGAGGTGGATCTGTTGGCATAAACAGAGAACTGCCCACTAGATCTGCACGCTTCTGGATAAACTGAGAATCAAAATTATTTTGTTTCAAACTTTCGCACCGGGTAGTTCCAGGAACTACGCACCAGGGTGGTTCCCCGAGAACTAATGTTTCCCTTAGGAATGTTTTCCTGGTTGCATTCGCACCGCCAGGAGGAACTCTAAAGTTACGTAAGCCGCGCTTGTTGTTGTGACTTTTATTTTGACGGCCCGGCAGGTTGTTGCGTTGGATTTTCTCCTCAGCGTAAAGGTTTAGAGGTCCATCTATTACCGCTTTCCATGTTCATAGAGTTAGTTTCTGGAGTAAATATATAGGCCATAATCTGTGCGTTTACACAGCCTTTTTAAAAATGGCGGGTGCTGATGTTTCGCATGCGTTCGGCCAATCAGCGTACACTAACGTCACGGATTGTTCCTATAGTGCTGGTTTAGACCCTACTCTGGAGTACAACTAACCCAAAAAAACGTGTAATTTACTAGAGGTTCTGACAAAATCTTAATTTCTGCAGTCTATTTACAATGTTTAATTAATCTGGATGAATTATAAAAAAAAAAAAATTTGGTTTGAATGAATGATTTAATGACTCATAAATACTTGTTTCATTACTGGATGAATCCATGTTTATTGAACAAATATCTTGAATGAATGATTCAATGACAAATACATTTTTAACAGATACTTATCACCACCTACTGGTGCAGCGATGAAATCAATATAATTGTTAGTTGAAGCATCATGTTACTTTCAAAAGGTAAATTAACTCCATTTTGATCGCTTCCGGAGACATCAGTGTTTAAACCTGAGGCTGAAATATAAACTTTTATCCCAGTTCAAATATATACTGTGTTGTTGAAAAGACTGTTTGTGAAGCTCTTTCATACCCATTTATGACAGCTACTCTTTACTCTCAGCATCCCAATCCCGAGCTATGGAATCTGCATGTTTGGCCGCCAAAAGCGGAGTGCGCCAGTACCGTGTTAACTTAAAACGATCAATGAATCAAGAGCCCCTTTTACCAGGCGTCTCTATGCTCATAAATGGAAAGTCTTTGAGAGCTGGTGCAGCTCACAGAATATATATCCTGTAAACTGCCTGACTCCAGTTACTCGTCTTTCTTGCACTTGGCGTTGGTGTTAAGAGCCCTTTCAGACTCTCTATTCGAGCTATTCAGCATCATTAGCCACTTTTCCACTGTTGGGCCAGTGCGAACCAGGGCTAACAGCGTAGCTGTCAATAGCCTCAGACCTTGGACATCGAGCCACAAGGCCAAAATCAAGCTGCGTTTCCACTGTCAGGCCAGTAGCCCCTAACCTAAATCCCTCCCTTAACACGCCTCCATAGAACAACGTCACTCAACCTCACCATTTTACCAGCTGACTGAAAACTAGCTAGATCGCAAACTCAAAATAAGCATGACCGAAGCGAATGTTTGGTCTTTACTTAAAGACTTAAGATTCCAGCATCAATATTTGACCAATGTTTTACAAATTAAAAAGAAAAATGTTACAGTGACAGTAATTTCTTAATTTTTGTTACATAAGAGAACACAGCTTCCATTTATTTGGGATCACAGGAATGCACAAAGCAATATAAATTAAGGCTTTTAAGTCCAAAGGCTTACACATTTAGAACAATATTAATAAAATAAATGTTTGTCACATTTATTTGGAAAGAGTTTTCTAGGGCTGCAACAACGAATCGATTATTAAAAGAATCGATTACGAATTTCATCGATTCATTGTGTCGCGCGACTATTGCGCCGCTCAATAAGTCGCAGAGATTTTTGAGTATAAATGAAAAAAGTTGAATTGAGCACGGAGCAGAGCAGAGCTATGAAGCCTTGTTTATACTTTCGCCTGGCTCTGCAGCGCGAGTCTCCGCTGACTGCGCGCGCACCTCCCCAAACGGTTGAGGCATTTATACTTGACGCGCTCGCCGTTGTACTATTCTTTGAAACGACAGGGGGCGACTCGAGTAATTGTCCTCTAAACCATCAGGAATCAGCGGTGAGAAGAAGAAAGCTACACGCGTGACAATGTTTATTTTAGGACACCACCACCACCAATACCACACTACAAAAAGAATCGTGTAAAACCCAGTAAACCCGGTGTTTGTATCGGAGACCTCTGGCGCAAAACTTAAATGCTTCTCACTGCGCTGTTTAATGGTTGCGTGATCGAGACCAGTCAGCAATTAAACGCATTTGTTCTGAGCTCATGCTGCGCTGTCTTTTGGGCAGAGCTAATAACTGGCACGTTCAATGTTTCTCAAAAGCAACAGAAATGGCAATGCTTATCCCATATCAGTTTACTGCAACACCTGGCCTAAAAGCTAGTGCTATCACCTTGTGTTGACACTGTGAAACTGCATGATTTGTAAATTAGCCTATGTGTGGTAGGCCACATGTAATGTATTCTAATAGACAATCTGCAGGGCTTTTAACATTCATCCCCGGGCTGTAATTGGTCGGTGGGCCGCATTTTGCGTGTCGGCTACGCAAAATGCGTACAGGTTGGCAGGTCTGACTTTCAGCAAATGAAACTTGTATGAAGACCCAAGTCAATTCTTTGCCCGAAATAATTACGAAGGACTATTGCTTCTACAGACTGCTTACACAAAATACACACGGGAGTATAAAAATGATATACTTATTCTCTTATTTTATATCATCAGCACTAGGGCAGCATGATCAATCGCAAATTTCTATTTTTTTCAGATTTTTTATTAAATAAATAGGCTATATGCACACCGTTTTAGTGAAGAGGGGCTCTGTGACCAGTAGTAAATGCTGCTCCATCTCTGAAAAAACTGCGAGTTTGAGTCACGAGTTTTGCATTATGTGCAATCGTGCATTTGAAAAAGAAACATGCGTCAAACATCTTTCCAAACTTGTAATACAAAGCGTAAACCTGTTGTCCAACAAATGACAACGTTTAATAACATGTTTTTACTCACTTAATTTCGTCAGGTCGAGTGTTTGGAATTTCCTTTTGTGAGCTGATGAAGGCTTCTCATAGAATCAGGCAAACAATATATTATTTTATAGTATTCTATTCAATAATAAAGGCTATGCATTATGCAATATTGAATAATGCAATATTCAGTACCGGTATACCTCGCAACCCTAGTTTCAGCATACAATAACACGACGATTGTGCACCAAGTTGCACCAAAATAATCGATCCGAGATCACCTGAACGAGGTAGTCTCGGTCCGGATGAAAATTACACCAATTGACTTTCAAGCTGTTCGGTTCTGATGAGAAAGAAATCTGACCTGACAGACCAGCGAACCATGCTGTAGCATAATTCATAATGGGAAATGCATTACAAAAAAAGCAGCACTGTCTGCAAGAACGCTGTGCTGACAAGGCATTGATTCTCACTCTAATTGATATGATCTTTTTGAGATAATGATGCATAAACACATTTTGGTATGCTTTGAAATGTGACCTTGTGAAAGTGAAACGAACCATGATGGAGAAAATGCAACACTGTAACAATTTAAGTCCCTGTTTCAGAACAAAAACAAATGATCTACATGTCTGAAAATATATTAATATTTGTGATCAGCTAAGTAATTTATACAATTTAGCTAATTTTAATTTAGAACGTGGTTTGATTAAAATTTTGACTTGATTGACAGCCCTAGATTTTACAAAGCAATATGCTTTTTGCTAAAAAAATTATTAGATTTTCAACAAAGGAGGTAAAAATGTCAAAATATTGCCCAACCTGGCCGCAGCGGAAGAGAGCTTTAGTGTTCTGGGGGTTGATGTCCAGGGCTTTCTGACCAAAGTAAAGGGCCTTCTGGGGTTTTTCCAGTTTAAGGTACGTGAGTGAGAGGTTGAGCAGGAAAAGCAACTTTATCTCTTCAAGACGCTGCTTCTCTTCATCATCCCTCGGCTCACGGTTCTGCAAAAGTGTCATGGCCTATACCATGGGACAACAGTATGTTACACAGAAGAAAAAAAAAATCTCAGTCTATACTTAGAATAAACTACTAATTTTAAGAGCACATTTTTCTTCTATGCATTTACAAACTCTCATACTTGCGAAACAAATAAGACACTTATAAGCAGAATACCTGCTTGTATCTCTCTCGAGCATCTTCGTAGCGCTTCTTATTGTAGCAGAGGTTGCCAAAGCTACGCTGTGTTTCCAGCACATTCAGCAAGGTGGACAGAGGAACAGTGTTCTGCTCTTCCTGGGGAATGTTGAAATCACAATCTTAGATACCAAAAACAAAATAAAAGAGAAAGCTGAATGCATTTATTCGTACCAAAGTCAAATCCATGAAATCATCCACTTGTGCCGAGTCCAGAAAATCAAGGACGTGCACCTCATAGAGGACTGTGGCTAATGGAGGTATGTGTGGGGGGCACCCAAGGTCCCCATAGGCATATTTGGGCTTGAAGAGAAAACGAGAGAACTCGCCTTTCTTCATAGTAAGAAGGCCGAGCTCTAAGCCATACAAAGTAACATCTACGGAGAAAGAGGTTTGAGTGTCTAGCACTGGACAAACAAGACAATATAAAAGAGAATCAATGATTATCATTCTAATTGGAGAATTCAATTTCCATCCTACCTCTACCAAGCTTCATCATTCGTGGATATCTGAGGTGGTTGGTGGTCTCAAATGGTGCATCAGAGTACTCAATGAAACCAGAGAAGTGAACTGTGGATGAAATGAGTTCATGTCAAGAAGCTAATAAGAAGCTAGAAAAAAAGGGAAATGTGTGACATAAAAGTATAACACAACAAATCAAAAGTTTATTTTTATTTTTTGAAAGAAATGAATACTTTCTTTCAGCAGGGATGCATTAAATGTATCAAAAATGACAGTTAAGACATAATATCTACTGCCTAAAATATTAAGCACCAAAACTGTTTTCAACTTTTATAATAATAAGAAATGTTTCTTGAGCACCAAATCAGCATATTAGAATGATTTCTGAAGGATCATGTGACATTGAAGAAGAGTAATGGCTGCTATATTTTCTGAAATTTAAAATATATTACAGAAAATAATGTAAGAGTTATTTTATATGATCAAATAAATGTAGCCTTGGTGAGCATAAGAGACTTCTTTCAAAAACATTAAACCATTTTACGACCTCAATGTTTTGAACAGTAGTGTATGTTACGAATCATTCATCTCTGCACATCATTGGACTATCATAAGCGAGAAACTGGTACTATGACTCAATTAAAACCATGTTCAGTTCAGCCATTTACTTGATACAGATGCATGCATTGGTACGGGTGGGCCTTCCCCTGCATGGACAATCTCTTTGAGAATTCCTCCATCCCCCAATATGTCTTGCATTTGCCATGCCAGACGCTGGAAAGGAGTCTAAGACAAAAATAAATGAAAAATGTATTAACATTATTGCAAAATGTGTTAACATGAACTCCCACAA
This sequence comes from Leuciscus leuciscus, assembly GCF_965113295.1. Lineage (NCBI taxonomy): Eukaryota > Metazoa > Chordata > Actinopteri > Cypriniformes > Leuciscidae > Leuciscus > Leuciscus leuciscus. Next base: position 12,259,932 of record NC_138729.1, read on the forward strand.
ACAAATAAACACCAAGAAGCACAACAGCAACAGGAACCTGGTACCATGTTTTTTGGACCATGTTAAAACCTTGGTACTCTTTGAAGCATCTTGGAGTGGCACATTTATACATGGCCCGTGAATATGCTAATTGTTCAAGATTGTGGTAGGCCTACATATCAGGACCATGAAACTACTGTCTGATATCGTCATTATACCATGATGGTACCGCAGTACTACATTGTACCACAACACGTGTGCAACACTGACCGTGTGAGCTCAACTCAACTCCAAGCCTGCCCACGCCACCACCAAATAGATCATCATCATCATCATCATCATCATCACACGTGGAGGCTAAAAAGCTCTCGACTTTGATTAACGTTTGTGTGCATTCTACAATGTGTAATTTGTGCAATTTTAGCCTTGTAGAGAACTTGCGTTAATATAAATCTCATTTTAAACACACATAAAGAGAAGTTAATTGCTTGCCAGCGTGTTTTGTTGTAAAAAATCTAATAAAAATACATCATTAGAAAATTGGCTTATTTACTGATGTGCAGTTACCTCGATTCCAAACTGACGGCGCTCATCTGGAGCAATAAACTGTAATATTCTCGACGTCCTGCCGTTTGTTGACATTGTGCATTTGTTTTAGACTTTTGAGCGGTAATTCTGCAGGTGAGTTGGTCTCATTTAATCTGTCACCGCTAGTGCGCGTGACACTTGCGCCAACTAGCGTCCGTCATGTTCATATACCGGTTTAATAAATTATTGCTGTTGTTAAATTAAGAAATAAGGCACAAGACGCAGGTGTTGTCAGGTCAAATCTATAAAAACGGTTACTCTTTTCAACATACTATATTTGGGACACTCTTTTTCTAATCTTACATACTATTTAGGATGGATATGCTATGCATAATGGGACGCAGGGGCTGAATGACGGGTAGGCTTTTCTCAAGAACACGCCCAGAACAGGGGAAGCTCGTGAATAAAAGTATTCGCTACCTGGAACCAAAATTCCAGCAGTATAAATCATTTGCACAGCCGTCTTTTTACTTTTATTTATTTTCTATTCTAAAGCAACATATGGTAGTTGGACGGTTAGTATGTGCAAACAGCGGAAAACTGTGTCGTGCAGTGTGCGCATGTCATTAAATCAAAGTTTATGACACTTTATTTAGCGTATGTTTGGATTAATTGATCGAAATTATTTTATTACATTCACGTCAGCATGATCAGTTCATGTTTATAAAACAAATAATGTTGTAACTTAATGTAGCCTACAATACATTATAATATTTAAATGATTTCAGATCTTGGGAATCAGATTCACAGATGCACATTACAGGTGCAAGAAAAAAATCCCAATTAATTTAAGGCTACATGAGATAAACTATACACTTACTGTAAATTATTGTTTAATTTATTATTATTTTTTTTACAGGAAGATATGGCATTTTTTTGGAGGCCTCTACAGTGGAGCCTAGATTCATGGGGAAGTTAAAATTAGGAAGTCTGGGAACAACTGAAGGAGGCAGCAATGAGGGAAGTAATCATTAAAATGTACGTTCTTTGATAATATGTGCTCTGTTTATTACATGGTGTATTTTCATTCAAATGTAATAATGTACACTGCTGCTCAAACGTCTGGAAGATATTGAAAATAAATATGTAATGTATTCCTTTGATGCAAAGCTGAATTTTCAGCATCATTACTCCAGTCTTCAGTGTCACATCCTTCAGAAATCATTTTAATATGCTGACTTGTTGCTCAAGAAACATTTATTTTATCAGTGTATTTATATTTTGTGTACACTACAGTTAAAAAGTTTCAAACTTTTTTTTTCTTCTTTTTGAACTTTATATTGAAATTGTTGGTCATATATAATAAATGCCAGTATTCCAAGACATGACATAGCCTATTATGGACCCTTTTCACATTTCTGGGGTTCTCAGAAGCGGAAGTCTTCATAGTTGGGTACATTATATAGTAGGCTAGTGAATGAAAACTACAACAAAAATGATTTTTGTGTTCACATTTGACCAATAGCAAAGAAAGAATGAAATCCCAGAAAATTAAGAATTTGTTTTTGTTCTTCGCTGTCTGTTAAACTCTATTATGCTGTGACATTTTTCCTCTTCAAAAATAGTGGTTTGATCTTTCTGATGAGATTTTTGTCCACATCGTTTGAATAGAGGCAAGTTTTATATTTATTAAAAATTTTATACTTATGTTTATACAAAATATTATGGTTATGGAGGAAAAAAGTTACTTTTTTTTTTTTTTACATTTTGTTTCTTGGTACAAACATTTTCTGTGAATGAAGTGTTGGGGTGCAATTGTATTTTCAAATCAAGACCATTATTATTTCCACTGATCTTAAACCTCAAAATAATTTGAATATGATATATAACCGAATGATCACGGCACAAGACATGTTTCGACGAGAAAGATCTTTCAATTCAAAGTAGGAAATAGTTTTCACTGGGACAACTAGCTCGGCAAAGGTCATACCTACTACTATGTCAGAGCTGAGAACATTTGACTTCTTGAAAATCCAACAGAAACCTTTTCAAATGAAATGCTGGCACAAATGGCAATGTTTCCTAAAAATGACCGGATTATTTATGGCCTGTCTATTTCAGTGAAACACCCAGTGATTAGTTGAAGTGGATACACTAAAGCAAATAAAGGAGGAAGTGCTTTAAAGTGGAGTGAGGAGGAGCCTTGATCCGCACACCTTCTTGACGTGCCATATACAGACTTTGCTCTTACTTCACCTGAGTTTTCACTCACTCTTTCTGTATCTTCGGGATCACGCACAAAAAAAGGACTCCAGCACTATATTTCTGCAGTATGGTGAGTTTATGCATGCAAATAAGAAAAATATTCAGCGTACAGTTGTCTTTGTTCCAATGTATAACCTATTTGTCTAACATTCCAGTAAACGGTAGAACTTTTTAAAAGGTTACTATGTCATGTTATGCAACAAAATATATATAATGCACTTTATCTTGATCTACAATCAATGGCGGTGTTTTCACTTTTGTTCATATGTAGGCCAAACAGTAGCTTATCAGACAGTTATGCAGTAAAGTCATGCACTTATCATCTGACAGGGAAGATTATTGCAAATATAAGCACCATTTATGGAAATAAAGTGGCTCTAAAATGACATTTAAGCCACACTCAAAATGTATGAACATCATTGCAATAAATACAAAATATAAAAACAGATATCAAGACACAAGTACAGTTTACAAACAAAACATTACACAAAAAAGGTTTTGTTAGTTTAAATGATCAAATAATATATACTGTACACAAAATGTGAGACTTAGTGGATCATGCTTATATTTAAAGCTGCAGTCCGTAACTTTTTTGGGTTAAAAATGATCCAAAATAAATGTTTGAGCAAGTACATAACCAGTACTAGTTGGTGGCATACCAGTTCAAAACTATCTGCTTGCCTTAGCTCGATTCAAGCTTGTAATAATGTTTTTAATTCCAGTGGTACTGGTGGATTTCCGCGGCAAATCGAGCGTGTCTTTGTGTCATTACGTCACATCTGTACACATGAAGAAGGTGTCTCGGCTAGTAGGTTATGTTGCGTGTGAAGATGTTGGAGGTGGAGATTTATAGCCTTTTCTCACAGCACTTGATATAATTAAACTTATCAATTTGATGGCGGATCCAGAAAGGTTCAAACGACAATCAACAGTGACAACTGGAGATTCACCTGTTGTAAAATGCAAAAGACTTCGGACTTCGGAGTGGCTACAGAAAAGAGACTACAACCGGGCCCATGCAAAAACAAGGATAAATATCGGAAGGGCATTAAATGTAGTCACGCAATGCTGATGTTGTTAACATTAACAATTTGAGAACAAATTTGCACGGTTTGACGTGATATGATAAGCGATTGTTAGATTTAATCAGCGCGATTTTCTTCAATGCTTTTTTTCCCTTAGTTGGTCAGAACAAAAGTGGATGTTACTTACTTGTTCAGATTACATTTTCCAGTGGAAATTCTTATGTTGATCATACTTCCAAATAGTAGAATCTGTGATTCTGAATGACAGTATCCACACCGGCGCGGTGACTGACAGCCGCACATTCTCCTCAAAACATTGGATTCATCCGCGCTGTGCCGTGCCGAGGCACAACCCACGTAGTTGATAATTCCGCGAATAATGGCAATTGCAGATTTCGAACAGAGATGACGACAAAGAGGAAAAACTACGGATTGCAGCTTTAATGTCATTGACTACACCTATGGTTACGGCAAATCCCAAACTATTCCTGTTTCCTAATCATGTTTTTTTTGTTGTTGTTTTTTTGCATTATTCAACTTAATTCTGTCATAAATAAATCATGTTAACTGATTTCAAAAAAGTTTTTCGTGTATTTAAAGCAAATGAGAAGCAGAGTACTTTCATGCAGAATGTTGTATTCATAGCGAAGCATGTCATCCTAAATATTGTCAATATTTGCATCTGTTTTAGGATAAAATTGAGACTGCTGAGAGCGAGGCAGAGGAGGTGAAAGTCACTATGCTGGAAAATGCAAATGGAGAAGGACAACTGAAGAATGTCAATCAAAAAGCTGAAAAGCCTCAGTCCACCGTGAGTCTCCTTAGTGAACAGTACATAAAGATTTACATCACATCTAGAATTAATACATCATGTTATATTTATTCAAATGTTACAATTACATGTGGATGTCTTTTTATTTAAGCCTGCTAAAAGAGCTGAAGGTTTGTGCCAAATCTCAAGAGTGTAACTCTAAACAGCTGAACAGTCTTTGTGTTTGTTGATGTGACAGGCATACTATTACTGGTATACTGAACATATAAACATTATTACTCACAGTATTCTGTGAAACTTAAAGGATAAGTTGGTAACACTCTACAATAAGGTTCATTAGTTAACATTAGTTAATGTATTAAATAACTTGAACTAACAATGAGCAATACATTTGTTACTGTATTTATTCATGTTATTTATTTATTAGTAAATGTTGAAATTTAATACATGCTGAAGAAGTATTGTTCATTCTTAGTGCATGTTAACTAAGGTAGTTAACTAATGTTAACTTATGAACCTTATTGTAAAGCGTTAACGATAACTTTACACACTTCACACACTACATGTTAAAGGTTCATAATCTTCATATCCAGTTCTATTTTCATTTCAATTTCAGAAAAAGATTCGTAAGGAATCTGCAGCAAAGCAGAAAGGGAACCAGAAGATGGAGTTTCTGCGGGCTAATAAAGGACTCGTAGCCACTGTCCTGATTTCAGCTGTTGTTATATTCACTGTTGTGGTTGCCATGCTTGTCACTAAAGAAACAGAAGGGCACAGTCACTCAGAAGTGTACAACGCCACAGAAATTCCATAGCAACAACTGCAGAAGACTGCTGGGACAAATCTGTTTGTTTGTTTGTTTGTTTAGACTTGTTTTCTGATAATAAATTATCATGTATCATTATCAAAGTGCCATCTGATCTAACATGCACTGTAAAAAAAAATTACATCCCCAAGTCAAAAATTTCTAGTGACTGATAACATCTCAATTTTTCAATTAGTCTGATGTATCATTTCTCATTGAGCCAATGTTAACAGACTATTGCAACAAGAATTGCACTTGGGCCAATTAAAAAATGTAGATGTGACCAGTCACTAGAAAATTTTGACTTGGAGAGGATAGAATTTTTTTACAGTGTGACATTACATTTTCTGGTTTAAACATACTTAAAGGAATAGTTTGCTTCAAAATGAAAATCTTGTCATCATTTACTCACCCTCAAGTTGTTTCAAACCTGTATCAATTTCTTTCTTCTGCTGATAACAAAGGAAGATACTTTGAAGAATGTCGGTAACCAGACAGTTGATGAACCCCATTGACTTCCATTGTAGGAAAAACAATACTATGGAAGTCAATGGGGAACATCAACTGTCTGGTTACCGACATTCTTCAAAGTATCTTCTTTTGTGTTCAGCAGAAGAAAGAAATTCATGCAGGTTTGAAACAACTTGAGGGTGAGTAAATGATGACATTATTATTTTGAAGTGAACTATTCTTCACTTAATTATAATAAATGATATCAATGCTTTTGCATTCTCTTGCAAATGTTTTTTGAGTTATTTGCGACCGAGCGCAAAGTTTCTCGGGGAACGCAAAACTTTTGCGATGAGAACGTAAAATCTTTTTTTCTTCTTTTTTCTCCCATCTCATATTTTTCCATCACCATGTCCCTTAGGAGCTCCGTAGTTTTAAGTTTGTATTAAGACGACGATTTAAACGGTTGTGAGTGAAAAATCAGGTTGTGGGTACGTTTTTTCACTAAGCTCATTATTTTTACTTTGTCATATAAACATGACTTGGCAGGAAAGGTTATCAAGAAAAACACATTCCCCGTGAAAATTGTGCTGCTGATAGTTTGGTATGTAAACACAAGGAGATGTGATTGAAAGTAAGGGCATTTTCTTAGGTCAAGTGCACATATCCTTTTTATTCTATACAGCAGAGTGGAAGGAGCACACACACATTTTTTGTTTTTGCTATGATTACAAAGGACTCATCTTAAAGACAGGCTTTGTTTGAGGCTAAAGATTGTATATAAAAAGCACTTATCAGCATTAACAATGTTTCTTGTTCACAACCTCATTGTTTTTAAATGTTGGAAACCATCACGCTGTCATAATCATGGTTTGAAAACTGTATTTAATTTCTGATGAACGTGAAAATAAATGCAGAAATCTATTATTTGCTGTTATGACTGCAATAACTTCAGTGCTTCATGTTCTCATGAATTTTTTTAACAGCAAAGAAACTCAGACTTTCCTCTTTCCTCTATCGTGCAACATTGACATATTTAATGTACCTATTTGAATATTAGTCTTACAATTCATTTGAAGTAATTTTTTTCTTTTTTCTTTTGTGACCGTATATTGTTCCGATAAAGGCTAAATTTCACAATTTTTATATTTAACAGTCTACTGGCATATTATGTAAATAAACTTTAATATTAGTGGTCAAAATATAAATACAAAATAATGCAATATGAAATTTACAAAGAATCGCCCTGCTCTGAAATGATTTTAACTTTGTGTTGAGGAAGATATTCAATACAAACATTCAACTCTATTTTTATCCCCTTTCTGAGAAAGCAAAACAAAGAAGGAGACTAATAAGGGGTTGTTCAGAATATATTTTTGTATTCCACTGAGCTGATTTTTCACTGTTTTCTATGTAAACATGATTTATATGTATATACTTGGCTGTGTGTTTGGGGTCGTTATCATGCAGTTCGGCACAGTTTCTGAAGGGAGGGCATCATGTTCTGCTTCAGAATGTCACAGTACATATTGGAATCCATGTTTTCCTCAATGAAGCACAGCTCCCCAGTACCAGCAGCACTGGTAGATGCAACCCAGTACATGCAGCCACAGTCCATGATGCTACCACCACCATGCTTGACTGTAGGCAAGACACAATTTTCTTGGTACTCCTTACCAGGGCATCGCCACACATTCTGGACCCCATCTGAGCCAAACAAGTTTATCTTAGTCTCATCAGACCACAGGACAATGGTTCCAGTAATTCATGCTCTTGGACAGGTTGCTTTCAGCAAACTGTTTGCAGGCTTTCTTGTGAGCCAGCTTCAGAAGAGGCTTCCTTCTGGGACAATGGCCATGCAAACCGACTTGTTGCAGTGTGTGGTGTATGGTCTGAGCACTGACAAGCTAACCTTCCGCTTCTGCAACATCTAAAGCAATGCTGGCAGCACTCATGCCATGCGTCTGTTTTTTGAAGCCAGCTTCTGCACCTGACGCACAGCACGAGGTCTCAACTTCTTTGACTGACCCTCGCGAGGCCTGTTCCAAGTGGAACCCATCTTGGAAAACCTCTGTATGACCCTGGCCTGTACTGTAACTCAGTTTCAGGGTGTTACCAGTCGTCTTCTAGCATAGGCCATCTTTGTGGAGAGCAACAATTCTAATTCTCAAATCCTTAGAGAGTTGTTTGCCATGAGGTGCCATGTTGAACATGCAGTGGTCAGTATGAGAGAATTGTACTCAAAGCACAAATTTTAACTGCTCTAAAACAAGATACACAAATTTGTATGGTCCTGTCAAACAGACAAAAACATGAACATGATGAATAGGACATGTGGCTTTGTCTGGTTAAATGACGTACATCTATTATCACTTAGGGTGTACTCACTTTTGTTGCAAGCTATTTTGACAATAATGGCTGTATGTTGAGTTATTCCTTCTTCAAAGTCCAGATTGGACCCTATAGAGAATATTTGGTCTCACATTAAACTCAAACAAACTGGGAGAGATTTTTCCACTACTCATGAACAGTTTGAAGCCATTAACATTGAGTGGAACAACACTGACTCTTCTTCCTGTAAAGAACTGTCTAAGTTTACCCACATGGCATAAACATTTAAAGAAAACAAAGGGGAAAGCTATTCCATTTCCATGTACTTTTCTACAGCATTATAACGTGCTAATTTCCTGATGAGTGATTTTGTGATTAAAACTGTTAAAGACCACTAAAAAGACCATTGAAGAGAGATTTTTGAATTGGCCAATTTCCCCCCCCCCCCCAATGAGTGAGTGTGTGCGTGTGTGTGCGTGTGCGTGTGTGTGCGTGCGTGCGTGCGTGCGTGTGTGTGTGTGTGTGTGTGTGTGTGTGTGACACTGTATGCAAAGTGCATGAATAGACAGCAGAGGGCACCATCCAATCTATCAAAGTGTTACTTTTACATAGTTAACATTTTTAAATGGTTAAAAAACATCTTGATCAGTTTTAGTCTGATTTGAAATTAAACTCTTAATTTAGAGTTTAACATTAAACTTGTTTAATTAATACTAATACTCATATATATATGTGTTAAGTATAGGCTATATATTTAGCAAGTTTACTTTAGCAAGTAAACAGTCAGTTCTGGAATTTCATGTGTTGGAGACAGGAATGCACAAGTGAAAAGACCTGATCTGACAAAACATGGGGTGTTTCCAGTATGCAGTGGTTATATCAAAAGTGACACAAAGGACAACCAGTGAACCAACATCAGGGCCCAAAGCTCACTGATGCATGTGGGGAGCGAAGGCTTTAGCCCGCCTGGTCCAATCACACAGAGGAGCTAACGTAGCTGAGATTGCTGAACAACTTGATAGAAAGGTGTCAGAACACACAGTGCATCACAGTTTGCTGCGTACTCACGGTCAGAGTGCCCATCATGACCCCACCTACAATGGGCACGTGAGCATCAGAACTGGACCATGGAGCAGTGGAAGATCGCCTGGTCTGATTAATCACGTTTTCTTTTAGATCAGGTGGATGGTCGGGTGTGTGTCGGTTACCTAGGGAACAAGATGCAGCAAGATGCACTATGGGAAGACGGCAGGCCTGTGGAGGCAATGATCTGCTTGAAAACCTTGGGTCTTGGCATTCATGTGGATGTTACTTTGACACGTACTACCTAGATAAAGACTGTTGCAGATCCCAATGATTCAGGAATGGTTTGAGGAACGTGACAAAAAGTTCAAGGTGTTGTCTTGGCCTCCAAGTTCCCCAGGTCTCAATCCGATATGGGAGGTGGTGGTCCAACAAATGCTTTAATTATCAGTGTCAGATTCAACAAGGTGCTGGAAACATTCCCCAGATATTTTGGTCCATAGTGACATGATATCATTGCAGTTTCTGCAGATTTGTTGACTACACGTCTATGATGTGAATCTCCCGTTCCACCACATCCCAATGGTGCTCTGTTGGATTGAGATCTGTGACTGTGGAGGCCATTTGAGTATAATGAACTAATCGCCATGTTCAAGAAACCAGTTTGACCATAAATTACTATAGGAGGCATTGCAGAATATCACTTGTATGGTGTCTGAAATATTATTTATTTTGCATTTTTTAAGTGGTTTTAATGGTTACCTAAATTATATATTAAACATGACATAGCTGCTGTAAACAGTTTGATACTGGCAGCAAACATCCTTCTGAGTGAACAGTGTCTCTCAAGGTACATTTGATTTCACAAAACAAAACCCTTGTGAAAGATAAGGAAATGTACAGAATGGGTCATAATTCAATAGAAAGTTGCAGTTTGAACAGGTATTTCAGTTTCCATTTCACAAGGTTATCAGACAATCTGTCTTCTAAACAAAAACTGTTTTTAGAAAGTCTTTTCATTTTGACACATCAATTTGTGAATTTTCCATTCAACGAAAAGTAATTTATTATTGTAGCCTAAAAGGTGATCAGGGCCTTATTCAAACAGCTGCACTGATGTTCTCATACACTGCCAGCCCAAAAATAAAAGTCATTTTTGGATTTAAATAGGCAAATGCTTGAGAGTCTATGATTGGATCATTATCACAGTGATTATTATGTTTCTAGCCTGTTATATGTTTGGATACAGTTCTTCAAACCCCAACTGATGCTTTTCATATCTTAAACAACAATGTAGGAAGACACATCATGGCCATATTCCAGGATGACAATGTCAAGATTCTTCAGGCTCAAATTGTGGAAGAATGGTTGGGAGGGAGCATGAAGAATCATTTTCACATATGAATTGGCACCTCTGAGTCCAGACCTTAAACTCAGTGAAAGTATTTGGGATGTGCTGGAGGAGACTTTACAGAGTGCTTGACTCCTGCATTGTCAATACAAGATCTTGACCAAAAACTGATGCACCCCTTGATGGAAATAAATGTTGTGATGGTATATGAAACATAATGATTCAATCATAGACTTAAGCATTTGCCTATTCAAATATAAACACAAACTTTTTTCTGTTTTTTTTTTTGGCCGGGCAGTGTAGAATGTACATATAATTATGATGAATAATAAAAAAAAAAAGGACTCTTATAAATATAATTATTTTGACTGAGCTTTATGAGGCATCAGGGCACCTACAGATGTTTGAATTTGGCCTTTCACACAAAACAGGAACAACATAAATAGTACATTTCTGTAACGTATGTCTTAGCAGCTCCTTTAGGAAACTGTGAACATCTCACCACAGTTGAATTTTCATAGAGGTATTTTGCAAGTACTTGGAACAGAAGTTGAATATTGCATTGTTTCATTGTCTGGCATTACAACGTATAAATTATAAACAAACAGATACAATACATAACCAACTATCATTGGTTTTTATAATAATTCTCAATATAACATATTGCTTTCAAATGAGCAATATCTAAAAACGAAAATACTGTGTAATCAAAATACAGCTTATTATGGAGGATTTCACATTTCGGGTCCACTAAATAAAAAAAATACTCAGGTTTCCCCTTTAGTGCACTACATCATTTCCAATACATCAAAGTATCTTTCAAAGAATCCTATATATTACTAAATGATTTGTAGGAACTGAGGTGGTAACAATGGTGTGATGCTGATTAGGAAGCTTTCTTCATTTCATAATTACTGACTAAACCACAGTCTCAAACGCAGTACTGATATTCTATGCAATATTATGCTCAGCTAAAGGCATTCACTTACAAGCAGCTCTGCGTAACAAATGCACATCATTTAAAAACAGTAATGTTTTAAAACAATACACTAAAAGAAGACTGTGGATAAGACCTCTGATTCTGTTTTGATGCTAGATTAATATCAAAGTGACAGGAATAGGCATGCTGGAGAAACAAACAATGTCTTCATTACACAAAACTCTCTCCAAATCCACCTGAAAAATGTACAAATAATATAGTTTGACTGATGAGAGATGCACACCAGCAGTCAACAGCACCAAATAAATAACAATTAGTTTGCTTCACCATCTAAACATTCATCTCAAACGCAGATATAAGAGCGTGCCTGCATTTTCTGTAGCAAAAGCATTTCCTGTTTTGAAATAGATATATTTATTAAGTTCAAAAAAGTGATGGGAAAAATATGAGATGGGGGGAAAAATATGAGATGGGAGGAAAAATCTAAATTCAGTGCCTTTGCGTTCCCTCGCAAATTAAGCTTGCGATACTTTAAAAGAGAATGCAAAAGTTTTGCAAACAAAACGATTGCATTCCCCTTAGAAACTTTGGGTTCGCTCGCAAAATGTTCGCGTTCTCTTGCAAAATTATTGCTTTTCCCTGAGAAACTCTGCATTTGCTCACAAAAGCACAAGTTTTTTCCAGTTCAAGTTAAGTTTTGTGAGCAAATACAAAGATTCTCAAGGAAATGCCATGCATTCAAGTTATGTGTTGAAAAACAAAATGGAGAAAAAAAAACTTTTCAATGCTTTTGCGAGCAAATGCAAAGTTACTCGGATGAATACAAAATAGAGAAAATTTGCGTTCGCTTGCAAAACTTGCTTTCTCTTGCAAAAGGATTGTGTTTCCCTGAGAAACTGTGCATTAGCTGGCAAAGGCATTGCAACAGTTTTTCCTCCATCACCAGTTTTCTGAGTAAATCCAAAACTTCTGCAAGAGAACACAAATGCTTTGCGAGCGAATGCAAAGTTTCTTGTGGGAATGCAATGTATTTCCCCCCAAAAACTAAACTTTTGCATTCTCTTGCAAATGTGTTGGTTTCCTCTAAGAAACTGTGCGTTTGTTTACAAAATAATTGAAATATAGCATTTTCAATTCGTCATACAGGAGTAGCATAGTCTTTTGGAAAACTGATTAATATCGCCTTATATTTCTAAAAGTGAAATAAACTAAAAACGACTGTGCTTAAAACAAAACATCAGAATAATAGTCACAAAATCGTGTTTCTTGTTTTCCTGAAATGTTTAGAATTTGTTCGCAAGATACCTGGAATAGATCAATGCGGGCAGTTTTTGGATCAAGTGATGAAAAAACTTGGCAAAAGCACCAAAACGTTTGACAAGGTAGCACAGAGATGCACTTAAATCTTATTCAATACAGCCACAATGTATCCAGAGCTATAGGACAGAAGGTCCACAACACCTGATGTCATGCCGATACGGTGCCACAGATCAAACTAAGCTGTGAGCACTTGGAATGAATACATAAACTGTTCCCAAACCTCATTCCAACCCAACTATTGGCAGCAAAGGCTGGTGCGACTGACTTAACATCTCCACTGCTACAGTGATGGCTTGACCTGTTGTGTAATCACAGTTTCTACAGATTAAACGGGTTACTGAAGGTTGGATGGGTTTAGCCAATTATCTTCTTTGTCTAAACGAGTGTCTTTGTATTGCTGGCAGGTATGTAACAGAGTCACACTGACAAAGACAAAGCGACCAAAGTCACTGATGTCCAATGAGAGTTGGAGATTTAGGGTGACATGAGCGTCAGAGACAGTTGCGACAAATTGCATTAGTTTTTCGAAACTTTATGCAAGAGAGGAGATTCAATGCACCGACTACCAATAGAGCGCTGCAGTGATAGCATATTTTTGAAGGACAAGAAGCAACCAAGGATTTTTCCATTGGATTTTGGAGTACTGGAGAAAATAAACTCTGTGACCAACAAACGTAATGAACACAATTTGTATGAACTTTGGAGCCTAAATAAATACAATCACCAGAAGTAAAAAGCAAAACATTCCTTGATTATAAACACGAGGCTGATAAAACGAGCTAGTGACTTTACTTGTTCGGTTTGTTGACGTTCAGTGTCTCTGACAACTTCTGTAGGGCCATTTAGCATGTTAGCAATCGCCTTTTCCAAGACAAATAAAATCACAAGGGAAGAACTTGAAAGTATCTTGGGTTAAACCACAGACCCTTTTCAGGTGTTTAAGCAAAAACCCAATGGACTTTCGGGACAATGGAACCGGAAGTGCTAAAATGCTTACTCGTTTCCGAGTTTTGGCCTACAAAAATACGTCATCCCTGCAGCACTGTATAAAATTTCCTGATGCTGAAATACTACTAGCAACCAACAGTTAACTTGTTGACCCTGAACAATTTAATCACTGTCAGTGTGAATGCACCATAAAAGATGAGTTATTGCAGTTTGAACAGAGTAAATTGAAACATTCCTATCTATCAGAGGCAGGAATCACCTGTGCTGGTTACTGGGGCTGTACTTTGAGTTATCTAAAACATGAATGCAAAATATCATGCAAAATACCGTAGTTACAACCGACTGGTCATTACCATTGGATTATAATCATCAAGTCTGTAAACTTACTGTAATTCTGTATTGCTTGTACCAGTGTTTCACAAATCCGTGAGCCAGATGAAAAGTTCTGAGTCTATACGCTGAGGTCTGAGGGAATACCATAGAGGTTAACCCCTAAAGCATGGCGATGCTTTCTGGTGTACAGTTGAGGTGTGTGGAAGTGCTGCTGCCACCGGGTGACTTGAGACTGCGGGCGCCACATCCCATTGCAACACCCTTCCCGATACCCCCCATGATGACCGCTGACCCCGGATGGAGATGTTCACTGCGTTTCATTAAGGCTGCCATTATGGTGTCACTGTTGACAGTGCCAAACTCATAGGTGAAGGTGCCATAGTACACCAGGACCAGCACCGTGAATACCCATTCACAGATCGCTGCGGCGTGCTGCAAAACAAAACTCTCATGGACGAAGAAGATACCACCTTGAATGGGAAGTATGATGTTAAGGAATGGCACACAAACCTTCAGCATTAAAAATACGGTTATAAAACAAAGATCTGAACATTTCAAAAAATACTTAAGAGTTCCGACTCCGAGGTGTTGGGAATAGTGTTGGCATAATATTTATCTTAAAGGGGTGATATAATGCCCTTTTCACAAGATGTAAAATAAATCTCTGATGTCCCCAGAGTGTGTATGTGAAGTTTTAGCTCAAAATACCCCACAGATATTTTAATATAGCATGTTAAAATTGTCACTTTTTGAGGGTGAGCAAAAACGCACCGTTTTTGTGTCTGTCCCTTTAAATGCAAATGAGCTGCTGCTCCCGGGAAAGCGAGCTGAGCTACAACAGCTCGTTCTTGGCAGATTTGATTACCTCACACAGACATGCACTGAACATTTCAAAAACGTTTAGCCTTTTATGTTCAAACCAGAGTCAGAAAGATGGAGAGACTCAAGAAGTGACAACATTTCTGAATGGTTAGTTGATAAATTAATGTAACTTATGTGTAGTTATCTTCTGGTCATTGATTAGCCTATTCTGTCATGATAATCTATAAATCGTGTTCCCGGGGGCAGGGCTTATGTACATTTTAGGGTACGTGATGTCACTAACCCGGGACCAATGTCATGTAGTCCCTACCAGCTGTTTGTTGCAGTCCTTAAAAAGCAATTTCTTTAAAAGAAAATATTATATCTCTTTGCTTTGAACTTTGAACGTCGTAACTTTGCAGATTGCAGCGTAACTTGTTTATGCTCAAACAGCAACAGTACACACTAACTAAAGTTAGAAAAGTGAAACATAATCAACCACCCCTTTTAGGAAATACACTGCTCTGAAACATGTAAAATGTATAATTGTGATATGACTGTTCATTACAAATAAAATAAAAAAGTGTTTTACTACACTGCTAGGCCAACTTTGTTAATTGTAATGCAAGTATTCATCTTTTGTACTGTTAGGCCTGGTTTCACAGACAGGGTTTAGATTAAGTTTAGATTATAATTGTAATGTGTATGTGCTTTGAGACATGAGGTTATGCCATCTCTCATCACATGATGCTTTGCAGACTCTGCTGTGATCGTTCATGTGCTTTGAAGGAGGCGTGGCTTTAGAGAAGGGAGTGATTGTGAAGGGTGGGTGGGATCTCATGATTTCAAAGCTAGCTTGCTATTGCTAGCCTCTCCGACATTGCCTATCCTACCTTTACTAGCAGCATTATAACTTTTGGATTTTGCTTACATTTCTCAGCGATTACTCAATGTTCTTTAGATACATGAAACTGGCAAAGCATTGTTTTATTTTCTTTGTTCTAATGTTTTTTTATTATTATTCTTTGATCTTTATTGTATTGCAGACACTGAAAAACACTTGAAAAACTTCAAGCACAGTTTACTTTTTCTTTGTTGTATTTTTTAATTTTTTATTATGGATTGTTTGCTGAATAAATACTTTAAGCATGTTTATTTTGTTCTTTGTTCTACTGTTTGTTTATTTAATTTCAGTTTGTTTACTTAAATATTTACTTGAAAAACTAACTAGTGTCTTAATTTGTATTAATTTAAACATTAATATTACTTTTTAAATAAAACGTTTTTTGCTGTAGTATCGAAATTTGTTCAAATGTACTCATCCAAATTTGAGTTTCATGTATCAGATCATGACTTATGAACTCCTGGTAAGGATACTAAGGACAAGCGATACCAAAGCTCCCGCTGAGAGCGCCACACGCACATGAGCCATCCAGTAGTCCAGCGCTGTCTCTGCTATACGGTACGTCAGAACACACTGCAGACACACAAACAACAAGCCGGCAGGGAAAGCTACACCAGCTCCCACATAATGAAGAGTCTTGGCATGATCAACCTGAAAAACAAAACAAAAAAAACAAACAGATCGAGAGGGTGAGACTGTGAGAAGAATGCAAGATTTATATGTAACGGGCTGAAGTTGTGAGTCTATTATCATATGTTCACCTGAAAGTTCCCAACCATGACCAAACCCAGGGCATTAATGCAGCCGGACACCAAAGAACTTGTGTTGGTCCAGCAATGATGGCTGTGTTCGATCACTTGAGCATAACGCAGCATGCACACCATAACCACTGCAGGGACACATTACAAAATGATAATAATAATTCATTGCCTTTGACAGAGGTGCCTTAGAAATCTAAGACAAATTGAAGTAATATTGACCAAAAAAAAACCCACACATTTAAAGAACAGGAGCTGCATTACAGAAATGCCATATCTTATCATTTTACTTAAGACTTGAAAAAGTTATATTTCTTAAGTGAAATTATGGTTACTAAACAGATTGGATAGGCTTTTAAATGAGATGTTTCTGTAATACAGGCCCAGATTAGGAAATCAACTAAATTTCGGACTTAAAAATAAGTTTATTTAGTTTAGTTATTTTCAAACAGTAAATCTTACCCATAAATGCCCCAACATTGCCTATCAAACTGAAGAGACAGCTCTCTGGTGGATAGCAACCACATTTACTGTCAAAAGAGTAGAAAACCAGATATTAGACAACTGTTGCATGATAAGTTGATGATAAGTTGGAAACCAGTACTACATCTTGAACATGTGGTCATTTTGTGGTCTTCCAGATAAATTCAAAGTAATTTTTTACCTAATGAGGGGGATGTCTTGAAGAGTGCAGCAGGACTTTGGGAAGCCCCTCTTAGCTGTTTCCTCTGTACATGTCAAATTGTATGTCCTATTATATAAAGAACCAAGCATAAAAGTTAACAACAGTATGTGGTGACTTTAGGATTTGGGATTTAACCCTGTAAATCCTGACATACGTAATTATAGTCCTTATTTTTTTTTAACAGTTTGCTAAATGTTTAAACAAAATATTCTAAAAAATGTTTGCATATGTTTGTGTGGTGTTATTTCATTTATTTCTAGTTTCATATTTGATACATTAGGCTTAAATGACTCATATAATATGATATAAAATACGGAGTTCATATTCAGGTAGGAAAAAAGCACCTCGAACTGAGCAGAAAAATACATTTATTTGGCCAAAAAGTCAAATTAAATTCTGATAGCTTGTATGTTAATAAGATCTTTATAGCAGTATATAATTATCAGTTGTCACTCTACAGTATTTCTCCCAATAATGTCATAGTACTATGATAATCAAATGCCTGACGTATCGTTTTTGATACTCACATTTTAATGTGATTAAAATTTTTTTTTAAAAAATATGCATTTAAAATTATGTTAACATAAGTTTCTTTACACCAGTAAGTGTTCAAGTTGAAAATTGACTAACAATATAAAATGTATTCTTACGTTTACATTTGACGTCAAAATCAGAAAAGATTTCACAGCAAAAAGGTGTACCACAACCTCAAAGGGCACGTTTTTACAATTACTTTCAATCAAAATATCAATCAAATGACAGAAGGCATTTAGTAGATTGTGCATATAAATTGATAAATTATATATAGATACAGAAGGCTTTATAGGGTTAACGTACCAGTTCTCAACAGGACAGACATGGTGGTTCATTACTGCCATGGCGTAACTAGAAAACAAAAAATGTTAATGATTATTTGTAATAAGTATTTGCAAATGACTTGTCTGAATGTATAGTATATCAGCTAAACAAATAAACAGTAGATATTTAACGTAACTCTCCTTCACTTAAACACTCACACAATCCATATCCCTGTGATGGAGAAGGCAGACAGGCTGACAGGCAGAACAATCCAGGCAGTCATTGGTCAGTCCGTGAGACGCCTGAGACCCCCGCATGAGGGTGTGCAGGACGGGGCTTATGGAGAGACGGTGTGAGACACCAGCAAGTGAAGCCATGCAGTGTGGGGGTGTGTGGACCAGCGGGGGGCAACGTGATGCTCCTTCAACTACATCTGGAGGCTCGCAGATTGCCAACAACCCTCAATATCTAGTTTAAAAACACAATACACTGATAAAAGATGATTGCAAAGATTATACGCGGCCACAAAGCTGCAATATTACTGAAATACAGAGTTATCAATGTAGAGACAACTGAATTGAGACACTCTTCGTAGGTCATTCCATGTCAAATCAACCAAATTTCGGAAACTTTCCCAGCTCAATTATTTATTTATTTATTTATTTTCTGAAGAAAGACAAACATAAATAGTGAAGAAAGCCAAAATATTAAATGTAATTAGTGTATATTTACAGGTTAATCCACTATTTTGTACAGGGAGTCAAACGGGCAATTTTTACTAAATTTGGAGCCAAATAGATGGAAGCATCAGTAGTTTATTTTTACACAGAGATTGATAGGTCTATTTGTAAAATATGTTTACTTAAGCAATTTTTGCTGTATTATATGCCAGTATCTCCATATCTCCGGTATTGAGCCATAGAGGGCCTTTAAAATGAAGATACCAAAAGAAAAGGTCATGCACCTCCTCTCTATCTCTCGCTCATAGAAAAAGAGGGGAGTGGTAAAGGATATTCAAGCCAAGCCATCAAACTGACTTCATCAGAGAAGAAACGCCATTTCAGAGCGGGAGCAAATGTTCAGATTTTGATTAAAGATTACCACAACAAGCATCTTTTTCTGTGTATTATCTTGCACGGATTAATTGTTCACCACAAGACTAGAAATGTACGCTAACAAAGTAAATAGGGTCAATTTGGATTTCATGATGACTTTAAGAACCAGATATTAAAAGTATTAAGATATCTTTAATACTTCTTGATGCAAACTTGGGGCAAAAAAAAAACACAAGAAGTGCTTCTTTACCATTTCTGAACTGTCTCCGTTGGCATATACTGCAAAAAAGATTGACAGATTTCACTAATAGACCTATCAATCTCCGTGTAAAATAAAACAATGAAGCTGCCATCTTTCTAAAGACCCACCTCTACAAAACAGTGAATTACTCAGTAAATATACATTCATGAAATGTCATATTTAGGCTTTCTTCTCCATTTATGTATTTCTTTCACCAGAACAAAATATTATATTATATATCTGGTTGAGTTGACACTGACAGAATGACCCCATATGCTAAATTACAAACAAGCCACAGTGATGACACTTACAATAATAGTTATGAAATAAAAATGTATGACTCATTAATATTGAAAATATGCAATGCACATTATTTCGCCGAGGACTTAACTCTCTTGAAGCACAATGTAAACCCCACATAAACCTTTGCTTTAAAAGCGTGGAGTATAAAGACAAAAACTTCGCAGTTGTATTAACAAATAATAAAACTATTGTTATTATACGATATTATCATTGTGGGGTGAGCTCTTATTTAAGTTACACAGACTTCATATACTATAGCCTACTTAAATATGGTTATGGCACGTCCACGAAAGACGTCAGTCGTCAGGTAGATTTGTAATCGGTTAATCTGAGATGAAAGATCCTCTGAAGCACAAGTCAGACCAACAGCCGGACTAATAATGTCCCCTTCAGTCCAAATCAGTCTCAATGTCACATCAGCAAATACAGTACGACAAAACTAACCAGATAAATGTTTACAATTATAACTACGGTATACGAACTAATAGAACGAAATGACGGTAAATAATAACTAAACAGCAATTTTTAAAGATAAAACTCAACATCGTGTAGCTTGCAAGCTATCCAGCAGCAGATGCTATTGCAAGTAAACAACTTTATAAAATGGCTAAAATCTCCTCCTCTACGTATTTGTGTACCTACACACGCAGCATATGTGTTTCTACGGCATTTGACCTACCGTATATCAGTGTGTCATTATTGAGATATTATGTTTTGATATGTAAAAGCATGATCCTACCGCAGGCCCCGCGGCTCCTGACCGGATGCTGCCTTTGCAGTCTGAGTCTTCATCAACAGAGGGCGCCCTCATCTACCTTTGCGCCTCCACAGTATTTCTATGGGGTTAAATCATAGACTGGGTTAAATCTGATACATTGAGTATGTTGTTCTTGGCAATATTTTACAAAACAATTTCCTTCTTGTCCTTTTTTTATAAATTAAATTTAGACTTTGAATACAAATATATAGATACTCACACACATACAAATAAAAAATTATTTGCGATTCAAGTGAGTAATTCAGATGAATTCAGTAACCGCTCTGACCAATTCATCATGCTTTTTGATTCACCGGCTTGTTAATCATTCCTTCGAAATTCGGACTTCACTAGTTGCGCGGTATGCATGCTGTTGATAAGACTGTAAAAAGCTGTTGATTCACTAAAAAGTACCGGCTCATTAGAAACATTCGTTCGAGAATCGGTCACGCTGTGTATATTTTGGTTTCTCACTCTAGTTCTGAAAAATAATTTTCTACCACACCATATGTTTGAAGACTGAATTGTCGCCAGAAGCTATACAATATATGGTATATAAATAAAAGTATGTGGGCATTTATTTTTATTTCATTTTCATTTTATTTAAATTTATTTCTTCATTCTTGCCCATATGTATCCTAGTCGTTGTATATTGAATAGTATTTATGTGAAGAACTTACTGTTTCTGTCACATTTTTCATATCACAATATGGCAGAAAAATAGAGGGTATCGGTAGAATATTATTAATTTCTTCACCGTGCGTCTATCTGTCATGTAACAATATAGGCCCAAACTTGTCTCTTGTGAATTAAATAAATTAAATTGCATCTGTGTGTTTCTGGATTTCGGGGTATTCGCTTGTAAATGCAATAAACTACAAAACCCATAATGCCACATTCAAACCGGAAGTAAACTGTCAACTGACAAAAGTCATTCGAACGGGTGTTGGGTTGTTTTGCTAAAGCACTGGCTTTGCTCTCAGCCTCGGTCAACCAAAAATTTATTTTCGCATTTTCGATTGCTATAATTTTCAATGAACTCGTATCACCTCACATAGGTTATACATCGTAGGAAGTCAGACTGAGATATCTTGTCATTTCAGTGTAGTTTCCCTAGCGATTCCCAGCATGACTTCTCGTCGGCCTGACAGCTTTGAGGGTTTGGGTTACAGGGGCAGAGAGGATCCGTCATTCAGTGGGGGGTATTCGGGCAGGTCATTCAATAATTCATCCAGCTCTGACCTCCAGCACTGGGTCAGCACACCTCCAGATATACCTGGAAGCAGAAACCTGCATTTTGGCGATCGCACACCGCAATTTGAGGCGGCACCTGCCCAACCAGGAGCAGCAGACGAAGCGCAGTCAGCGGCTCCGCCCTCCGGTAACAATGAGTTCAATTTATGACCAGCATGCAAGTGATATGTTATTACTGAAAGGGAACCCACCTTTTTCCTAAAGAGCCTAACAGTTACTGCGTTTTAGATTATGGGTGGCGCTTTCGGTTTGGGGAAGTTCCACTTAAAAAGACTGAAACAAATCATAAGGTTGCGCTACAAATAAACCTTTGACCGAATGAACTGTAACATTTCCTCCATTTTCTATTTTCAGAAGTGAGGACAATAACGTAACGTTTGGAATTTTAATGCGACATGGTAACAAGAATATCTATGGAAAGAGTTCTTTTCAGTCGCTGCATTCTTTTCCCCTTTTCGTTTTTTCTAGAACGGGTATATAGAACAAGCATCATGGCATCAACCTGGAATGCTATTACACACAGACTGATGTATATAATCTAATCAAAACCATCATAACATCAGTCACCCAATATGTATTTAATAACACAAATTAGAAAACTTTGTGTTTCAAACAATAACTTGATAACTCAAATGAAGGCTCATTGAGTTGATCTAGTAAATCGTACGTATGAACCAGTTTATTCAAATTAATTGGATTCCTGACCCTCCTTCAAGACTGTACAGATACAGAAATGTACAACATAAACAATAAATGTGCAGTTATGAGACAAATTAACTAGAGCTATTCTACGTTTATTTTAATATACAAATGTCGTTTTGCATATGACTAATTTTGAGTCAACATTATAGTATTGTTAAGCAGGTCATGAACTTTTCTGGGGCCTATACCATGAAGCCGGTTTAGGTGGCTAGCCAGGTATGTTTCAGTTTAGTTTGCACCAACCCTGGGTTTTAGGCAACATGAAAGTGGTTTGGCTTTTATCAGTGTTCATCGCCGTCCAGCTAACCTGGTCCGGGGCAGGTTATGTTCCTAGTAAGAGGTTGCAAACCAAACTTGGACCAATCAGCTGTGAGCAAAGTGACATATCTGATGCAATAAAGTGACTCCAACTGTTCCTACTCCAAATTAAAGGTCACGACGACATAGCAATTTTTTTTTTTTTAAGACAAAACCGTCTGGCTTTTAGTAATGCTTATTTAGAATAATAATTCTGTATGATTTTGATATTATTTATGTAATTATTATACCCTTAATCTATCACACATGTACAATTTTAGTTTATCAATTATTACGCACAGTTTAAATGAATACATTTATAAAGGTAATATAAATACGCTTTAGGACTTCACAACTTTTACTTGCACCAATATAGAAAGACTTTTTCTTTTAGTTGTTCTATTTCATAGACAGCTATTTTCTTCTTACTGTGTAAATTTGTTTAAATTCTTAATATTTTTCAATTTTGTAATATTCTGCAGAAGAAGTGACTCACAGTTTCACTCTTTCTCAGCATGTGATTGGCTGATGACTGATGACACACCTAAACTCCTAAACTCAGGATCAAAGCCTGAGTTGACAGATAAAGTTGATGATCAGCATCATGGTACCATCAAAGCCTGGTTGGATTGGTTTGGTTTTGTCAACTCGAAACTAATCCTGTAACCCTGAGCTTGTTCAACTACCTTCATGGTACAGGCCCCGGATGCAGATGACACTTAAAAATGTCACTCTTACAAACACTCCATGTTGTTTACTGCTAGGTGTAAGCAAACACATGACTCATTCAGAGACCTTTAAAATAAAATGTACAAAGGCATATTGGTCAATTCAACACTTTTTTTTCTTTTTCTTAAAATAACAACTAAAATATGTCTTTCAGAGCAACTGAACAGATTTGCTGGTTTCGGGATAGGCCTTGCAAGGTAACAAAACCCAATAATCACTACTTAAAATAATGTTCTTTTGAAAGTACAGTGAGATTCAGATATGTGAAATAATGTTAGTAAACTCATAATCATTTTTGTATGGTTTGAATTAGCCTCTTCACAGAAAATGTCCTGGCCCATCCCTGCATTGTGTTTCGGCGTCAGTGTCAGGTAGGCTGAATCCAGGGAAGACAACGTTGAGCACACAAATCCTACAACCTCAGTGTCTATCATGAAAGATTTTTATATGCTTATATCATAAATATCTATGTGTTGCTGAAACGTACTCTGTTTGCATTGCATAGTCCTGATAAATATCATGTAATTCTGTCATAAAATATCATTTAAAATCATTTAAAATTGTGAAACTTTGTTTCAGGTGAATTACCATGCCAGGTGTTACCACTTGTCCCCACTGACTGCCATCAGCGTGATGTACAATGTCACCAAAACTCAGGTAATATATATATATCATTTCTTTGTCTCTGTATTTTTGCTCAGGAATACCTTCTTTTAAAGAACACATTGAAAGCAGGGCAATTGAGTACTCCTGGAGTTCCTCAAGGCTCTGTGCTTGGACCTATCCTTTATACAGGCACATAGTAGTTTATCCTACCATTGCTACGCTGATGACACGCAGCTTGTTAAATGTTGAAGCAAATGTAAATGCAAATTCATCAACTTTCATTCCACAAGCGCCTTATAACTTTGGATAAGGAAACCTCTGAAGGAATCCCAACAAAAATATAATGATTAATAGCATAATTTATTGTCTTTTGTCCATCTTTCTCTCTCTCTCTCTCTCTCTCTCTCTCTCTCTCTCTCTCTCTCTCTCTCTCTCTCTCTCTCTCTCTCTCACACTCACACTCACACACACACACACACACACACACACACACACACACACACACACACACACACACTCACACACTCTCACAGGGTCCTAAGGCTTTATGGAAAGGAATGGGCAGCACTTTTGTGGTACAGGGTGTCACGCTGGGAACAGAGGGCATCATCAGCGAATGCACCCCACTACCAAGGTATAGAAATATACAGTGTGAGCCATCACTAATAAGTGTCCATGAAAACACCTTCTAAAGGTTATTCACTGCTTATTTCGTTTGTCAGTCTATGTTCTATAACAAAAAGTTTAATAATGACTTCTATATTTAGATCTAGATATTTTGATAAATGACAGTTTTCAGGATTTGAATTTATTTGATCAATTCTAATATTGTTTCCATTGCCATTATTGAGGTAAATTACAGTTCTGTCTAATATTGTGATGTTCATTCACAGGGAGTTATCACACAAGTGGAACCCTAAACAAGTTGTGGGACATTTAGTACTCAAAGGGTAAGTTAAGCTAAGTGAATTCACTTGTATTTTTGGTATTGTTTGGAAAATGCTATAAGCTGCAAGTTGTTTATCTCTTGTTTCATTTGAGTCATAATTGAACCTCGCTCTTCCATATCTGGGATCTATTTGAATAAGCTTCTGACTAAGCGTAATATGCAGGTAGTTTTTTATATAAAACAAAGTCCCACAGAGAATACGGAAAGGGAATTCCATAGGCTTGACATTTAAATCTCGTCCTTATCTCTTTTTGTGCAGTCCTTTGATCTTGTGAAATCATTGTGTTTTTTTTGGGTTTTTTTCCAGTTTGACTTATGTGGTTGCAATGCCGTTTTACTCAGCAAGTCTCATAGAGACTGTACAGGTAATATATTTTAATACAATATTTTTGTTTTGTATTGTTTTTGTCCAATTGTATTGTCTTTTTCATGCTCTTGCATAAAGCAAAAAATATATAATAATAGTATATTCTGTGAATTTTGTGCTTAAAACGGAAATTTAAATAACTGCCAGTAGAACAAGACATGATATATTTTATTTTATGCTGGTTTGCTTCTCATGTATGTGTGTCTTGTATGAAAGATGTTTAGATAATTTTATTGGAAAACAAGACTTTGATTGAGAAAATAATGTTTGCTCTATGAAAATAGTTTATCAATCATTTAAATAATACATAAAAAAAAAAATATTACAAATAGGTTTTCCAACTGTTAGGGGATTTATGGTTAAAGACCCAAGGACCAGATATGATTAATTAAGACCCGGAGTCAGAAGTGCAGTCAATTTAAGACAAGAGTCAGAATTATAATAAATTAAAGAAAAGCTTTACTGAAGATAGTTTGCAGTTTCATCAGACATAAGTCAGCTTCAAGACTCACACAGGAGTTCATAGGCCGCTCCGCTTTGTACAGTTACAAAGATCACAGGAGTTATACCCTACACCAAGGTCTAAGCTACGTCCTTGCTTCAGGTTGAATGATTCTGATTGGCTTAGAAATATACAAACTTTCCACATATGGACTGATAGGCAGTAGCACATCTCCATAGTCTGTACGGCTGCCACCAGGACCATGAGTTAGGTACGAGTGGTCCTCCAAGGTCACAAGACTGTGTGTCTATAGGTGCCAGCATGTTGAAGAAAACAAGTCAGTCAATATCCAATAATGCCACTTGTTCCTTAACCTGTAAACAAGAATACTAACACACACACAGACACACAGCTTCTTCAATGTTCGATTTGGCCATGCTCTAACTATAAACAGGAGAGTCTTTTCAAAACATCATATTACTTTCTTTCTCTCAAGGAGAGGACACTTTAATCTAACACCTAAAGTAATCATCTAAAGTAAAGCTGACCCCTGTGACCATGTCAGGGTACCCCAGCAAAACTGATGCATGTATTGACACATGTTGAAGACCTTTCTCAAACACAAAACGAGTCCTTTTTTCATTTCTGGAAGCTGGGCTAAATGAGCAAGCACTCTTACTGCATTCCTGGCATGGGCCAGACCCTTCAGTCACCACTCAGATATTTAATACAGACATTAGAGAATACATGAAAAGAACATTTCAGTAATCACACTGGTAACTTCTATAACTAAGTAAAATCTCACAAGCCTAGAGAAGTCATTCAAATCATTCGATATTTATAAGGAAATATATTGATTAATACCTTGATTATAATCACTCATTCGGTATATATTGAAGCAGTAGTGGATTCCAGAATCCACCTCTTCAGTCCCCCGTTTAGACCAATGTGGGGTCCAATACCGCCACATCTGGTCTTTCCATAGAGGCTGCTTCAAAATGTTAGATTTCTGACCCATGCTCCCCTGTTAGGTTATAATTTTGAAAAAAACAGAGAATATATTTTTCCTTGATCTCCAGAACCTTTGGACATAGCTGTCTTTACATGTCTTACAGCTGTTATTCATTTTTGCTAACTTGGTTTTATCATTGACTTAACTGATACAAAACAAGTACATATTTATTCTCTGGAAGCCGGGCTAAATAAGCAAGCACTTGTTGCTGTATTCCTAGCATGGGTCACACCTGCAGTCACTACTCTCAGATCCTAAATACAGACATTGGGCCTCATTCACCAATAACTTCCTAAGAATTTTCTTAACTTAATTGTACTTATAAACTTCCTAAGAAAAGTCTACGTTGGATTCATGACATGTTCTTAAACAACAGAATTGTTTGCTCCTGTGTTCTTAGGATTGATGAATCCCACATCTTCGTAATTGAAAGCGCGTGTCAGTTGTTCCTAATTAGCATAAGAAAACGCCCCGCAAATTCCCATACAAGGACATGACACTTCAGGGCCGTGTGCAAGAAAAGTTGTAGAATGTCCAAAAGACGCACAGATTGTGGTGGTCCACCGATCACCCAGCGAAAAAAGAACTTCAGTAATTCTGAAATAGAAATACTACTGCAACAGGTAAATGCCAAACGAGGCATAATATTTGCTTTAATCAGCTTAATTGCTGATGTAAATTGCAGCGTTAGTGTTTCTTTGCATACTAGGGATGTCAACGATTAATCGACGATCGATTAATTGTCGATAATACATTTAATCGATACAACTTATCGATCATCGATTAAGCAGGTCTTCATGCGCGCGCGCGCTGCTCAACCGCGAAACATGTAAAGCGAGCGCGCCGGAGTAATGTATGGGACCATTTTACACCTTCATCATGACTATAAATTTGCGTGTGCATTCGCAGCCTTTTGTTTTGTGCAAATGTAAGTTGTAATACTGTTTATTTTCTGTAGGCCTATCTATATCTGATTTATCTCATATTGGATGCATTTGGTTAAGAATTAACTCTGTAGTAAAGCGTCAGCTTCAGCGCGCGCAGCTCAAACGGCAGTGCACGACTAATAATGACTATTGGGACTGTAATATTACATAACATTATAAAGAGAACAATATTGTAATAAACATTGTGAATTATTTGGGTTTAGTTGCCGTGTCGCGTTGCTCCAGGAAGACCGCGTCCACAACATGATTAGTTCTTCTGAATGAATGGCACGTAACTTAGTTCAAGTTCACTTGTGCATGAATTTGCGTCATTTTGTGCAGATATAATTTGTAATATTATGTTTATTTTGAATATATCTGATTAATCTCATATAGGATGCGTTTCTTTTAGATAAATAACGTGCTAGCAAAGTGCTCCAGTTTAACGGTAGCAGATTCATTCAGCGCGTGCAGTTGTTCCAGGAAGAGCGCGTCCACAACAGTCACACATTCTAAGCGCATATGAGGCGGCGTTGGTGACACGTTGTATTAGTAGTTATATTTGATTATTAAATAATCAATTTAATTATCAATCACATCGAAACATTTTACAATCCTACTAGCCCTTTATTTATATTTAAAACCATTCTAATTGATTTGGTGAGGAACATAGCGTTTTGAGCAGCATTTGCAGACCCTGTCATGCTGTCATAGCCACTGCAGTAAGTCAAGTCAAGTCAAGTCAAGTTTATTTGTATAGCGCTTTTCACAATACAGATTGTATCAAAGCAGCTTCACAGTATTACATTTAAATAATACAACAAAGTTTGTTTCAAGAGGAATTTATTGATTGATAAAATTAAATTAAATATCCCCAAAATATCCCCAACTGAGCAAGCCAAAGGCAACAGTGGCAAGGAACCGAAAAACTCCATCAAGTGACCTAATGGTGTCCTAAAACTCCATCAGGTGACCTAATGGAAAAAAAAAACCTTGGGAGAACCCAGGCTCAGTCGGGGGCCAGTTCTCCTCTGGCATTTATGAGCTAGAGGCCGGATTGTAGTTTGAACTGTGGGATTATATGAATGCCTGGCTGAAGAGATGCGACTTTAATCTAGTTTTAAACTGGGAGAGCGAGTCTGAGCAACGAACAGTATCAGGAAGACTATTCCAGAGTTTTGGAGCCAAATGTGAAAATGCTCTCCCTCCTTTGGTGGTTCTGAATATCCTAGGTATGACCAAAAGCCTTGAATTTAGTGATCTTAAAGAGCGCGATGGATTGTAGGGCGACAGAAGATCCGTTAAATAGACAGGAGCTAAGCCGTTTAGGGCTTTATAAGTCAGTATCAATACCTTGTAATTAATACGGAACTTTATAGGTAACCAATGCAGTGATGATAAAATCTGTGTTATATGATCATATTTTCTTGATCTCGTAAGAACTCTAGCGGCGGCATTTTGGACTAACTGTAGCTTGTTTATTGAGGATGCAGGACAACCAGCTAATAAGGCATTACAGTAATCCAGTCTCGAGGTCATGAATGCATAAACTAACTTTTCTGCATCAGAAACTGATAGCATATTACGTAGCTTAGCAATGTTTCTAAGGTGGAAAAAGGCTGTTTTTGTAACATATGAAATATGATTTTCAAAAGACAGGTTGCAATCGAGTATAACACCCAGGTCTTTTACTGTAGCGGATAAAGTAACAGGACATCCTATGATGTTAAAGTTGTATTGTGCGAGGTTTTGTGGGCGGTTTTTTGAACCGATAAGTATTACCTCTGTCTTGTCTGGATTTAATAAAAGAAAATTACGCGTCATCCAATCTTTTATATCTTTAACACACTCTGTCAATTTGGAAAATTTAGCGTTTCCATCCGGCCTTGATGAAATATATATTTGAGTGTCATCAGCATAACAATGGAAACTAATTCCATGTTTCCTTATAATATTTCCAAGTGGCATCATATATATTGCAGTAGACGCATATCGCAGTATTAAGGCTAACGATTAATCGATTAATTGATCGTTAATTTAAACGACGATCGATCATGGGAATTTGTGAAAATTGACATCCCTATTGCATACTATAATTTTTTTTTAACAAATGATCAGAAATACATTACAGTAAAATACTATCATTGTAAACGACTGTAGAATTAAATAAAATGCAGTAACCAATTATTTGGAGCAAACTGTCATCACTCAATGTGCGTAAGAGTGCCCTTGAGTGTGTGTAGATTTTGTTCTTAGCTAAGAACAAATCCAAGATAAGAAAGCATTAGTGAATGTCAGAATCTTCGTAAAAAGTGCGTAATTGGGGTTTAAGAACACATTTCTTCGTAAGAACGGTTGGTGAATGAGGCCCATTGTCTTTAATCATAAATACCAGGATATATAGACTAGTTTTTATAAAACTATGATTTCCAATTCCTTTTATAATAAACGAAGAGGGATGGTTAATCCATTCTTTTCACTACCCCCCTTATAGACCCTTTAGGTTCAAAACACAATGGGAGTCTAACTAAAAATAAACAACAATAAAAAATAAGACTCATAATAATCCATATAAGCACTTTTAAGTCTCTACTGAATTCATCCTTCAGTTTACGGTCTACATAATTTGTAGTTTTCTTAGACATCTAATGTCATTCATCCATTTAATGGATTAAGAAATAAAACTTTTTTATAACTTATATTCACTCCTCCTTTGTTCGCCCACCGGCCTGTCATAAAAGTGATGGAGCTCTCTGGATAATTTTGATAGTGACTTAGCCAATGTGTCACTTTGTCTCTCTGCCATCAATTGTATTATTTGTATGTTTACCATTATGATCCCACCTAGTTGTCTATTTAAATTTAGACCCTCAGTTGAATTTAGACAAGAGTTTTTATCCCATAATGGACGGCAATCTTCAACTTCCCAATTCCAATTTACATAAATACTAATCCAGAGAGTAATTCAGATCAACATCATGGATGACAAAATTAGTCATAATTACCAGTAGCAGACAGAGCTGGAAAACCAATCCAATTAAACTCCTCCCATGTTCTGTATCATCTTTTCATCAGATTGACTCAGAATTATCAGCTTCTTTAAAGTTTGTCATTTCACTCAACCCTTCTGTAATGACAAAACACACATTCCAGAGGTTAATGACACAATATCCACAAAATCGTGAAATAATTGTACGCCAAGCGAACACATACATAAAGACATAAAGTGCTGTCACCTCACACACACACACTGATACTTGACACACATCAATATAAACTGCTCATAGTCAAGGTTTTCTTTAGCAGTTAGCTCTAAAAAATATTTACTTCACATTTTTCTTCAGAGTTTACCTAATTTTACATGGTCTCTAAACCAGTTTCAAAGCATGTCTGTTCATTATTCATTTGTTTTTAGAAAAGTCAGCTGGGTTGTTTTGGTTCATTATCATTATTTTGTTTAAGCTTGCTTTAGCAGGCTGAAAAGAGACAGACAGAGTACCATCCCTGCCTCCACGCAAGCAGTCTATCTCACTATACACACAAATAATCTTTTCAACAACCTCACAAGACTGTGACTTAAATTCATTACAATAACCTTTGATCATTCACAAATCGTGAGCTTAGAATTATAAGGTTCTATCTCCACTTTTGGTCAAAATTGAGTTTTTGACATAATCTGATCCATTAGGTGTTTATTAATGCCTGTGTGGTGTTATTTTTGTAAAAAAAATATTTTGTTAGTAGTTATTAATAAAATAAAAAGGTTCCATCTCTCCATTGCCAGCTGGGATGTAAAAACTTTGATGCTCAATATCTCGGAACTACCCTAAACGAAGATAGAACCTTATAATTCTAAACTCACGAAATGTTAAAATGTAAATGTTTAACTTCCAAATTAGAACCCTTGTTATCCAGACTTCTCTTGAATCTACAAAAGCGGTCTTCATCTTTAGCCACCACCATGTCTTGAAATTATCTTATGCCATGTCTAATGACCTGAGAGAGTGAAACTATGATTGAGACATATTAGTTCAAAATCAACTGTTGTATACTTTTTTCTAGCCCATAAGGCAACCAACATCATAAAAAGTTTTGTTACTGTCTCCACAACAAATAATGCCAATAACCTCATGGTTTCAGCTGGCTCTTAAAAGCCCATTCCCATTAGCTCTTTATCTATAATCTCCTTTTCCTCAGTGTGTTGTCCCCTGGCATAGTTGTAAGTTGTGGCAACTTTTCACAATTAAAAAAACAAGTCATCCAATGAATGCGGTTTCTGGTGAGTGGTATGGAGGAACATTTCTGGGTCAGACTGCTGTAACTTCTCACAGCTCATTGAATGAGAGAGACTCTGAGGCGTTCAGGACTGGAACGCTGTATTTTCAATTAGTGTTGGTAAATCACTAGCCTGACTACGTCAGACTTCGTACTTCCGCTCTATTTCATTTCGCTCCTGTACTCAGTCTGAGACCGCGACCTATCTCTCAGTTTTCCTCCGGCCTGAAAACAGCCGGCCAATCAACGAACAGAGGGCGGGCTGAGAGCCGTGACGTAGACGCTGATTGTACCGTGGATGCGTAGATTTACTTCACATAATCTGCAAAAGTCGTTCACAGCCATGTTCACTCCGGTATTTCGCTCGATGGTTTTGTTTTCGCATCATACATGTGTTTACAGTGGAAGTTAGATGCAGCTGAGCCAGCGCATAACACACGTCATAACCAAACGTTATGTGATTGGCTTACGGGTAACCAATGATTTTAAGCTTCAGATTAGCGCCCCCAGGCGGTAAAGAAAACGTTTTTCTATTACGGAACTCCAGACTCTCTCTACGAAGCAAAGCGAAGTAGCGGAGTCTGGTATTACCAGGCTAGTAAATAACATAAAATCTCAATCAAATGTCTGTGTTGCAATAGTACAATAACACTGCAATTGTGGAATCACATTATTGCAATAGTTGCTAGAAAGGGCAGCTGCAATCTGTTAAACTGTAAAAATAACAACATTAATGCTAGTGATATAATGTTGATTAGTCATATGTTAAGGACTGCCAAGGCATTTGTATTATGGAAAAAAATATAATTTAAATGGCAAAAAAATCCACTATTGTTGCCGTATGGCAACGTATCATAAAGTACCTTAAAATAATATTTAAAAAAATAAAAATAATTTCTATAGGTCTATCATAATGTATGTGGTAGAGGGTTAACCTCTACCGCAACCTTTTGACCTTATCTTTATCTCTTGTTCTTTCTCAGACAAAAACTTTTAATATCGTCATATTAAACAAAGATCTACTTTCAAACCCACATTAACACCAGAAATTTCTGTCAATTTATCACATTTTTTTTAAACACTTTCTTAGTAGACATTTAGAGTTACGGGCTGAATGGCCCTGCTGACCACAATTAAAACACTCTCTGTCATCTGGTGGATTCGTGTCAGCCTCAACTACAGCAGTAGACACCTTCACCTACATTTTGATCATTGTGAGCTTGCAAACGGCTCTAACTTACTGCAAACCACTGAAGCAGTGTGTCAGTGTGTACATCAGGAATGTAAACAGATCATTATCATTGGCAACACATTAATTTTCATAAGCTCACGGAAACGCTCAACATATTCTAAGGGGGTTTTCACAATGTTTCTGTTTAACTTTAGTCACACTTGTGCAGGGAAATGAACCCCAACCCATAATTAATCATTGTACGCAATACAGGGCTACATTTTTTTTAATTTTTCCGATTCTTTGTTTGTTTGTAGCCAGTCAAGTTGTTGTTTAACTTGCCAATCGGAATCAAAACCATGACTAACCAAGTTCTGCCAATTTCTTTGAAGTCAAGTATATTTGTATAGCGCTTTTCACAATACAGATTGTATCAAAGCAGCTTCACAGTATTAAATTAAAATAATTAGACTCCTACAAGTCTACATCCCTACCAGAAGCCTTCGATCGGTCAACGAGCGACGTCTCGTGGTCCCATCACAGAGAGCCAAAAAATCACTTTCCAGAACATTCTCATTCACAGTTCCATGCTGGTGGAATGATCTCCCCACCGGCATCCGGAATGCAGAATCCATGACATTTAACAGGATCTAGCAGAAGGACACACATCACACCCATTTTATCCTCCCTACACTGGCTACCCATCAAATCTCGAATTGATTTTAAAATATTAGTCTTAACTTTTAGAGCTTTAAATGGTCAGTCCCCACAATACATTGCTGATTTGTTGCTCCCCTACTCCCCAAGCCGTGCCCTTCGATCCTCAGGCCAGAGTCTTTTATTCGTCCCAAAGACTCGCTATAAAACCCGGGGTGACCCCAGACTGTGGAATGCCTTGCCTCTGTCCCTCCATGTGGCCGACTCTGTCGATTCTTTTAAAAAGCAACTTAAGACACTGTTATTTCAACAAGCTTTTAGTTGACTGGGCTTTATTGCCTTTTTATTTAAATTGTTTAATTGTAAGTTTTATTAGTATGATTGCACTTTGTAGAGCACTTTGTGATTGTATCTGTGAAAAGCGCTCTATAAATAAACTTTACTTATTTACTTACTTACTTACAACATTCAAAAAAGAGCTGAAAACTCTTCTCTTCCGTGAGCACTTAACCTCATAAAAAAAAAAGAATAAAAAAAATTTATAAAAAAAGATATATATATATATATATATATATATATATATATATATATATATAGCCTATATATATATTTTTTTTTTTTTTTTTTTTTTTTTTTTTTTCTGTAAATTCTCGCTTATCGGGCTTATGCTACTCTGAATAATGCCTGAACTTCGTATTTTGAGCACTTCTTGCGTAGTTTTTTGCCTCTTCACGATGACTTGCTTAATTTAGTCCCAATTTGTAAGTCGCTTTGGACAAAAGCGTCTGCTAAATGACTAAATGTAAATGTAAAATAATACAACAAGGTTTGTTTCTAGTGGAATTTATTGATTGATAAAATTAAATTACATATCCCCAAAATATCCCCAACTGAGCAAGCCAAAGGCAACAGTGGCACGGAACCGAAAAACTCCATTAAGTGAGTGCTTCAGAGCAGAGCTGCTTACAGCGTTTGCTCTCTTCTGCCTCACTATTTGTATCAGAAAAATCTTTTGAGTTACTCGATTTGTCAGCCATCTTATTCACAGGTTAAAACTCACCTGAAGTTATTTTGCAGTGATGGAGAAAATCACAAAGTTACAAAATCACAAAGTTACATATACTGGTCCACACCAATTTGGGTCACAATTTTTATTTTTCTCAGGGTCGTTCCTGATGCATCCCTGGCAAACAACCCTATTTTTATTATTTTATTTACCTAAATCCGTACCTGTCTGAATCACTAAGTTCGGGGGAACCCCTGTCCGAAATGGGAGAGATCGAGAGTCAGGATCACGAAGATAAACTTAGAGTTGTTTAGGCCTACTACATTCTGCTAGTGGGGGTGACTACACCTACACCACATGCTCATGACAGGCTTCCAATGCTCCCACCCAAAAAGTGTCCAACCGTGTTACTACACTCTGCTAGTGAGGGTGCCTACACCTACCGCACGGCCTGTGTCAGACTCTTCATGCTCCCACTCAAAAGTGTACACTCTGTCCTTGTGGTATTATATCACTGCCCGTCTTCTTGACGTAATCACTACAGGCCCTTCGTGCTCCACTCAAGAATGTCAAGTATTATCACTCTCCCTTCTCTCAACCTAGGACAGTCCTATTAAAATAATTAAATCTTTCTACCTTGTTTGCTGATTAGCCAGGGATGTCACCGAATAATAATTGCCCGCATTCTCCACCATTAACTGGACCCAAGGACCAAATATGATTAAGACCCGGAGTCAGAAATGCAGTCAATTTAAGACAAGAGTCAGAATTATAATAAATTAAAGAAATTAAAGAAAGAAAGGCTAAGAAATATATAAACAGTAATTTTCCACACATGGACTGATAGGCAGTAGCAAACCCTATCAGATATTAATAATACAGACATTAGAGAATACATGAAAAGAACATTTCAGTAATCACACTGGTAACTTCTATAACTAAGTAAAATCTCACAAGCCTAGAGAAGTCATTCAACTCATTTGATATCTAGAAGGAAAAATATTGATTAATACCTTTTTTGAGTGATGAGTGATTTAATGAGTGATTATAATCACTCATTAGATATATATATTGAAGCAACAGTGGATTCCAGAATCCACCCCTTCACAACAACAAATAAAGTGCTTTCACATTTGAAAAAGATCTTAGCCAGACACTAGATCAGGCTAGATGCTTTAGGAAACACAGTTTGATTTGATCTTGTGGTAAATGAGCAAAGCTGTTTTGGGTAACTACCTCTCCAATGCGTCAGTTTTACATCTGATAATTATTGGAAGATTTGAGTTTCTATGCAATAACCGCATTTGTTTTGTTTTCATTTTGACTTGGACTTGAATTTGCTGTTGGAATTATGCGATCGAGAACATTTTGAGGTTGAAAAGTCAAAATCAAGTTAATTTTAGTAGTTGTCTATAAGAGTGATACTGATTAACTAATTAATTAACTTCCATTATTACATGGCTTGGTTGAATTCTAATTTAGAATGTGGTCTGTTATTTCTTGATAACAGACCGCTGCTAAGTATAACACACTGTTGCCATGAAAAACAGAGCGTTGCTATGGACGCAGGATTCTAACCGTAGAGACGGAACGGACTATTTTCTTTAGCGGAAGTAATACAATCGTTTTTAAATCAATAAACTCCTTTTTAAATCAATATTTTGTGTCAAATTATTGATTTATTTGGTAGGTAGCCATGTAATAGGCGGGATAATGTAGTTATTGTTGTTAGTTGTTATAGCGAATACAACCCCTTCAGGCTGACAACCCCCCTCTCTACATTATCCCTTACTTAAAGGAGCCGTATGCAAGATTGTGGCCAAAACTGGTACTGCAATCACTTTCAAATTACTGTAGAGCGGTGTATCCCCTCCCCCTCCCCCCTGACTCGAGGTTGCCAGATAGGCTGCAGGATCCAGCAGGAACGTAGGCTTCTACGTAGCTGTGGTAACTAGAGCAGAGCTGGCAACCCCGATGCCGAAACACTACTGACTTCGTGATTGGTAGATAGGTGGAGGGTGGCGCTTCAGGCCAAAACACAAGATGACAACATCAACATCAGTTGAGGGCTGCAACTTCACTTTTTAAATGACAATATCCTGGCCGAACTACTGTTGTCAGTGATATAAGTATTTGAAATGAACATGATTTCTTAATGTCTAGTGACATATCAGGGCCATTTTATGATTAATTGAAATACATTTCTTACATACAGCTCCTTTAATTAGTTAAAGTTGTCCACTTGCATCAATTGATAAATCATTTGTGTTGTCTCTCAGAAATGTTCGTGGAAGTTGATGTTTAGCACTTTACATGTATTAAAATATATTTAATTTTAATTTAATTTTATCAATCAATAAATTCCTCTTGAAATAAACTTTGTTGTATTATTTAAATGTAATACTGTGAAGCTGCTTTGATACAATCTGTATTGTGAAAAGCGCTATACAAATAAACTTGACTTGACTTGACTTAAAAAGCTTTTGTAAAATCTACACTACCATTCAAAAGTTTGGGTAATATAAAAAAAAAATATATATATATTTGAAAGAAGTCTCTTGTGCTCACCAGTGGGGATTTCTTTAAGACTGCAAGGGAAGCTCGGCTTCCCCTATAATGTCAAAAAATTAATGGTCAAATATGTACTATTGTGTTAACATTTTATTGACTAAAAATGCGTTAGAACACGTTCATCTCAAAGACGAGTTCGTTCAGAATCAGTTACATATAACAGGTCGGCTGACTCGATTTCCTTCTCATACATTCCCGTAGCGTCACAGTGCATTTCCCTGTTGAAGCCCAGCGTCCACTGACTTCAGTGGGGCTTCTTTAAACAGTTTTTTTCAGTGCTACGAAACTAGACGGTCATTGGATAAATGCTGCGATTATGTCCCGCCCCCGCTCAGCGTCTCTGGGGGTGAATGAGGAGTGGGCTGGCCTGGACTCCGGGCTTCTTCGTGATGATTGGAGGGTCTGTCGAAAGGCTGCATCTCCTTTTGATTGACAGCTATTTCATACAATAAAAAGTAGTGATGGGAAGTTCGGATCATTTTACTGACTCTCTTCGATCTGTTAATCAAAATGAACAAATCTTTTTTCGAGTCATTTCGTTCATTTAAGGGGCTTTAAATATTATACTTTTAACAGGCAAATTCCCTGAACACATCCACCTACGCAATCTTGATCATATTCTGAATTAAGAAATCATTATAATGCCGTCAAAAATAATTCAGAGGGAACATAAATAATTACTTTACCTTCCGAGTCTTTCATTCATTTGTCACGTGACTGACACAATGAACTCATCAAAAAGTCACTGACGCTGAAGCTATTCGAGCTCAGTCCCATCGCGGATTTTACAAGTGCAGTCGAAAGACAAATTGCAGCCACCTATTTCTTGGTATTTGCTTGTCGAAATTGCTTGCCAATTTTCATAATACATTTCACACAATTATACATTTATATTTTTATTATATTATTACTTATTATATTTTTTATATTATTAGTAGTAATAATTCAAAAATAATGATTAAAATAATAAAAAAAATATTATTAGTAGTAGTATTATTATACTTTATTATATTATTATTTATACCTTTATTATATTTATACAATTATAACTCTGCTGGCCATTGAGAGGACATTGGTCAAGTCACTGGAAAAGATGCCTAGTTGGTACGACAGGGTCACAGAGCATTTTCTTGAAAAGGAACGTAGGATAGAATTTATGTATAAATAAATGGACAATTTTTATGATGTAGACCGAAAATGAGCTTCCCCTCTTTGAAAGACCAGCAGCCACCACTGGTGCTCACCATGTCTGAAATGCAGAAATATTGTGAAATATTATTACAATTTAAAATAACTCTTTTCTATTTGAACATAATTTAAAATGTAATTTATTCCTGTGATGGCAAAGCTGAATTTTCAGCATCATTACTCCTGTCTTCAGTGTCACATGATCCTTCAGAAATCATTCTAATATGATGATTTGCTGGTCAAGAAACATTTCTTATCGTTAACAATGAAAAAAAACTGTTTTGCTGCCAAATATTTTGTGGATACAGTGAATTTTTTCAGAGCAGCATTTAGGTGAAATAGAAATCTTTTGTCGTGACTTTACTTTTTTTATTATTTTTTATCAAATTAATGCATCCTTGCTGAATAAAAGTATGATTACATTTTTTTTTTAATAAGCTGACCCCAAACTTTTAAACAATAGTGTAAATAGTTAAATATTTAACAATTTGCTAAAAAATAAATAAATAAAAAAACGTGTGGGGAACATGCTTTGATTATATGTAACTATTTTTTAACTAAACTTAGAATAAATTTAGGTTTGCTGTCATGGTGGTTTCTCTGATTTGGAAATATCAATTTTAAGTGAATACGTATATGTATTATTAAATTAAATATACCCATTTTTGCAAATACATAAATATATTGAGATTTTCCCAAAAAAAATCTGAAAAATACAGAGATTTTTTTATTGTTGTTGTTGTTGTTATATTGCCCATTCCGACTTAATTTAGTGTCTCTTCTTGGTGTTCCCTCACCAGAGTGAAATAATCCGAGACAACCCCGGCATCCTGGACTGTGTGAAAGAGGGTCTGGGACGTGTAATGGGTATGGGAGTGCCTCACAGCAAGCGTCTCCTTCCTCTCTGGAACCTGGTGTTCCCCACAGTCCTCCACGGCATCCTCCACTATCTTATCAGTTCTAGCGTGCAGCGGCTGGTTCTTTACCTGTTGCGGCGTCGGAATAACGGCTCACCGAAGCATTCGCCCCCTGACTCGGGAGCAGACACGGTCCAGTCTATGTTGGATGCATACTTCCCTGAGCTCATGGCCAGCTTTGCCGCCAGCCTGTGTGCAGATGTGCTGTTATTTCCTTTGGAAACAGTGTTGCACAGGCTGCATATCCAGGGAACGCGCACCATCATCGACAACACCGATCTGGGTTTTGAAGTGTTGCCCATAAACACCCAATATGAAGGAATGAGGGACTGTGTTAATGCGATTCGCCGTGAGGAGGGCACCATGGGCTTCTACAAGGGATTCGGCTCCATCGTGGTGCAGTACTCGCTTCATGCCGCAGTGCTGCAGTTCACCAAGATGATCTACTCGACGCTGCTGCGAAACGCTTGATTCTAAAAAAGGATTAATTCCTTATTAATTCACTAAGAGGTCCTTTTTTGGTTGAGTTGGACATTCCAAAAAATGTGTCCTAGTATGAATTGATAATTGCAGATATGCGAGGTTTTCTTTACCTCTTCCTGTGATTTTTGTCAGTCTACTTCTGTACATTTGTTTTATAAAGCACTGGTTTCATTGATTGCACGACACATTTATGCAAAATATGCTCTCATATTCACACTGGATTTGAATTATTCTCATGGTGACCCCCAACCCTCCACCACCAGCGCCAAAACATGTATGTTTATAAAACCCTGACCTTTGTAATTATATTTCCATACTGTTTGTTCAGTTTCGTTAATGGTCACTAGGTTTCATAATGTGGATGATTTTTGGCAACATTGGTTGAAGCCCTGTGCCAAGTTTCTTTGTCATTAAATTATTATTTGCACCTTAGTGAAACTTGTGCCAGTGTTTTAAATAGTGAAAATGTTTCTATTTGCCAGGTTTAACAAGATATAAGAGATAAAAAATTATATTTATTGAATAGAAGCCATTATGTACACAAGATTGCATGTGTAAAACTAATGTATCTCTGGTTCCTGGGTGAGTAAATGATCAAGGTCTAAATTATTGGGCTCCATGCTTTAAAATAAATGTCTACAATCTGTGTCATGTGAATACATTTTTTTTTTTTTTTTTTTTTACTGCATTTCATGTTACATATTCTGTTATAATAAAATGTTTGCCTATACACTACTGTTCAAACGTTTGGGGATAGTAATTTTAATCAAAGGTAAATGTAAAGACATTTATGATTTTACAAATGATTTCTATTCAAATATACGCTGTTCTTTAACTTACTATTCACAGATGTATCACTTTTGCCACTATACAGATATACCACTTTTGAAATATGCTGATGACATGACTTTGGTGGCTTGCATAACAGATGAACAATCCCTGATCACATATTGACAATATGTTGATTCTATGGTCCAAAGGTTCCAAGAAAGTTCTCTGGGCTTGAATATTATTAAGATGAAGGAGTTGTGTTGTGGGAGGTTTTGCTCATCAAATACCTTACATTCACTATCCGAGCCACTTAGACCTTCACATATTTAGGTACTGAGATTGATAGGAATCCATCCTTTACTCAGCATGTGAATACAGGGCTGCCAATTCTCACGCATTCAGCGTGAGACTCGCGCAATTGACACTTTTCACACGCTCTCACGCCACACATCCATTTTCTCACGCAGAGAAAAATTGCAAAACAAGCGAAGAGGACACTGACACCGACAGACAAGACAGAGCTGGTTACTTTTGATATGAAACAAATTCTCAGCTCTCAGATTCTTTCAATTTTATTACGAAATTCAAACAATAAATACTGTTTTTGCGCTTGTAAATGTGATGTGACAGATCGCTGTAGCGCCTCAGTTCAAGCGGCACACGTGAACCGATCATCTCTTACTCTAAGTAAATAAACACTAATGATCAGGTATGTTGAAAGATACATTACTCACCGAAATGTATATGCCTCATACATAATATCGATCAATCAGTGTTTTTCACCCACGGAAAGAGGTCAATAAAACAGCTGGAGAACAATAGCCTGTCACATAACATTTAGGCCTACCTCAGAAAAAAAGCCTAAATGACCATAGCACATTAGTTGGCTAGTTGGTTACTTTAGCTATAGAGAGGAGTATTTTGCTAAATATGTGAACTATATTACATATTTATTGTTATTTTACTTATATCATTCAAATATTATGTTATCATAATAAAAACCGCATCATATTTAATTTGAGTTGTTATTTTTAACCTTTAATAATAATACCAGCTGACAGAGCTTTACAGCATTAGGTGAGATTTTTTTTCTTGAGAAAAATTAACATGTATCTTTACCTAGGCTAATATTTATCCAAATGAATCGATAATGAAACAACGGTGCACTCTCTGTCTGGCCTTTAAAGAACATTTGCTCAACTACCATACAGCCCTCAACGATGCAAGATCCTCTTATTTCTCCTCTACCATTAGGAATTCCACGTGCAGGCCCAAATCACTCTTTTCTATGGTTAAACTCACTAACCCACCACAACATGTTATTTAGGGCTCTGGGGTGCTTGTTAATAGCTTTTCCCAATTCTTTTCAGACAAATTGAAGTCAATCACTGAATCCATCACCAAAGACACTCCTCATACAAGTGACTCAAATGTTAATT
The DNA here is from genome assembly GCF_965113295.1 of Leuciscus leuciscus. Taxonomy (NCBI): domain Eukaryota; kingdom Metazoa; phylum Chordata; class Actinopteri; order Cypriniformes; family Leuciscidae; genus Leuciscus; species Leuciscus leuciscus. Next base: position 12,302,066 of record NC_138729.1, read on the forward strand.
TGATGCTATCTGATTCAGCTCACTCAACAAACTCTCTCTCTGCTTTTACTCTGACTACCGGTAGTCCTGCTGCCATAAATGATCTAATTGTGAAGTCTAATTCCACATCCTGCCGGCATGATCCTACACCTACTGTTTTGATTAAGATGGCTGCCCTCGAGGTTGCACCCTTCATAACACGTTTGGCTTCCGCCATTGTCCCAGCAGAATTATAAACTGCTGCGGTGACCCCGATTCTTAAAAAAACAGGCCTTGACCATCTAAACATGGACAATTACAGGCCAATATCTAATTTAATATTCTTGAGCAAAATCCTTGAAAAGGTTGTGGCTTCGCAATTGCGATCATATTTAGATGTTAATGGTCTTTTTGAATCTTTTCAGTCAGGATTTCGCACATCTCATAGCACTGAAACTGCCCCTCTTCGGTGGTTAACAACATTCTTTTGTCCATGGATTCAGGGTTAATAAACATCTTGATGCTTCTCGATCTAAGCGCTGCATTTGACACAGTCTTCCATGAAATACTGATAGCTTTCTGATATCGGCATCACTGGTTCAGCTCTTTCCTGGCTCATTTCTTACATCAGTGACAGAAAGTACTATGTCACCATACAAGGGTATAGATCTGCCACTGCTTCGCTTACACAGGGTGTTCCTCAAGGTTCAGTTCTTGGCCCACTATTGTTTATTATCTATATATATCCACTTGGTAACATCATACGCAGACATGGACTTCAATTTCATTGCTATGCTGATGACATTCAAATGTATCTTACCACCAGCCATCATAGGCCATCCCTGCCTGTCTCACTCACTGCATGTATCAGGGACATCAAGCATTGGATGTCCCTGAATTTCCTCAAATTAAATAATAAAAAAACGGAGATATTGGTGATTGGCTCTGCTGCCTGAGTCAAAACGATGGACCTATCCTTTGATATTGATGGAGTTCATGTTAAGCATTCATCATCTATTCGTAACCTTAATCGACTCAAATCTATCTTTTTGGCTCTCATATTTCTTCTCTTGTTAAAAAACTATTTTTTCCATCATCGTAATATTGCACGTCTTCGTTCTTCTCTCACTCTAGCTGATGCTGAAACCTTAATTCATGCATTAATCACAACACGTTTGGATTATTGCAATGCTCTATTTCTTGGTCTGCCCAAAAAACGTATTGCAAGATTACAGTATGCAAGAGTTCTCACCTCCACCAGGCGTTCTGCTCACATTACTCATCTGCTTCATGACCTTCACTGGCTACCCGTGGCATCACGTATTCACTATAAGGTACTACTTCTAACATTTAAGGCATTAAATGGTCTTGCACCTCTATATCTGTCTGATCTACTTTACTCTTACCACCCTGCCCGGTCCCTTAGATCAGCAGAACTTGGTTTATTGTCCATCCCTCGTTTCCGGTTGGTTACTGTAGGTGGAAGGTAATTTAGTGTTAATGCTCTTAAATGATGGAATTCACTACCCCTTACACTTCGTAATATCTCATCTGTGGCTACATTCAGGACTCAGCTAAAAACATATCTATTTAACATGTATTTTGGATAATGTGACTATATGTGTCCTTGTGTGATTGTAATGTACAAATGTAAAGCGGCCTTAAGCTACGGAAAGGCACTATATAAATAAAACTACTTCTTCTTCTTCTTCAAGATCGGAATCAAATCACAAGAATTGAATTGAAATCGTGAAATTTGTGTCAAGCAATAATAAAAAATAGCCTACCAGTCATTGTACCATGTAAATATTGTAACATGAACTTAATAACATTCTGTTTAGTTACCAAATGTTTTGACAATCATACATACACCTATTGGCCGCTTTGGAACGTTGCTGCGATATATCAACGCATCCGCCAAATTGTTGAGGGCAAGACTGCGCTGTAGCCTAAACAAATGCAAGTTAACGGGCGAGCTGCGGTTTTTCTGGATAAAAACATTTACATTTATCAACCAATTTCAGTGGTTTGTACGTGGTGTACAAAAAGTTCCATCTCTAGTAGTTAGACTTAAATAGTTAAAATATTTTTTTAATAAGGAATTGTCAAAGCTCAGGCTTGTCATGTATTTGGCTTTTTAATTCTTGGATAAGAATTGTGAAGACCCCCATACTGAGATATAATGTAATTTTCACAATTAAATGAAATTAAGTTTTCTTATTGTGGAAAAAGCATTTTCTGTCTTTGACCCGATTTTAGTTTTTCTTTTGATTAGAATTGACCACCACTGAGAAAATGAAACAAATCGGCAAATACAAATCACACCAGCAGGCTGCTTTCTATATTTTTATAGCACTAAAATGATAGATCTTTACAGATAGATACTTCAAATATACAACAACAAAGATAACTGATGGATCCTTTATGGTAGGCTAATACATATGATATGGTACAACTACAGTGCAATGCAAATAGTAAATATAAGATAAAGTGAGAAGTAATAGTAAATAGTTTAGTGTATAGTCAATAAAATAAACAAGCAAATATAAATGTAATGAATAGTATAATATATATAATATAAGTACAATAATATAATAATAATATATTGATAATAGCATATAGTTTATGTATAATACTATAATAATAGCAATAGAATATGAAATATCAATTACTGAATATAGACAATAAAAAATAATGAGTTAAATAGTGACTAGTGAATAGTACAATAATTTAACAGCATAACTAATAGAGTGATAATCGCAAGTGGTATATAATAATAATAATAATAGCAAATACAATGTCATATCAATTGCAGAATAATATAGGCAATAAAAAAAAAAGTAAATTAAAGGTGCTCTAAGTGATGTTGGGTGACGTCACTTCTTGTTGACGTTTAAAGTATTGTCAAACAAAACGGAGGCTAGCTAGACCCTCCCTCCTCCTCATCCGCGCACTAACCCCCCAAACCCCACCCCAAATCCTTCTTGTCGGTTATTGGCTGGAGCAGTTTGTTATGTTTCGTGGTGCGGGTTAGCCCAGTTTGTTTTTCTTGCCGTTTGTGGAGCCTGGGGTGTCTAAAGAGACCGCGTTTTTTACAGTGTGTTCAGGGGACAGGCAGCTAGCGGATGGTGAGGAGATGTTTGCTGTATGTGAAAAAAAAAAATGTTGGTCTAAAAAAACGCGTGACATCGCTTAGAGCACCTTTAAATAGTGACTAGTACCTACCCCAAACAAGTACTTTTCATAAAAGTCGGTTTTAAGAAAATATAGATGAATATTCAGATTTCAGGAAATATACTTTATAATATAAAATATAATATAAGCTAAAACTATAACATAAATCATGTCAACTCATGTCTCATGTCTCAACTTTCACAGCTAAGTTAACTAGCGACATCGCTAGCTATTTTAGTCTGACTGACTCCGGTGGCCAACTAACGTTAACGTTACTATTACTAATTATAATGACCAAATATAACCAGAAACAAATGTTCAGTCTTGCTTGTAAAAGCTAAGTCCCCGAGACCTGTTTTCAATTGTGTGGCGATTTGTACAGCCCCAAGCAGCACATGAAGCAGGCATTTGTCTCAGTTCCCGTTATGAGAGTTATGGGAAAGTTGCCCTCCGCAATAGATACAGACGGTTGGTCTGGGAACGCCCCCGGGAACGCCCCGTCACCTGATGTGAATTTAGCCCGTGGCCCCGTGGGGGAAAACATTGCCTTGGCGCTCATTGAAATACACGGGGCAATCATGCCTAAGAGTTGCTGTGTCGTTTTCTGTACCGCCAATAAACAAACAAATTATGAACTTAAGTTCTACATCCTGTCATGAAGATAAGCGGACAACACAGCAATGCGGAGAAACAGTCACTTTAATAGTTGCTTGATGGTGATAACAGAACCAGAAGCAGTCACAAAAGGGAACAGAAAACCACTCGAAGTAGTTCTTGAAACTAAGAGTCTTAATAAAGCAGCAATAATATAGAACAGAGGATTCTCAGGGTGTGGCAACACCGGTAGGTCTCTCCGACGGACTGGTAGAGTTCGCAAGGTTTAACTGGTGTTCTGGAGCAACTCACACTCAGGACAGGACAAGCAGGCAGCGAATATCTCTGGCCCGGGGTAGCAACACAATGTTCAGGACCACACGACAAGACTGGGACACGACAGGAACAAGGGTCAGTCAACCATAAAGACAACTCTGATAAATTCAATACTCAAGCAAAGTCAGATAGAAAAAAGAGCGGGTATATAGAGAAGTAATCAGTATGAAAGGAGAGACAGGTGGTGAGAGAGATAGGTAAGGGAGGACGTTAAGGAGCCTCAGCTGAATAACATGATTAGATAATAGAGGTGTGTGCGTAAGAGTAAATGAGTGTTAATGGCCAGCGTATGTGAGAGCGTGTGTGTGTGTGTGTGTGTGTGTGTGTGTGTGTGCGCGTGAAAGAGAGTGTGAATGAAAGCACCCAGATCATGACAGTGCCCCCCCTCCAACAGCGCCTCCTGGCGCCACAGAGGAGGAGGACTGGCGGGACCGGAGGAAGTCATCAATAAGTGACTGATCCAGGATATCCCGGGATGGTACCCAGCACCTCTCCTCCGGCCCATAACCCTCCCAGTCCACTAAGAACTGCCGACCTCGACCCCGGCGTCGAACATCCAGCAACCTGCGAACAGTGTAAACAGGGGTTCCCTCAACACGAACAGGAGGCGTAATAACGTGAGGAGAAGAGCGAACAGCGGGCTTAATTCGTGAGACGTGAAAGACCGGGTGGATACGGCGCAGGTATCGAGGGAGCTTTAACTGGACCGCGACCGGACTAAGAATCTTAGAAATGCGGAAAGGTCCGATAAATCGAGGAGCGAGTTTACGTGACACGGACTGAAGAGGAAGGTCGGCCGAAGAGAGCCAGACCTTCTGCCCGCAACGATACTTAGGGCTCTTAATGCGGTGACGATTAGCTGCCCTACGAGTCTGTTTGCGAGACCGACAGAGCGCTGACCTGATCCTTAACCATGTGCGCTTACAACGACTAACGAATTCTTGAACGGACGGTACCCTGGACTCCGCCTCCTGAGAGGGAAAAAGGGGAGGTTGGTAACCGAGGCTGGCCTGAAAAGGGGACAACCCCGTGGCGGAGGAGGGCAGGGAATTATGCGCGTATTCGGCCCAGGGAAGTTGCTCAGCCCAGGACGCAGGGTTCCGAAACGTCAGGGCGCGCAAAATACGACCAATGGATTGATTAGCGCGTTCAGCCTGCCCATTAGTCTGTGGATGAAAACCCGATGAGAGACTGACAGAAGCCCCAATAGACTTGCAAAACTCTTTCCAAAATAGCGCAGTGAATTGGGGACCTCTGTCCGACACGACATCCGAGGGAAGACCGTGGAGCCTGAAAACGTGTTCCACCAATAACTGTGCGGTCTCCTTAGCGGAAGGTAGTTTTGGAAGCGGAATGAAGTGTGCGGTCTTAGAAAAACGGTCAATAATGGTCAAAATAACCGTATTTCCTAAAGACGCGGGGAGACCCGTAATGAAATCAAGCGCGATATGCGACCACGGCCGAGAAGGAACTGGTAAAGGTCTCAAGAGCCCAGCTGGTGGGGTGTTACTCGACTTGATCTGAGCGCAATCAGAGCAAGCCGCAATAAAGCGCCGCGTATCACGTTCGCAGGTGGGCCACCAAAATCGCTGGCGAACGGAAGCTAACGTGCCCCTAACGCCGGGATGGGCAATGAATTTGGATGAATGGGCCCACTGTAAAACCGCACGGCGGGCAGAGACCGGTACAAACAGGCGATCACGAGGGCACGAACGAGGGGTAACGACTTGGGCCAACGCGCGCTTGACAATTCGCTCGATGCCCCAGATAGCGGCGCCTATTACGCGTTCCGAGGGAATGATGGGAACCTCAGGCTGAATCTCCACGTTGGGATCGTAAAGTCGAGAAAGAGCGTCAGGCTTAACATTCTTGGAACCCGGACGAAACGAGATGGTAAAATCAAACCGGGTAAAGAATAATGCCCAACGAGCTTGTCGAGCGTTAAGGCGTTTGGCCGAACGAATATATTCAAGGTTTCGATGATCCGTCCAAACGACAAACGGAACCGAAGTGCCCTCTAACCACTGACGCCATTCCTCGAGAGCGAGACGCACTGCAAGCAATTCGCGGTTTCCCACGTCATAGTTGCGCTCAGACGAAGACAACTTGTGTGAAAAAAACGCGCACGGATGAACCCTATCATCCTCGACCGAGCGCTGAGAGAGAATGGCTCCGACCCCCACCTCGGAAGCATCCACCTCAACTATGAATTGTCTCGAGACGTCGGGGTAAAGAAGGATAGGCGCAGACGTGAACAAAGACTTCAAACGGTCAAATGCGCTCTGGGCTGAACTTGACCACATAAACCGGGCTTTAGATGAGGTTAAAGAGGTCAAAGGTGCAACGATCTGGCTATAATTGCAAATGAAACGACGGTAAAAATTAGCGAATCCCAGGAAACGTTGAAGCGCAACACGGGAATCAGGTACTGGCCACCCGGTGACGGCTTTGACCTTGTCCAGGTCCATGCTAATCCCCTCGGAAGAAATTACCGAACCCAAAAAGGAGATGGAATTAGCATGAAACCTGCACTTCTCTGCCTTAACAAAAAGTCTGTTCTCTAAAAGACGCTGTAAGACCCGCCGAACGTGTTGAACATGAATCTCCATGGAGGGAGAAAAAATAAGAATGTCGTCCAAATATACGAAGACGAATACATTCAACATATCTCTGAGTACGTCGTTGACCAACGCCTGAAAGACGGCAGGAGCGTTGACCAACCCGAACGGAAGGACCCGATACTCGAAGTGCCCCAGGGGGGTATTAAAAGCCGTCTTCCATTCATCCCCCTCTTTAATGCGGATCAAATGGTAGGCATTACGAAGATCGAGTTTAGTAAAGATCCTTGCGCCCTGCAAAACCTCGAAGGCTGAAGACATAAGAGGCAAGGGATACCGGTTCTTAATAGTTATGTCATTCAGCCCCCGATAATCTATGCAAGGACGCAAGGATCCATCCTTCTTCTTCACGAAGAAAAACCCCGCCCCAGCCGGTGACGTCGAAGGAACAATCGTACCCGCGTCTAGACATTCCGACAGATACCTTTCAAGAGCTTCGCGCTCGGGCGCAGATAACGAATAGAGACGTCCGCGAGGGGGGGTGCTACCGGGGACGAGGTCAATAGCGCAGTCATAAGGACGATGAGGAGGAAGAGAGGCGGCACGAGCCCGACTGAACACCATCCCGAGATCCTGGTATTCCTCCGGAACCCCGGACAAATCCCCGGGTTCTTCCTGAAAAACAGAGACAGAGGAGACAGAAGGTGGGGCAGACGTTAAACAATTAACATGACACGAAACATTCCATGAAACAACAGAATTCTTACACCAATTAATCTGAGGATTATGCTTTATAAGCCAAGGATGACCTAACACAACAGGGTGAAAAGGAGAACTAAAAACAAGTAGTGAGATGGTCTCACGATGGTTACCAGAAACCGTGAGTGTCAGAGGGATGGTTTCTTGTCTTACTCTAGGAAGAGAACTTCCATCGAGAGTGAACAGGGGCGTGGCTCCCTCCAGCTCTCTGAGCGAGATACCTTGTGCGCGCGCCCAAGCCTCATCGATAAAACTCCCCTCCGCGCCAGAGTCAATGAGAGCCTTACAGGTAGTCGAAGACCCCGGCCACCGCAGATGAACCTCAAAGGTGGTGCAGGAACGTGGTGGAGAGTCCAGAGAAGTTGCGCTCGCCAGTAGCCCTCCCTTTACCGGCGAGCGGAGGCTTTTAACGGACAGGTCGAAGCGAAGTGGGCAGCAGAAGCGCAGTAGAGGCAAAGGCGGTTGACTATTCTTCGCTCCCTCTCCTGGGACGAGATACGGATATTCCCCAGCTGCATGGGCTCTGTCTCGACCTCTACGGCGGGAGTAATAGTGGAAGTCGATGAAGCCAGAAGAGAAGACTCCATACCTCTGGCTCTGCGCCGTAATTCAAACCGCTTCTCGATGCGAATGGCCAGCTCGATAAGCACATCCAGACGGTTGGGAACCTCCCGAGCCAACACCTCATCCTTAACCTGAGCGTTGAGGCCTTCGAGAAAGCGGGAAAGCAATGCGGGTTCGTTCCATCCGCAAGTGGTGGCGAGAGTGCGGAACTCGATAGAAAAGTCCGCCACCGAGCGTCTTCCCTGCCGGAGCGTAGATAGCAAACGAGCAGCCTCCTCCCCGTAAACCGAACGATCGAAAACCTTTATCATCTCCTCCTTGAAGAGTTGGAAACATTCGGTGCACTCCCCTGCTGCCTCCCAGACTGCCGTGGCCCATTCGCGTGCCCTCCCGGAGAGAAGAGAAATGACGTAGGCGATGCGGGACCGGTCTCTGGCATAAGTAGTAGGCTGGAGAGAAAACACTACCTCGCATTGAGTTAGGAAAGCTCTGCATTGGGTTGGCTCACCAGTATAGTTTGGCGGATTATTGATGCGCGGCTCGGACGCGCTTGGCGAGCCAGGAGAGGCAGGTGGATTATGCCGAAGGTGGTGGAGCTGCTGAGTAAGGTCGTTGACCTGAACCGCCAACTGATCGACGGCATGACGAGTCAAGGAGAGCTCCTGCTCATGTCTACCCAGCATCACGCCTTGGAGCTCGACTGCAGAAAGTACCGGGTTCTCCGCTGCTGGGTCCGAAGGCTGGCTTGAGTATTCTGTCATGAAGATAAGCGGACAACACAGCAATGCGGAGAAACAGTCACTTTAATAGTTGCTTGATGGTGATAACAGAACCAGAAGCAGTCACAAAAGGGAACAGAAAACCACTCGAAGTAGTTCTTGAAACTAAGAGTCTTAATAAAGCAGCAATAATATAGAACAGAGGATTCTCAGGGTGTGGCAACACCGGTAGGTCTCTCCGACGGACTGGTAGAGTTCGCAAGGTTTAACTGGTGTTCTGGAGCAACTCACACTCAGGACAGGACAAGCAGGCAGCGAATATCTCTGGCCCGGGGTAGCAACACAATGTTCAGGACCACACGACAAGACTGGGACACGACAGGAACAAGGGTCAGTCAACCATAAAGACAACTCTGATAAATTCAATACTCAAGCAAAGTCAGATAGAAAAAAGAGCGGGTATATAGAGAAGTAATCAGTATGAAAGGAGAGACAGGTGGTGAGAGAGATAGGTAAGGGAGGACGTTAAGGAGCCTCAGCTGAATAACATGATTAGATAATAGAGGTGTGTGCGTAAGAGTAAATGAGTGTTAATGGCCAGCGTATGTGAGAGCGTGTGTGTGTGTGTGTGTGTGTGTGTGTGTGTGTGCGCGTGAAAGAGAGTGTGAATGAAAGCACCCAGATCATGACACATCCTTCCTAATAAACACACAGAACTGGAAAGGAGGACAAAATGGCTTTTGAGCTTTCTTTTTTGAGATTACTGTGTGAGTAGATCCCTAGTGTGATATAGTAGTGGGTGTTAAACTCGTATTAGGCAGTGGTGGGCTAGTTTTGACTACATCCCTTACGAAAAATAACTATAGTAATCCTATAAGATTTCTATAGTAGGCCTAGTGTATAATACTTATGTAATGTTCTGTAATACCTCTATAATACTTCTATAGTAGCCTATGTCCCAAAATACTATAGTTAGGATTACTATAATATTTTGTCCCAAAATACTACAAGATTCCTATAGTTGTTTTTCATAAGGGATGTCTCATTCACATTAGCGTTATCAGCTGAAGGCTCATGACGCGAGCCGTGAACCTATGGAGTAGACTGCAGTCTGTGAGTTACTAGAGGACTTTAGGGATAACTGTCAGCACAGTCCCTCTGCAACTTCGTACTACTGATCACCGTTTTACAAAAGGATGAATAGTTTGGAGTGAAGCATACGTAGCCTACAATTGGTAAGTGACAAGGTTTTATGGAGTTATAGTATGCAACATAAGTTGACTGAGTTATAGGCTAATGTTACCGCTACAGCTGCCGCGATGTCTTGGAGATTCAACCAGATCACAAAATATGTCTGGAAACGAGACCTCCGGCCATTTGGTTTTTAATTAAATAAGGGCTATCATAACCTATTGCAGTTAATTTTACAATGTACCGTTGCCGGTGGGCAGGCGTCAATGACTCGCAATACCACATTTTTGTCATTCAAATACACACGATGTTCGCAGTGTTTTCCCCCACACCGACTTCACCCTCGCCACGCCCCCAACTATGACTAGATGCCGACTGTATGTATATGGTGGCGCCGTTGACGTACGATCCAGCGGCCAATACGCTGATTTCACGCAGCCGCTATTTTGAAATCGAAAGCGAGGCTCCGGTGGGAAGAAAACCGGAAGTGTCGCCTTTAATCACAGGAGAGTCGTGAATGCGATGGCGTATTGTTGTGTTTAATAATGATGTGTCAATTCTAAAAATGTACGTACATTTCTTTCATACTTTAGACTATATACAGTGAAATTCATTTATAAATAAAATATTTTTTTATATATAATTCAGAATGTAAAAAAAGAAGCAGGAATGAACTATATACATATCCTATATTGGATATTAACATCCAATAGTGTAAATCGCGGCAGCAGCTTCAGGTTGGTAATCCAAGGCATTGTTGTTAATCTCTACTTCCGGGGTTCTTCCCACCTGAGCCTCACTTTCGATTTCAAAATGGCGGTTGCGTGAAATCAGCGTATAGGGCGTCTATGTATTTGTTATGTCTATGGTTTCGGCAGTGTATTGTAAATGCAAATATCGGATACGGGTCACTTTTAAAAGATGATGTAAGCGGGACATAAAAAAAAAAAATCGGATATAGTCAGCAAATCGGAATTGGGCATCAAGACCTGTAGTGTAAATGCAGCCTAAAAGAAGGCTCAACAGTGCTTATTTCTTTTGAGAATGTTGAAGGGTTTTAATGTAAGACAGAATATCTTGACAGCAGTGTATCATTCTCTTGTTGAATCAGTTATGACCTTTAATATTGCATCCTGGTTTAATTTTCTTTCTGCTGAAAATAAGAAAAAATATCCAGAGTGTAAGAAATTGTGGTCTGCCTCGACCCAGATTCCACTCCAAAATATATTTTAGAATGAGCTCATTCCCAAAATGGCTTAATTATCATAGAGATGAAAGAAAGTCAAGTTATATTGTTTCTTCACCATTTGGGTTGATCACATCCTGAACAAATGGTAGTCAATTGTAGAATGGGACTGGGTGTGGGACACAGAGAACTTTCTCAGACAATAGGGTGTCAACAACTTCATTAAGTTAGACCACAGCTGTTGCAACAAGAGCAACTTAATTTACATTAAGAACAGGATAAAAGGTTTAAGATTTGGATGTTCTGGGTTCATTCTGACGCCGGTGAACCCATGGTGCTTTGTGTACCTTGCCACTGCTATGCTGTAATAAACTTCATTTTTGAGATCTTCGACGTCCACATAATTTTTTCTTACAAGAGTAATCAAACAGGAATCTAAAATTATTGGGCCCCGCAGATTCAACTTGTAGATCTCTATAACTGTGCAGTAAAGAGGAAAGCAGACTTCATCGTTACTGACCCCATTATCCCCTGTAGCCCTCTTTTCAGTTACTGCTGTAAGACTTGAGAAATTAGAAAATGCCGGGCAGTCTGGTTGAGGAACGACCACTCCCCGAGAAGACAAAGGACCTTTCTGGAAATGAACATTTGAACTCTCTCTTGTGAGGTTAGAATCACCATTTTAGACGCAAGTCTCACCTCCGAATACATCTCTTTCCCTCTTCCCCCACTCCCTCTCTATCTCATGCTGAGATCACCTGAAATTCACCCAAAAGTCTATATGGTTTAAATGTGAATTATTATCATACAGATTTGTACATGTTTGGTATCATTTGAAATGTCTCATTCCCACAGAAGTAAACCAAAAGGTAAATAAAGTTTTTAAGAGTTTAGAGATAGCCTGCACACCGAGGAGGGTGTCTTCCAGGCAAATGGCATTCTGCTCACAAAAGGGGTAAACTCTAAATGCAAATTCCCATTGTTAGCAAATGTTTCCATGTGAAAGAAGTTTCTGGCTGCGTCCGAAACCGCATACTCACCGAGTAGGTACTTAATTTCAACAAGTACTTACTTAACGAGCGTTAAAAGAGTAGGTCCTTTATAGCCTGATCTCCTTAAGTATGAATGTGAGCCGTACATCACCCGCCATGTTGACGTTATCATGTGACCTACGGCGTTATCACAAGCGCAACAACTTTGCTGCAGTCAGACTGGGATCTGATTATGGATGGGAAAGGGACATCGAAGCTATCTTTGCCTGAGTGCACTGTCTCCCTCACCACCTCATACAGAGAGCCTGTACAGAACCCTGTGAGGCTCGTCTCAACAGCAAACAGTCCCGTGAGAGAAGCATAGTAGAGCGAGCCTTTAACATGCTGAAAACACACTGGTGCTCTATTTTCTTCACGGCCAGAGGTGAGCCGTGCCTTCGTGCCTGAGGTTGTTGCGTCCTGCGCTGTGCTTCACAATCTGAGGCAATAAGGGAGTGCCTGGAGGGTCTCATCCATGACACTATTTCCAGGATTCAGCTCTGGGCTCCTCATCCTCAGTGATGATGATATACCAGTCTACAGAAATTTCAGAATCCTACAAAAATGCACAAAACATAATAAAAAACAGACATGTTAACAGCACAATGTCATTTGATTTCTGTATTACAAGTAACAAAATTATCTTACATTTATTTTTATTTCAGGTTTTCCTTCTTTTTTTCCCCACAAATGCCGCCGTCACCCTGCCTCGCATCCTCTGCTCCACCACAAAAGCTCTGCAGCAAATGCACAGAAATCAAGAACCAGAAAAGTGCTGTAATAACTCTGTGTGAAATTACAATAATTAAAATAAACTACAACTTAAGATTTAAATAGATTTTTTTTATTCATTTCTGTAGTATAGGCCTACTCACTCAAAGCCTTCATGAGCCACTCTCCTCATCTGTTCCTGTAACATCCAGACAAGATTAACACAAGCCTACCTCTGTGATTTATGAGCTCAATAAACATTTACATTTTGAGGTTGATGCTGATGTGTTAACTCACTTTTTATGCAACATAACTGTTCCTCAATTTATCAACAATATCAATGGACAAATAAAATAGATAACGTAGCATATGTTTAGTTATTTTATGTAGATATCATGTAATATAAGCAGTGTTGACAACAGTAAATTCTACACAATAGGACACATAGGCTACATCACGCACTTCAGATGTCTATTTCATGTTGTTTATGCTCATCTGCGATACTTATGGACGATTTTCCTGTCAAATGTTAATAGACATTTAAAGGGGTGGTTGAGTATGATTTCACTTTTCTAACTTTAGTTAGTGTGTAATGTTGCTGTTTGAGCATAAACAACATCTGCAAAGTTACAACGCTCAAAGTTCAAAGTAAAGGGAGATATTTGCTTTTAAAAAAATCGTTTTTTAATACATACAGTCGGCATCTAGTCATAGTTGGGGGCGTGGCGAGGGTGGAGTCGGCGTGGGGGAAAACACTGCGAACACCATGTGTATTTGAATGACAAAAATGTGGTATTGCGAGTCATTGACGCCTGCCGACCGGCAACGGTACATTGTCAAATTAACTGCAATAGGTTATGATAGCCCTTATTTAATTAAAAACTGGGTTTTTAATTAATTTAATTTTGTTATGAATCTCCAAGACATCGCGGTAGCTGTAGCGGTAACATTAGCCTATAACTCAATCAACTTATGTTGCATACATAACTCCATAAAACCTTGTCACTTACCAATTGTACGTATGCTTCACTCCAAACTATAAATCCTTTTGTAAAACGGTGATCAGTACTACGAAGTTGCCGAGGGACTGTGCTGACAGTTATCCCTAAAGTCCTCTAGTAACTCACAGACTGCAGTCTACTCCATAGGTTCACGGCTCGCGTCATGAGCCTTCAGCTGATAACGCTAATGTGAATGAGACATCCCTTATGAAAAACAACTATCTTGTAGTATTTTGGGACAAAATATTATAGTAATCCTATAGGAATACTATAGTATTTTGGGACAAACTATCTAGTACTATAGAGGTATTACAGAACATCACATAAGTATTATACACTACTATAGAAATCTTATAGGATTACTATAGTTCATTTTCGTAAGGGATGTAGACAAAACTAGCCCACCACTGCCTAATACGAGTTTAACACCCACTACTATATTGATTTGATTTGATTTGATTTGATTTGATTTGATTTGATTTTTAATGACCACACAGCCAAGCTGGTGGAATTTGTTTTCAGTACAACTCTTTAGTACAGTTTCCAGCATTACATTAAACAAACAATAAACATATAATATTACATACATATACATACAAACAAACACATTGATACATAATAATACATAAGGGGTCATGCTTAATCCACAGTCCTCAGCGTTCAGAGTTCAGAGTATTTATTGCTATTGGGATGAAACTGTTTTTGAAGCGAGTTGTTCTGGAGGCGATTGTCCTGTAACGCCTCCCAGAGGGCAGTAACTGGAAGGCGTAGTGTGCAGGGTGGGTGATATCAGAAATTATCTTGTGGGCTCTGCGTAGTGTCCGTTTGTGGTAGAGTGATTCAAGGGATGGTAGGGGTGAACCAATGACTTTAGATGCTCTGTTGATGATGCGCTGTAATTTCTTCCGGGAAAGTGCGTCAAGACTACCAAACCAGACTGTGATGGATGTGGTGAGGATGCTTTCAACGATGGCCGTGTAGAAGCGGAGCAGGAGATGAAACCTTACTCTGAACTTCTTAAGCTGTCGGAGATGAAAAAGTCTTTGCTGGGCTTTTTTGTAGATATGATCTATGTTGATTTTCCATTTGAGGTTGTTGCTGATATGAGTCCCAAGGAATTTGAATGTTTCAGTGATGGAGATGGATTCACCTTCAATGAGCACAGGAGTTTTGGGGGATGGCTGACGTCTTAGGTCGACGATGAGTTCTTTTGTTTTTGATGTGTTGAGTAGGAGATCATGGTCTGTACACCAGGTCACTGCTTGGTTGATCTGTGCACGGTATTCGGTTTCTTGGTTGTTGGTAATGAATCCTATGATGGTTGTATCGTCCGCATATTTGTATAGGCTGACAGAACTATGGTGTGATGTGAGCTGGTTTGTGTAGAGAGAGAATAGCCAGGGTGAAAGAACACAACCTTGGGGTGCGCCTGTACTGAGGAACAGAGGTGAGGAAGTATAATTGTTAATCTTTACCTTCTGTTGCCTGTTCCAGAGAAAACTGTGAATCCAGTGACAGATGCATGGGTCGATATTCATGTCCACATATATATAATAAACAGTTTGGCCGGGTTTATTGTATTGAATGCAGAACTGAAATCCATAAACAGGATGCGGGCATATGTATTTGCGGACTCAAGGTGGTTCAGTATGTGATGAATTGCTAAGTTGACGGTGTCCTCAACTGACCTGTTGGCTCTGTATGCAAATTGGAATGGGTCCATGAGGGGGGTGGTGACGGTTTTTAGGTGATTGAGTATGATGCGCTCGAATGATTTCATGACTGCTGATTTCAAGGCAATAGGTCTGTAATCATTGAGGCAGGAGATGGTCTTGGTCTTGGGAACCGGGATGATAATGGATTCTTTGAAGCACTTGGGTACTAAGTTTTGACAGAGGGAGGTATATCACACAGGGATCTACTCACACAGTAATCTCAAAAAAGAAAGCTCAAAAACCATTTTGTCCTCATTTCCGGTTCTGTGTGTTTATTAGGAAGGATGTAGAACATCAATTCATAATTTGTTTGTTTATTGGCGGTACAGAAAACGACACAGCAACTCTTCGGCATGATTTTCCCGTGTATTTCAATGAGCGCCAAGGCAATGTTTCCCCCCACGGGCTAAATTCACATCACGTGACGGGGCGTTCCCGGGGGCGTTCCCAGATCAACCGTCTGTATCTATGACTACAACAAACGGCTGGAATGGACTGGCAAAACTCGCTTGCAAAAAAAACGGATGACGCGTCTTTTCCAGGTACAACACACCATATGTAACTTCCTTAAAGGACAAGTTCGGTATTTTA
Source organism: Leuciscus leuciscus (assembly GCF_965113295.1). NCBI lineage: Eukaryota > Metazoa > Chordata > Actinopteri > Cypriniformes > Leuciscidae > Leuciscus > Leuciscus leuciscus. The sequence goes on from NC_138729.1 coordinate 12,318,154, forward strand.
CACTTAAAGCCCTGTTTACAGATCGTTTCTGATGAAATAGAACGGTTAAGATAAAAATTTGGACACATGCTGCTGTCCCGAGAATTTTAGGTTTCTTTCGCTCCCCCCCCCCTACAGAATGGCTGCATATGGGCACTGGAACAATCCTTCCAAAAAACGCATTAAACTTTCGTTTACAAAGACGTGAAACTCACCGAGTGGTCAGGGGTGTTCACTGATATATGCTCACACAAAAATCGCTGCAAAAGATGCTTTCCAACAGGTTTTATCGTAGTTTTTGTCCAAGTTTTTTTTTGTGTGTGTTTGACAAAAACTACAGGGTGGGCCATTTATATGGATACACCGTGGTGGCATGGGAGTGGTTGGTGATATTGAGGTCCTGTTTGTGGCACATTAGTATATGTCATGGTCACCACCCATCTTGAGGAGTTTGCCCCCTCACATGTACTGGTGTGCCACAAACGGGACTTTGGTGTCACCAGCCATTCCCATGTTGTTGCGGTGTATTCATATAAATGGCCCACCCTGTACGATAAAACCGGTTGGAAAGCATCTTTTGCAGCGATTTTTGTGTGAGCATATCAGTGAACACTCCTGACCACTCGGTGAGTTTCACGTCTTTGTAAACGAAAGTTTAATGCGTTTTTTGGAAGGATTGTTCCAGTGCCCATCAGGGACGGACTGACAATCTGTGCGTTGTGGAAAAGTTCAGAACGGCCGTCCAAACGAGGGCCGTCGGCACAAAAAAAAAGTATAATAAAGCAATATGAACAGCCAACAGCAGGGGCACTAAAACGATCACTTATATGCTACGTTTAAAAAAAAAAAAAAAACTGAGGAAGAAGAGTAGGCCTACTAGCCATGACAGAAAGTTCGTTTAAGGCTTATAGCCTACTGCATTTTTAAATTTGCTTACATTATATTTGAATAGTTAAGTTATAGTAGCCTATATAGCAGTGGTCTCCAACGTGGTGCCTGTGAGTTGCCCGCTAAACACATTTTATTAAAGGTAGGGTAGGTAATCCTGTTCAGAAACACTTTTTTTTATACTGGGTGAAATGGTCCTTCCATCCTGATAGTAGTCAATACATTATGTGTTTAGAAAAAGGAATGAAAAAAATCAGACCTCTGTAGCAGCTGCAGGACAGTAAAAACTCTGCCATTCGGTGCGAATGTAAAGAACCAATCAGATGCCTTCATGTCTCGTGCCCGCCCCGAGCCCCACTGCGCGCGCTGCCCTGCGTGCACTCATCACATGTCACCGTTCCCGGAAATATTCAGCTCAAAGCACCTGCATATGCAGTCAGCGAAGGCAAACAAGGCAAAAACTACTTCCTCGGACCCTGCCCGCACTCTTGAACGACCTCCTCTGCTTCGCCCTCAACCCTGGACCTGTCCTCGAACCGACGATGCGGTACTTGTCTCCGGACTCGGAGTGTACGTTAGTCTTCATTAGAGTCAACAATGTTTTCATCATGGAAACTCTTACATGCAAAACACTGTATATGTTATGAATCTTACACGAAATTCACCTTCATCACAGTGTAACTGATGGTAATGGAAAAACAATGCAACCTGTTTTTAGTTTTGCCTTATAATATAGCTCGTTACCGAATGAAACTTTACCATTATCGATATGCTAGCTTGATAGTGAGTACTAAAAGAAATCTTATTTGTTTATATTCATAGTGATAAAGTTAGGTATTTTATTACATGTGATTCTGACATGATGTCACTGTATGTACTGCGCTCCTTCCTCTCCACTCGTCTCAGGTAATAAATGCGTCTTCCAGCTGAGCCTGAGCGTTTGGCGTCGCGCGTTCATGTGTTTTGGGGGCGTGGCTTTGGAAGGAGCTCAGAAGGGAGGGGGTGGAGTGAATGGAAATAATGAGCTGTGTTTATTGCAGATTAAAAGGTCTACAGTCACTCGATTTTTATATTTTCTTTTTCAGAGTACTTACATTTTAATTATGTATTGGTATATAAAGACAGTTTAAAAAAATTTGGAATGTTTTTTTTTTAGAAAAATGATTACCTACCCTACCTTTAAAAGCCCCAACTTGCCAATAGCGATCCACTGTAATTCGGGGCTCCAGACTTCGACTAAATGGTATAATTTTGCGACCTTTTTTTGTGCCGGTGCAACTAAACATTTGCACTTTTGCCTCTACAAAATTACCAAACTCTCTTTGATTATACACTGTCATTTGCGTTGCGTGTGAGAAACATCAAATGGCAAATGCTCAAAAAGCGGAACAAAACTTGTTTGATCTGAGCAGCGCGGAGCATCAGCTCGGCCCAAAAAACAGCGATCGCGGCCAAAGCAGATCTCGATCACGCGAACATTATTACACAGAGCTGCGCGATCCACTGAGAAGCATTTCAATTCAGCGCAGAATTCTCTCTATTATAAACCCACAGATGACTATGTGATTTATGCTTGATAAAAGCCAGATGAAACAGCGATGATATTCTCAACATATTGATGCAAAAAACAGGCGAAACATTGTTTCAAGAACAAACCAGTTGGAAGACATTTCACTCCACAACTTATGAATTAACTGTAGTAAAACAAACTTTTTTTGGCAGAAATGTGACTGTATATATTCATATAAAAAATGCTGTTATATAGTCATGTATGAATCTATTAAATGTAATGCAGTAATGTTTTTGTTTAGAAGTTATGGAAGTTTATTTATTTATTTTTGCATTTCTAAATACTGTTTTTGATAACACATACAATAGGTTTATAGAAATTATTTATTTTCATTATTTTTCAGGAATTGTTGATAAAAAAAAAAAAAATTTAACGCTTGTAAGTCTGAACCAGAATATCAGGATATTTTATTATTTTGCATATGATGGTGAAAAGTAAAAAAGCACCACCATGTTATATGTATAATAAATATTTTAGAGTATACACACACTCGCACACAAAAAGGTTGGAGACCCCTGGTATATAGTAACTATATGTTTTATAATTACAAGTTTGTGTAATTTGGGGTTTCTGTAGCCAGTGACACTTCATTATTTGTATTTGATGGCATTGCACTTTTTTTTTTTTATTTGAAGGCTGAGGCTTCATTAATAAACACAACCCCAAAATTATCATCATTGGTTTTGAGATGTTACTTGCTTGTTTGATAGGCTACAGTATGTGGAATAGTATCAGGACATCCTGGCTAGTGTCTGTCGCACACAGCTAGAGGCGAATGGCCGGATGATGGGCCTATTTGGGAGAAAGTCCAGGGCTGTTTTTTAGCCCCAGTCCGTCCCTGGTGCCCATATACAGCCATTCTGTAGGTGGGGGGAGAAGCGAAAGAAACCTAAAATTCTCGGGACAGCAGCATGTGTCCAAATTTTTATCTTAAGCGTTCTATCTCCATTCACGCAAAGGGAAAGTGAAAGTAAAACAAACAATGTTGTGGCACAGATTTTCTTCACTGCCTGTGTGTGTGTGTGTGTGTGTGTGTGTGTGTGTGTGTTTGGGGACAGGCACAGGCGGAACCCAGCAGACCGGGCTACCGGCAGCCCCCTGCAACTTCTTTCAGACGAAGGTCGTCATGGGTTCTCCCATGCCACCGGAGATCTTTCTGGAAGGAGCCAAGATGGTGGGAGTGTGGAATGCACACCTGCACCTTCACCTTAATCCTTACCTATGTGCAAGCTTCTTGCTTCCCCCTTGCTCCCCCCCCCCCCCCCCCCCAAAAAAAAAGTCCTGTAGCGATGTGGAATGGTGGCAGGCACAGGCCAAGGATGTGGCTAGGAGTGCCTAGCCAAACCATGCACACAGGCGGCAATGGAGTGATGGTCGTTGCAATTGTGGGATGGAGCAGCACATTGCCTCGGCAGCTTCTATTGCGACTGAGCAGTTCTACGCTGCTCACCCCTGAGATGGGGAAGGACCTGGAAAAGGTGGTTAAAAAAATGTCTGCCCCATACACTCTGGGTGGTATACCGCAACCGCCGGAGCATCCCACCATGCGGTCGAAAAACGAAAGAAAGAAATAGACACCTGAGTATTGCTTCATGGAATGTCCGCACCTTGTTGGACCTGGCTGAGACCTGGCTCAGTAGCTCCACCTCACGAGATCTCCTTCGACAGCTCCTCGCTGATAACCTCAAAAAGATCCCGGAGGAATCAGCCGACTGGCCAATGCTGCGCCAAGCTATCCACAGTGCAGCTTCAGAGGCATTGGGCCAGTCGAGGAACCATCACCAGGACTGGTTTGACAGCAATTCGGCTGAGATACAGATACTCCTCAAAATAAAACATGATGCCCATAAAGCTCTCCTGTCCTGCCCTGGATCTCCTACCCTGAAAGCCACCTTTAATGCAGCGAGATCTGCAACCCAGCGTGCCCTCCGGATCATGGAGGACACTTGGTGGGTGAAGAAGGCAGAAGAGATACAGCGCATGGCAGACTGCAACAACTCGCAGGGCTTCTATGATGCCATCAAAACTCTCTACGGCCCCTAAGAGAGCGATTGCTCCAGTTCGTTCAGCTGATGGCTCAACTCTCCTCAAGGACCGCCATGAGATTCTCACCCGCTGGGCAAACCATTTTGAGACTCTCCTCAACCTCAATAACCCTGTTGACATTTCTATCCTGGATAACATCCCCGACCTACCACTAGTCACACACCTCAACAATCCCCCTCAGTTCCTGGAGACACGCCAAGCCATTGCGAGTCTTAAAAACAATAAAAGTGCTGGACCTGATGGCATTCCGGCAGAGGTCTTCAAACATGGAGGGTACCTCCTTACACGCCGCCTGCACCTCCTCATCTGTCACATCTGGGAATGTGAGACCCTCCCACAAGACTGGAAGGATGCCGATATTGTGGTCATCTATAAACAAAAAGGGGACAGAGCCGTGTGTGGCAACAGCCGTGGAATCTCCCTCCTCTCCATCACAGGGAAAGTTCTGGCAAAAATCATGCTCAATAGGCTAGTTAAGTACATCTCAGAAACTGCACTCCCGGAAACGCAATGTGGCTTCCGGAAGACTAGATCCACCACTGACATGATTTTTGTCTTAAGGCAGTTGCTAGAAAAAAGCAGAGAGCAGCGCACAGACCTCCACATAGCCTTCATTGACCTCAGTAATGCATTTGACACTATCAACCGTGAGATGCTCTGGAAACAACTTTCCAAACTTGGGGTACCACCCAAGTTCCTCACCATTCTACAGCAGCTGCACAATGGGATGCAAGCCAGAGTCACCACAGGAGAACTTCAGTCAGAGTTCTTTAATGTAAATGTTGGGGTGAAGCAGGGCTGTGTCTTGGCTCCAGTCCTTTTCAACCTCCTTCTCTCTGCCGTCATTCACCTTTTTCATTGTGCTTTAGGACACAAGGATCGTGTTCTTCTTGAATACCGCCTTGATGGAAGCCTCTTTAACATCCGGAGGTTGCAGGCTTACACGAAGACCAAATCCTGCTGCATAGCTGAACTACAATATGCTGATGACTGCGCGATTCTAGCACATAGTCCTGAATCCATGCAGCACGCCCTCAACACAATGACCAGTCTCTACCAATTCTTTGGTCTTCAGGTTAACATTAAAAAAACTGAAGTTATTTCCCAAAACTTCTCTCAAACCTCTTCACCTCCCAGCTTCCATATAAACGGCATTCCACTTAAAAATGTAGATCAGTTCACCTACCTCGGTTCAACTCTGTCCTCTTGCTGCTCCCTTGATATGGAAATACACACCCGTATCAAAAAAGCCTCTTCATCATTCGGTCGCCTTCGTAGTAGGGTTTTTGAAAATCGAAACCTGAGGGTCAGCACCAAGGTTGCTGTTTATAATGCTGTGTGTGTCTCCACCCTGCTTTATGGGGCGGAAACATGGACTCCATACAGCCGACACATCCCACTCTTGCAATCCTTCCACATCCGCTGCCTCCAGAAGATCCTCGGCCTCTCCTGGATGGACAGAGTCCAACATGCGGAAATCCTACAGAGAACCAATTCTATCTGCATGGAAGCCGCTGTGGCTAAGAAACACCTACGATGGATAGGGCATACCATCCGTATGCCGGACCACCGCTTGCCTCGCCAAGTCCTCTATGGCCAATTACAAGGCGCCAAACGAGCAGCTGGTGGACAAAAGAAGCGCTATAAGGACTACACCAAGGGACTTTTAAAGCATTCCAACATCAATCCCATGCAGCTTGAAGCTCTGGCACAGGACAGATCAGCCTGGCAGGTTACCTGTGCCCGAGTAGTTTCACAAATCCACGACAAAGACCAACAACGGAGAGCCGAGAGACGCAGACAAAGACACCAGAGGGCAGCTGGGGCTCCTCTGTCCTTTGGTTTCCCCTGCTCCACCTGCGGACGAGTGTGCGGCTCAAGGATCGGCCTCAACGCCCACGAGAAGTGGCACCAACGGCAATGTCGTTAATCCCCTCCCTAACCCTGAAGCAAGCGTCATCATCGAAAACGATGGACAGCTATGAGAGAGAGTGTGTGTGTGTGTGTGTTTTCACACAGAGATTCCGAAAAATACACGGATTGTGTCCCGGGATTGTTTGATTTTGATTCATTCACACTGCCAGTGCCAGTGATTTTCCGTAATCTGTGAGTGCGTTCACACACATCTCTTGGAGAGATCACGTGACGTCAGGATGTGATAACTGAACTCCTGTCAGATGTCAGTTCTGCTGATAACTCCTCTTCATCATTTCTACATGAAGACGAGTCCATACTCCCCAGTAGCGCCACCGGGTTTGCCGAGTGGCTCGTTCCCCATATGCTGTAGCATAGGTTGTAGAAAGGCCTGTGATGGCACGCGCTCCATCACTACGACACACCCCTTAGGGCATTGGTCCTGGCTTTTGTTTACACAGGGCGCGTTCCGGGACTGTCACTGTCACTGCACCTGTTGTGCCGAATTTCGACCCCCGCCAAATTATTAATTATTTTGTAATAATTAACCGGTAATAATTTGGCAGGGGGTCGAATTTCGGCACAACACCTGTTCGTGTTTGCGTTCACACAGAAGGCACTCTAGCAATTTTATGACAATTTCCCGGGATCAACGCGCTGTGTGAAAGGGACCTAAAGTGAGGTCCCCATGAGGAAACAAGCCCACAGAATGAGTTTTTTTTTTTTTTTTAAATGATGAAAGGGTAAGGGGACAGAATATACAGTTTGTACAGTATAAAATCCATTACGTCTAGAGAGTCCCCACAAAGATAGCGAACCAGGTGTGTGGGTGTTTGTGTGTGTGTGTGTGTGTGTGTGTGTGTGTGTTTGGTTCTTAAAAAAAGTTTATACGAGATTGTATCAACTCTAATCTTATTCTGTGTCAGCCAAATGGTTGTAAAAATGTGATTTGGATGTGTGTGTGTTTTTTGGTTCTTAGAAAAAGTTTATATGAGATTGTATCATTTCTTGTGGGACAACTATAGTGATCTTTATCAAACCTGGTTTGAAACACCGCAACAAATAGGCCATAGAATATTGTGTTGTAATATTTGTTGTTGTGTAAATGCTTAGAATTGGCAAATAAACTTTGTTGGTTAAATCCATACATACAACTGTCAATTTTGCCTGCTTTTAGTTTCTGGGTGATTTAGTCACATCTGTGGAATTCCTATGAAAATGTGTGGGGTGATTTAATGAGATTTGAGTCATCATGTTTAAGTCCTTATACGTAGAAGCATTTATCTGCCACATTTGGTCTATAAAAGAGGCGTCTTTTGTGATTTGCAATAGTGTCAAAAGATGAACACCAGAAATCTTTGTAGTAAGAGCTATTTCACTTGCATTTATTTACTGAGCATAGGCCTATGTTATGATATTTTTTTCTTATCTCTTAACATTTTTTTTTACAGAGTTGTTCCTTGCAGTTCTCACATTACACTTTGTCAGGTCAAATAAAACATGGCCAAATCTACAATGCCTCCAGAAAATTCAAGAGGATTCCTATAATATTATAAATCCTCATTTGAAGGTAAGTCTTTACGCTGGTAATTTTAATGTTTAATTTTATTTTATTTTTTAATGATTGTTTATTGATATAAGGTAAAATAAATCTGAAATTTCTTCCCTGCCAGGAATATAACATGTCCTGCCGCAACGTGGTAAGTTATGGTTCACATGCAGCCTTTTTTCCAGAATAAATAAATACATTTTAATATTGCCTACTTAATTTTATTTTCCAAAAGCATTAAAAAAGAAATATTATGTGCATCTTAAACTACTAATAAATAAATATTGGAAAAAAGAGAATAAAAATGTTGGTGACACTTTACCCTTATGTATAATACATTATAAAGGTATTTGTAAGGTATGTTAAAATACATTATATATTTTCATAAATAATTGTAACCATAGTTAAAATGCATTATAATATTTGCAGATTCTGAAATTGGTTGTTTGTCATTGCATTATACTTTCTAAAGGTGTGTTCAATGAATAGATAAGTATTATAGTGTATTATAACTGTGGTTACAATCATTCATGAGACCATACAATGCATTATAAGGTGCATTACAAGTCATAATACTTTTATAATGCATTATACATAAGGACTTTAAGTAAAGTGTTAACAGAATGTTAATATTTTGTCTTTACTTAATTGTTTTTACAGACAAATTGGACAAAAAACATTACATGCATCTTAGATTGGACTTTAACTGGAAACTGTACAAAAGTGAAGCGCCTTCAAAAGATGATAAGAACCAGCAGCGTAAGAACAAATGTGTTACATTACAATTGCTCATTTTAACAATTAGAATAAAAGCATTTGATTAATTTAGAATTATTCTGTTCTTTTTTGTAATGTTGTTATTACATTGTAGAATTGTAATTGTATTTTTTTTTTCAGGAGAGGTGTACCGAAAGAACAACCCTAAAATCGCCAAACATATGCTCTAAGAAATCCTTCCTGAAATGCTGGTGTAGTTTTTTGGTAGAGAACTTGCAAAACAGCCAGTAACAGATATGTTTAAATTTGTTACTCTAACCTAAAAAAAAAAAAAAAAAAAAAAAAACCTGTCTAAGCTGATTTATCTGTTCACAGCCCTACATAGGACAATCAAGTATCAATCCATTAAGAAAATTGATTGATAGATGGATGATTGTATTTGTTCTGCACAGTGTGCACAGCATGAATGTTTTATTTTCAAATGTTTGCTGAACAGTTAAATATTTTAAATGTTTTGTCTTATGGAATGCACTGTGCCAGTCTTTTATTTTTTCATCATTTTTAAATGTTTATATTAACAGAAACTACTAATATATAAGCCCATGTACAGTATGTTGACGACAACGTTTATGGAAATAAAGAATTATGCCTTTATATTCATTCATTCAGTGTGTTCTCTTTTTTTTAAACATATGGGATTTGTTTTGTTTTGTTTTGTTTTTTTGCATTGTAGGTAAAAATGTTTGAAAATGGGATGATTGATGTTGTGAGTAGGAACCCATTGTAGAGAGTTTCCAGACGAACCGTGTTTAATGTAACACCATTTGACAACATCGGGTGCCGATACAGAAATGTGGGGGAAACGGTGTTAAACATTTACTTGAATTCCGTGCAAAGTCAGTGAAGTTTAAAGTTCTACGGGTGAAAATACATGAGAAATATGTCTGCGGGAAAGAAAGGAAGCACGATCTTCTCTGGATTCAGGGCGCTGGGGAATTACTCGAATCATCTGGCGCACGTGCTTCGCTTCCATAAGAAACACAGAGAGTTCTATGTGGTCACTGCAGTCGGACAGTGTTTCCACACATATAATGTAAGTGCGAATTTCAATGAATGGAATTCAGGCAAAACAACCTCTTTATAGAATATTTAATGCTAAGTTAAATAATGCTTAGTGTCTAACCTGTTTTGAACCTCTTCAGTGGTAATACCGTTATTTGAAGTACTTGAGAGAATCATTTAAAATCCATGGTACATAACTTAAAAGTTTAGTAGCCTACCATGCATGTGGGACCCATAGTATCCTTGAATTCACCATAGAAAACAATGTAAATACCTGTGTTCCGCTTGACCGCTTTATATCAAAGCGCGAGTTGTAACGTTACAGTGATTGTAATACTATGGTATGGAGATTATGTATCATGATGATATGTCCAAGAATACCATAGTACCATTGTAAATGTCTAAAATACGATAGTACTACCATGATACCGTGTCCAAAAGCAAGGTAAACTCCAAACAAGCTTTTCAGTAAATGCACCATAGTATTGCCATTATTATCATTATCACCACCACAGGTAATCAAAATTACCATGCAACCACGGTACTTTTTTTGGTAGCTTATGCACTAATGAAACCGGTTCAAATATGCATGTTTTTGTTTTGTCTCAAAGTGACAGACACTATTTGACACATTATTTTGTTATGTTGCACTGTTACATGTATTTATGTTGTTATAGGCTACGTTGTTCAGTATTAATATTACTCAGTATTTATTTGCCTAGCCATACTTTTCTAGATACAGTAATCAACCAAATATGGTGTTAAAATAAAAGTAATATAAGTTGTGTGCTAATAATTGTAAGTTGTAATAACTTGATGAATAAATAATTATTATAATATGGCTTTTTATTAATTAAAGGGTTAGTTCACACAAAAATAAAAATTCGGTCAATAAATACTCACCCTAATGTCGTTCCAAACCTGTAAATCTGTTGTACATCTTCGGAACACAAATGAAGATCTTTTTAATGAAATCTGAAAGCTTTCTGTTTCTCCATTGCGATACAACTACCACTTAAACGCTTCAAAAACTTCATAAAGAGATCATAAAGAAACTTTTTGAAGCGTGCTAGTTGCATAGCTGTCTATGGAGGGACAGAAAGCTCTCAGATTTCTTAAAAAAGATTTTCATTTGTGTTCCGAAGATGAACGAAAGTCTTACAGGTTTGGAACATCATGAGGGGGAGTAAATGATGACAGAATTTTCATTTTTGGGTGAATATCCCTTTAATTTATGGAACTGCTTTCAGTGCAATATAAAATGAACCCATCTTTTTTTCTGGCAGGTAAAGAAACTTGGAATCGTTGCAGTCAGTAAGTAGGATTCAGTACATTTATTTCCTGATTACAGCACATTTTCAGCACATGCATGATCAAACAATTATAGTTTCCCATATGCATTTGATTGAAACACTTAATAACCACCTATACAGGTAATGCCCTGCCAGAAGACATTTCATCCCTGGCGGCAGATCGTATGCTTGTGTATGCTGCATATGGAAAACTTATCTCAGCTTTTGCAAAAAGCAAAGAGGTAAAGCATGAAAGTCCATAGTTAGTGATCTACTGTGCTCTTAAAGGTGAAGTATGTAAGATTTTTTTTGTATCTAAATATTTCTTTTGGTTTCTTTAGTTTCTTATAGTTTATTGTTCATTGACTACTATTAGTATGCCATTCATGGGTTTATCTCCCCCAAAAGTGTAAACATTGAGCCTCCCAGGCACCATCCAAACACTGAGAGCGGTCCGCTCAGATCCATCAGTCTCTTACCAGCTCAACCTATAGCGAAAGTTTGGAGTGTGGCTACTGTAGCAGGCCGAGCCAGAGAGTGTTTAAGGGGATGGTTCGCCCAACATTTTTTATTCTGTCATTAATTACTCAGCTTCATGTCGTTCCAAACCCGTAAGCCTTTCATCTTCAGAACACAAATGAAGACCTTTTTGATGTAATCTGAGAGCTTTTTGTCCCTCCATTGACAGTTACGCAACTACCACTTTGACAATTCAAAAAGTTCATAAAGAGATCGTAAAACCAATCCATATGAATTGTCAAAGTAGTCACATTTTTCTGAAGAGACTTGATCATTTTATATGATGAACAGATTTAATTTAGGCTTTTATTCACTTATACATGTAAAATACTCGTGTGCGCTCTAGACAGATTATTAGCCCTACTCATTTTCTTAATCATGACACATAGCAACACAGCTAAAAGTTTTCCTAATATTTTAGACATTTTATTGAAAGTAGCCTGCTTTTTCCTGTTGAGACATGCCTTCACAAGCACCTGTAAGAGCTGTTTGTGATTTTGAGTTGGGGAGGCACGAATCACGACTCACTGAAGGGCAGTAAGTTGTATGAAAACATGCTTTATTTTTGTAATTCCGCTAGGTGCCACTAGTGTCGAAGAAACTACATACTTCACCTTTAAAGATGCATAAAACTAAAGAGACTTTGAAATAAGAATTAGTGATAAGTAATATGTTTTTACTGTCTCTTCCATCCAGGTTGTTAACACATACAAAGGCCATCAAGCTGATGTTCACTTACTGTTGCCTTTTGGAGATCATCTCATTTCTGTCGACAAGGACAATGTTGTCATTATTTGGGATATCGCGTCTGAAGGTTGGTTGGTTATTTTTGCTATGTTTAAATTTCATTTCTTTCAGCAGAATCACAGTGTATGTAATATGTTCTGTCAATCTCACTGCAGAGACATACCTGCAGATTTCATATGACAAAGCATCATTTGAGGTCTCTGCTCTGATGCACCCGAGCACCTACCTGAACAAAATCCTGTTCGGAAGCAGTCAAGGGAGTCTTCAGTTATGGAACATCAAATCAAAGTATGCACTTCTAATGAATGCTGAATGTAGTGGCTTCCATGACATTTAAATGAGTGTTTATTCAGTTGAAGTGTGCTCTGTGCCTTTCAATTGTAGATTAATGATATGAAGATTAATTTTAATATATTTTTAGTGTGTGCATTGCTTATAATGACATTCCAGTAAACATTTTTGGTCGCAGTGTTACTTACGAGTTGAAACTCACCAAAGTCATATTCCACTCCGAAAAGTTTTTAAAGATGAAAAGGAGAAATTCTGTCACAATGCAAATATTTTCTATTTTGTTTGTAATTCTCATTATTCCAGATGATGATTGTTCTCAATGATGACCTTTGTGTTAATGTTGTTTGAAATAATAAAACAAATCTTCCTCTCTTAATCCAGCAAACTCCTGTTCACATTTCCTGGATGGGCATCTGCTGTAACCGTTCTTCAACAGGTAGGTCTCGTTACTTTCTTTCTTATTATTCTTTACCCTGTGCACATTTAAAACTACACCTATTCATAATTGACTAATTCAAAAACAGAATCCACGAAGGTGGTTGAGTCGAGTAACTGACTGATATTAAAACAATAAACGCGCTGAATATCTGTAACCTTTGCACAAAACTATCAAAGATGATAAAATCCTCTAAAAGATGTTGCTTCCCTTTTACAGAGATGTTTTCATACCTTTTCCAGCATTTAAAAAAAAAGATAAAAGTTTTAAGATTTAAGTTCAAACCAAGTCAGTTGGTGGACAATCCATCAACTATCCCTTATTTTATAGTTCAATGAGAGGGCTACAGACTGCGCCTAAAACGGTCGACCAAAAATATTAATTTGTGAGTGATGTTTTTGTTAAGATCACCACTGGCGACAATATAAATGTACATGTTATGATATAAAAAAATTGTAAAGGATACAAAAATGTGGAAGTATAATCTGTAGTTTTCACGAAAGCCGTGGAGCTGTCAAAATTCTGCTGAATGATGTGTTTTGTTCATTTACATATACTACCGTAATCGTTGAAAATCGGCAAAGTTACACTTGAACTACATGAGGAGTTATGACTTGTCTACATGATGATGAAGAATAAAAGGAGCTAAAAAAAAATATAAACTTGAAGAGCTGCCTTTCACCACATTAACCTCTCTGATATTACTAATGAAGAAAAATGGACTGGATGTGTACAAGACAACATTTATAGAATGCATTGAGGAGGCCAAATTACACTCAGTGGCAAAGTGATGCTGACATAATTATGGTCTGTAACACTGGCTCAGATTCTGTGTAAAGAGCAATTCTTTGTGACTATAGAAATCTCAAGTTGGAAAAGACGTTCAAGTTTCCACTTTAAGTGAACCGTAGTTCCCAGGACATCCACAAGATGGATAACAGTGCTGATGCTGTAAAATGAGGGGAAAGATGTAAACACAAGATAGGATGGCTGAAATTAAGTGTTTAATTAAAAAAAAATGTTTATTCTTATGTGGCACCTAAACAATTTGGTGCCTATTTTTTTCTTATAGGCTCCTTAATTGATTTCTTTGTGTGATAACTAGTGTGTAATGTGTTCTGTCGAAATGAATCTCTTTAGACTACAGCTGTGGATGTTGTGGGTGTGGGTTTAGCATCTGGCCAGATCATCATTCACAATATCAGGTTTGATGAAACACTGATGAAGTTCCAACAAGACTGGGGTCCAGTCACAGCTTTATCCTTCAGGACAGGTAATGTTGTTGCCTAGGCCTCACAAAGTGTATACAATACTTTTCCAATTAAATTGCACTTACTTTGTCCTTGCCATGCAGATGGGCATCCAATAATGGCATCTGGCAGTCCTATTGGACACATAGGGCTGTGGGATTTAGAGGAGAAGAAACTAGTCTGTCAAATGCGAGATGCTCATACAACAGCCATTGCCGGCCTCACATTTCTTCAAAATGAACCCCTCCTGCTCACTAACGGAGCAGACAATGCCATACGGGTTTGTGTTTACTCTGGCTTGTTTTTCATTATTATTCAGATGTGATGGTAGAATATGAATGTGCATTATGCCAGTAAACAATGGTATGTGTGATGTAGGTGTGGATTTTTGACGTTTCCGGAGGGGAGGGCCGTCTTCTAAGACATCGGATTGGTCACAGCGCCCCACCAACAAAGATTCGGCACCATGACCAGAGCGGCTCTCAAATCCTTAGCGCAGGTACTGTCATAACCAGTACATTATGAATATATAAAGGCGTATAAACGCAGATAAATGTATTTAAGCATAATGATCCTAAAATTTTTACTTCTCATAATAGGTCAAGATGGTACTTTGCAGTCATTTTCAACTGTTCATGAAAAGTTCAACAAGAGTTTGGGGCACGGTAATAACTACTTGCCATTTTCTTGTTAGTGCATGTAAAGGTAAAGTGTGTAATGCATTTATAACTAGCAGTACCAAACAGATTTGCATCAAAAATAATTAGATTTGTACAATTTCTGAAGTGGTTTTTAATGCTTTGCTAGGGTGTTCTTGAAGTTGAATATTTTTATACTTTTTAAGTTAATAATTTTGAGTTTGTTCAAATTATTAGTAATAGCGAGGCTTACCTTGTTTCCAAACATGTTTTCCAAACACTCTTAAAAACCCTTAAGCCTTAGTTTCCCATCATTCAAACTATCAAGTCAATTATTTGCTAAACTACTTATTACAGGTAGTCCCACCTTCAAATTCACACCATGCTGTTATATCTGTCAGTTAAACAAACAGCACTCTGTCTTCACAAAGTCAACCTAAAATTGCCTTCTTGCCACTTAAATTAGGAAAAAAGTATTCCTTTAATTTTTTTTAAGTATTACTTTTAAACACTTGATTATGGGCTTGTTACATTATAAAGACAATTGATTTCATCTTGGTTTGCCGCAAGAAGTGTCTGTTTTGTAAAATACTTCTTTTTTTCTTTTTTTTTTTTTACCAACAGGCACCCTCAACAAAACGAAAGCTAAAAAAAAAGGTGTGAGGAACGACATTGAAAAACTTCCAGCCATCACAACTTTTGCCTCAGGTGTGATAAATGATTTCATTTTTAAATTACCGGTGATAATGTATGTTTTTAAAATGATTAGATAAAAATTCTGTCATCAATGACTCACCCTCATGTCATTTGTTCATCATCGGAACACACTTGAAGATATTTTTAATATTCTCACTTTATTTTTGTTCATTCATTTGAAGGTCCACACAACCAAAATGTTCAAGCTTCAAAAAGTACATAAAGACATTTTTATAAGTAATCCTTATGAATCAAGTGATTTACTCCAAGTCTCGCTTTATATGATGAACAAATTTAATTTAGGATTCAATGTTGATCAAAACACATGCATAGAGCACATCAAATGTGGCAAACGGTAGCTCAATCATGCATGTTTGAAGTGAGAACAAACCTCATAGTTTCCCATGAGTTTGGGCTTTCTAAAAATATTGGAACTTTTTAAAATATCTTCATTTGTTTTCCGAAGCTGTGCACTTTCACAAGGGGGGACAATTATGTTCATAGCAGAATGATAATGGGTTTGCTTATTGTACTCAGGGGCTACATGCAATACACAGTTTAACTGACTTATTTAAGAGGTAATTGGTGAATATTACAATGAAAGTCTTATTGGTTTGGAACGACATGACGGTGTGTAAATGATGACAGAATTTTCATTTAAACTCTGATCCTCTCTCTATATCCAAAACAGTGTTAGAATTACCTTATAAATAACTCATTACAACTAAAATATTGAAAGCTATAACTGTGTGTAATGCTGCTGATGTTATTTTGTATAGAAACGGCTCGTCAGAGTGACTGGGATGGCATTATTGCATGCCACCGTGGTTTCCTTATGACTACGACGTGGAACTACCAGAAAGGTTCAATGGGTGCTCACAGGTTGCAGCCTGAACGCCTTAGCAGGAACCTTATCGTCAATGTCCATGCAACCGTAAGTGTGTAGATTTGATTTATGTTTAAATGATCATTTAGCTATGTAACGGATGACTACAAATCAGATTTGGTCATATGTTGTCCAGGCTGTGGATATCACCTCCTGCGGGAACTTTGCAGTGATTGCACTGTCTTCAGGACACATTGATGTGTACAACATGCAGTCTGGTTTTCATCAAGGATATTACGGAGAGGACAAGGGTAAGTTAACTCCATCCTGAACATCAGGGGTGAAATACGTGTCAATTCCTGTCTGATCTCAATAGCATTTTGTGTGTTTGTGTGTGTGCAGCGCATACAGGGCCTGTGCGTGGGGTCGCTGTGGATGCGCTGAACCAATTGACTGTTAGTGTGGGAGCAGATTGCCTTCTGAAAATCTGGAAGTTTAAATCGAAGGAGCTGTTACATTCACAAAGCCTGCCAGCCACCCCGGCGTCATCTCAGCTTCACAGGGACAGGTATTAAAGATATTAAAGTTGCAGTAAGTGATTTATGAGAAACGCTGTTGATATCTATATCAACATCTATAACCCCTATCTTGATAGCTCTGTCCCCAAATTCAGGAACACACCATGCAACACAGGCCCCTCCCCTCTAATGAGTGTATATGCCTCTTACTGCTGATTGGCTACAAGTGTGTTTTGGTGCTGGGTCCGATCCACTTTCAACTGTGTTTTTCAGAAATCGCTTACTGCACCTCTAATGCATAAGTAATTATGCATAGTTTTAAAAACACTTTTTATGGTACAGAAGATTTGACCCTTTAGCGGCTGAGGCGTGAATCTGCAAGCGGAGCATTGTTTTGGTAGTTACGTGAGATGGGCTTCAGCTCAGCTCTTCAGCGAGGATGAATATGATGGTTTGAGGCGTACCCTGCGGTGTACCTATTAGGCCTTTCGTGATTATTAAATAAAACCATCTGATCGTGGTTATTTGATTTAACTGATATTATTTCAGACAACCAGGATTAGTGTGCTCTTTTAGAAGACACAAGGGAGGGATGTATACCAAGAGTTTTCTGTGATTTAACAACGGATGATTCCTCAGGCTACAGCAAGGATAGTTTTGAACACTGATTTTATTTTTTTATTTTTAAACCTAAAATAAATCTTCTGTTCTGCAGCTGTCTGTTAAAGTGTCATGCAACTCTCCTGTTTTACCACTGGTCGTTCACACCTCAGATTTGAAAAAGACTCGTGACATGGGCGTGTTAAACTAGAAAAGTTGGAGTGTAGAATGTGGAATTAATAGAGGCAACAACCAATTAAACAGACCTACAACACACTCATTATACAGAAAAATGAATATTAAAATATGAGCAGAGAAAGAAAAAAAAAAACATACAAATAACTGAGTTGGGGGCAAATTGATGTATTATAAAAAATATAACCCTATGACAACAAACTCCCAAGAATCTTGGGAGTTTGTTAGAGACTATTAGAGACTACTAACAACTATCATGAACAAATCAAATACATTTTGATAAATTATTCTCAGAAGTATAAAAAATCTGCATTAATACTTTGCATATGTATTTGTCGATATTAAAAATGAGGAAGAACATTTAAAAGGTCTATTCATATTTTCATTGTTTGCACTACAATCTATGAACAAATGGCTCACATCAGTTTAACAAAGAAAGAATAAATGCATAGTTACTTTTTGTACATTCTTTGAATATTACATAGTATTACATAAATAATACATTGTCTTCTGTGTATCAGAATAATTAGTGTCATTTAGGCAGTTGTGGGTCGCACATTAGGGGTAGTGAGTAGTGAACACACTCACACTGCAAGCCAGTGGGCACACACACCCGGAACAGTGGACAGCCATTTTTGCTGTGGTGCCCAGGGAGCGATTGGGGGTTAGGTGCCTTGCTCAAGGGGACCTCAGTCATTTTCTGCTGGTATTGAGACTCGATCCCGCAACCTTTGGGTTACCAGTCTGACTCTAACCAACAGTCTGACTACCACATAATGACCAAATATTATGGCCAATCACAGATGAAGTGAATATCATTGATCTTCTCCTAACAAGGCCACATATTAAGCTCTGGATATTTTAGATGTTAAAGGAACACGCCAACTTTTTGGGACTTTATTTTATTCACCGTATCCCCCAGAGTTAGATAAGTCCATACATACCTTTTTCATCTCCGTGCGTGCTGTAACTCTGTCTGACGCACCCACCGCTAGCCTAGCTTAGCACAAAGACTGGAGGTAAACGGCTCCAGCTAGCATACTGCTCCCAATAAGTGACAAAATAACGCCAACATTTTCCTATTTACATGTTGTGATTTGTACACACAGCGTGTACGAATAACAAGGTCACATGAGACACAACCATCTTCTAACCGTATACATACTGGGAACTATATTCTCAGAAGGCGAAGCACTGCTACTTCTGCGGAGTGATTTACTCCAACTCTGAGCGAACTCTCTGCTCCTCACCACGGGGCTTCTCAGGTGCTGTGCGCAAATCACTCCGCCCAAGTAGCAGTGCTTTGCCTTCTGAGAATATAGTTCCCAGTATACGGTTAGAAGGTGGCTGTGTCCCTGTTATTTGTACACGCTGTGACTATACTAGTAATCACAACATGTAAATAGGAAAATGTTGGCGTTATTTTGTCGCTTATTGGGAGCAGTCGGGCCATTATTATTATTTTATTTAATTTTTACAGATCGGGCTTTGCTCGGACTCTGGCTCATTTAGCTTCTCTCCTTCCATCGTGCCCATAATATACATGCAGAGCGCAGGCTACTGTATGAAATATTGATAATATTATAAATATGCAACGCAATATGCGATTATGCAAGTAATGCGACGCGCGTGCAGTGCATTAGGTGACAGTTGACCATGCAGACCATCAGGGAGAAGTTGGAGCGTGGGGAGTTACTGGAGAGTTTTGATTTGATTACCACAACAAACAATGAGCCTGAAGCCTTCAACAGTGGATGCTATTCTTTTTCTTCACAACACTCGTGAATAAACAGTGAATGAGCCTATAATCAGTTCAACAGATTTTTTAATTTTTTATATTTTTATTTATTTAACGATTATTATTATTAAGAGTTCTTTGAAAAGTTGTTCTTCAGTAAAGTTACTTAACATCAAAAAAAGGTAGGCCGTAAATCTTTATTTACTGCTGGATCACATTTGGCTATATAATATTCTCTACTGCATGCTTATGCTTCTCTGTAATGGACAGTCTGTATTAATATTTGTGGGCATAATTGTTGGTGGTGGTAGTTATGTTTGAGGCCTATAATAAAATTTTACCTAGTAGCGTGTATGTGTGTGCGTGTAGCAGAGACAGCGCGCATCAGAGAGCGCGCGTCAGAGAGAGCTTAAAGTGATATTGATGTTGGGGTCGGGTTCGGGCTGAGAAATTGCAGACATTTTCGGGCTGAGGCCGGATTAGGGCTTGAACACCACGGGCCAGGTCTCGGCTAGTGCTGAATTTTTTGCCCCGTGTAGGGCTCTAAGCAGTATGCTAGCTGGAGCCATTTACCTCCAGTCTTTGTGCTAAGCTAGGCTAGCGGTGGGTGCGTCAGACAGAGTTACAGCACGCACGGAGATGAAAAAGGTATGTATGGACTTATCTAACTCTGGGGGATACGGTAAATAAGCTAAAGTCCCAAAAGTCGGCGTGTTCCTTTAAGCAAACAATCAGTTCTTGTAATCAACATGTTGGATGCAGGAGAAATGGACAGGAATAAAGATCTGAGCGATTTTGACTTGGGCCAGATTGTTTTGGCAAAGAGAATGTGTCAGAGTTTCTCTGAAATGGCAAGGCTTGTGGGTGGATCCCGGTCAGCAGTGGTGAGAATGTAACAACAGTGGTCTGAGGAGGGACAAATCACAAACCAGCCAAAGGGTTTTTGTGGCCCAAGACTCATCGATGCACGAGGGCAAAAAAGGCTATCCTATCTGGTCCAAGGCCACAGAAGGTCTACTTTTACATGCAAAATTTGATGACTAATCACAGACCATGTGTGCCTATGATGACTCCTGTCCACCGCTGAAAGCATCTACAGTTGAAGAATGTTGCCTGGACCGATGAGTTACGTTTTTTTTTTTTTACTTTACGTGGGCGGCCGATACTTGTGCGCCATTTCCCTGGGGGAGTGATGACACCAGGATGCGCTGTGGGACAACAAAAAGCCAGCAATATGAGCAAGCTGAGAAACCCTGGGTCCGGCCATTCATATGAAGTAAGTTTGACCAGTGCCACCTACCTAACATTGTTGCAGACCAGATACACCCCTTCATGACAATGGTGTTCCCTGGTGCAAGTGGCCTCTTTCACCAAGATAATGCACCCTGCCACACTGCACATATTGTTCAGGAATGGTTTGATGAACATGATGATCTCAGTCCAATTGATCATCCGTGGGATGTGCTGGATCAAAAAGTTCCACCTCACAACCTACAGGCCGTGAAGGATCTGCTGCTAATGGCTTGGTGCCAGATACCACAGGACACCTCCAGGCCATGGGTCTTGTAGAGGCCATGCCTCAATGATTCTGCGCTGTTTTGGCAGCAGGCGGAGGACCCGTAGCATATTCGGCAGGTGGTCATAATGTTTTGGCTAATAGGATATATTTCATTTGAAGAGGAAAAAATGCAGAATAGAGGAGAGTCTGCTGGCAAAAAGAGAGTGCTACAGAGCTCATAATAAAAAGAGAATCAACATTGGCTTGGCTTTTCGGAGATGGTGAGAACTGAAGGATTTGAAATGTTGTAAAAATGATGCGGAGATGCTGGTTTTATTACTCGACAGGTGAGATAAATTGCCAGATGTAGCTCTCTAACAGAGTTAATTGTAAAGCATTATCTATTGTGAAGGGTCACTTTATTATGGTTGTAGCGCTGTGCTGAAATTTATTTTCAAGGAAGTACAGTGTCAATTAATGGGTATTGCTACAGTACCGTCTTCAGATAGTAATCTTGAGATTCTTTCCATCTAAACTTGTATATCTCTTAGTAGTGAATGTTTTATGAGCAGTAGGATAACCAAATTCATCCACACAGTCACGCAGTGCTAGCAGTATTGTTGTTTTCATTAGTTATGTTTCCATCCACCTATTTTTATGCGCACTGTGGGACATTGCTTAAAAATGCTAGATGAAAGCGCCAAGATGCACATAAATAAAAAAAATGCGCACAAAAAACGTATGCGCTCAATTTAGGTGGATACATATTTTAATTCGATATCCGATAATCCGAATACATGCACATAAACTACGATGGAAACACATTTACAGAATAAATCCCTCATTGCACAAAAAAACCCAACTTGTGTGACGACTTCTTATTATTTTATTTTATTTATATATTATTATTATTTCTTGTTGTATTTTATTAAAAGAAAATATTTTACCCATGTCGTAGAGCCCTAGTTAGGATGACAGTGATGTTGATTTATGCTTGATCTCTCCAAACAGCGGGATGCTTGCTATCGCGCTGGATAATTTTTCAGTTCACATTCTGGACATGGAAACTAGGAGGATTGTTCGCAAATTCTCTGGAAATCGTGGGCAGATCAACGACATGGTGAGCTTCAGCTTCAACTATATAATTCAAAATTGACTTGTCTTTGGCCATTCTCAACCATTATTTGTACTTGAAATGACTCTTTAGACTACTATTGTGGTTATTTTTTCTCATTGTTTGGTGCTTGACAGGTCCTGGTTACTATTAAGGTTCTTAATGTGGACAAAATACTTTTTTTCCCTGTTGTGTTCCATATAAAAAAGAAAGTCGTATGGGTTTTGCATGAGCGAGAGAAAATAATGTAATTCATTTTTGGGTGAATTAAGTATGCGTAACTAAGTGCTTATGAAATGTGCTTTATGCTTTTTGTCCAGACATTTAGTCCAGATGGACGTTGGCTGATTACTGCATCTATGGACTGCACCATCAGAACATGGGATCTTCCATCTGGCAGGTACTAAGTTTTGAGCATAAACCAAGGCTTTTCAACTGGCAGCCAGTGAGCCCTAAAATAAATGGATGAGACCGCTGTACTTTTCTATTGCGTTTATAATATTTGCTAAGAAAAAACACCCAAATTAAGAGAATTCTAAGACATTAACCTACATTATTTGGGCAGATGAGTGAAAGCATAATAAAAAAGTGGCTTACAAGTCATTATACATGAAACCATGAAGGTGGTGCTTCAAGCTCAAATAGTTCAGATGGTAGGAAAATTTACATACGGATTGGACATAATTGTATCTTTTTTTTCATAAATTACAATAGCATTTTAAATTGGCAGCCCTAATCAGTATGCAAATAACTTCTCTGCTGAAAAATCTTCAGAATAAAAATGTCATGAGCTACAGCAGTTGAAACGTGTGCATGCTGACACAGTGTTTTGCTCAATGCATGAGAGGTTAACGATAAAAGTCTGACCCTCAAGAATAAAAAAAACTCTTTACTTTCTGGAAGACTTGTTTTATCATCTGAAATGTGCTGCAACTTTAATTCCAAACCAACTATTGCAATTGCATAGATTCCCAATCCAACTTTTTTTGTATAGCACATTTCTCACACGCTGGAAGTTTTGCTTTAAATACATTTGTTTAAATAAATGCCACTATAATTTGTTTTTGATACCCATATTTTTTCTTCCGGCTCTGAATACTGTTGAACGTAAAGGATGTTGCAACTAAAATGCACATTTACATTTTATGCAGTTTTAGTAATTTTTTTTAATAGAATTTTACTGTTTTTGAAGGTATTTGTTTATTGACAAGACAAAAATCTTCAATTGAGTGCTTCTAAATATTTTAACAATAGGATGTTTAGTTGTTGTTTTTTATCCATGTTAACATGTCTTTACAATGGAAGTGCTAAAGTCTAATGAAAGTTCCCTTTTTCATTTGCATAATCTGGCCCTGAAAGTAAGTTATTGTAGAGGCCAGGCATGAACCTAATTTTTGTGTGTCTTGTAACATGTATAGGTAATGCTTAGATTGAATAGGGAGATTGCATCATGGCCGTTCCACTACAAACCACTAAAGTAGCCTTTTGAAGGAGGGAAAGACCAGGCCAGTCCAGTGACACCTTTTCCACTTTCTATATTATTGACTGGTTAGATATTTGTGATGACCTTTTCTGTTTAGTCAGTCACGGATACTTTTCAAAGCAACTTGTGAAACCAAATTCAGAGATAATTATTATCTTTCATAGATACGGCCGTAGTGACATTTAGTTTGTTGGATATTTTTCGTTTGTCTAAAGGGGATTCCTCCAGCCGATGAAGTCCCCTCTGGCCCAATTGAATGACTGAATGATTTTCTTTCACACTTTTACATCCTCCACTTTCTCTTGCTGTCATTCATAGTTTGGTCGACTGTTTCCTGGTAGACGCGGCAGCCGTCAGTCTCAGTATGTCCCCTACCGGGAACTTCCTGGCCTCGTCGCATGTTGACACCCTAGGTGTTTACTTATGGTAAGAGATTGTCTTGCAGATATTGTGCCTGTAAACTCTTGTTTTTACTTCAATGAGTTATTTCACACACATGAGATTAAGATTTGTGCGGTTGAATTTTGGTGAACAATTAGCACAAATATCTTATCATTTATCTTGACTGAACAGAGACTTGAAAAGGTTATGTGTGTAATGAGTTCATGATGTTGCCAATTGAATCTGCTGATGTATGAATGGCATTATATTTGAAGAATTAAACATTTTTATATAGTTTTAGTAATTTACTTAAACCGATGTCATTTCCAATTGATGTTTTTTTTATTAATAATATTTCAAGATTAATAATTACTGGGCTGAAGCAACTTGGTTTTACTTGATTATCCATGCATAATTTTTTAGGACAATCATGTTAAATTTGCATATCAAATATGATACATCAGACTTTTGAGAAATGTTTATTTGTACATCTCTCAATCATTATTGCATTGCATATATTGCATATAAAAACTACAGAGCTTTGGTCATAGAACAAAGTATTTCTCATTTTACTTGGACATTATTCAGAGATATAGAGTGACAACTGATATTTATATGCATATTATATACAGTGGTGGTCAGAATGAATGGCACCCCTGGTAAATATGATCAAAAATGGCTGTAAAAAATAAATCTGCGTTGGTTATCCTTTTGATCTTTCATTCAAAAAATTCGCAAAAATCTAACCTTTCATTTAAGTAAAAGAATTTAAGTGGGGGGTAAATCGCATTATAAAATAAATGCTTTTCTCCAAAACACGCTGGCCATAATTATTGGCTCCCTGTTATTAAATACTTTTTGCAACCTCCTTTTGCCAAGATAACAGATCTGAGTTTTCTTCTATAATGCCTGATGAGTTTGGAGAATAACTGACAAGAGATCAGAGACCATTCCTCCATACAGAATCTCTCCAGATCCTTCAGATTCACAAGTTCATGTTGGTGCTTCTTCTGTTCAGTTCACTCCACTCATTTTCTATAGGGTTCAGTTTAGGGGACTGGGATGTTCATGGCAGAAGCTTCATTTTGTGCTCAGTTACCCATTTTTGTGTTGATTTTGATGGGGTTTTTTGGACCGTTGTCCTGATGGAAGATCCAACCACAGCCCATTATAAGATTTCTAGCAGAGGCCGTCAGGTTTTGATTTTTTTTTTATCTGTTGGTATTTGCTAGAATCCATAATACCATGTATCTGAACAAGATGTCCAGGACCTCCAGCAAAAAAATAGCCCACAACATATAAGATCCAGCAGTATATTTAACCGTAGGCATGGGATACTTTTTATCCCTGTTTGCACCAAACACATCTGGTGGCTTTGCTGCCAAAAAGCCCTTTTTTTGTTTCATCTAACCATAGAATACGGTCCCTTTTGAAGTTCCAGCCATGTCTGACAACTGAATATGCTAGAGTTTATTTTTTGAGGAGCGAGGAGGATTTTTCTTGAAACCCTCCCAAACAACATGTGGTTGTGTAAGGGTTGTTTGATAATTTTTTTTTTTTAGGCTTTCTGACCCCCAAGACTAGTAATCTCTGCAATTCTCCATCTGCAGATTCGTGACATCTTTAGTTGATTGGAACTTCTTAATTATTGCCCTGATGGTCAAAATGGGGATTTTCAATTCTTTAGCTATTTTCTTACAGCCACTTTCTATTTTGTGATGCTCAACAATCTTTTGATGCACATCAGAACTATATTCTTTGGTTTTACTCATTGTGATGGATGATTAAAGAAATTTGGCCTTTGTGTTTCCTCATATTTAAACTCCTGTGAAACAAGTCATAGCTAGAAAATGTATTGTTCCTAGTCACTCTGGTGTGCTAAATAAAGGTAAATATTAATGGGAAAATACTTCAGAGATATTTTACTCATAAAACACTCATAATGTGATTTCCTCCCCACTTTCAATTCTTTTACTTCAATGAAAGGTTAGATTTTTGCGAATATTTTTGATGAAAGATCAAAAGAATAAACAATGCAGATTAATTTTTTTACAGCCATTCAACAATTTTTTAATTTTATCATATTTACCAGGGGTGCCATTAATTCTGACCACCACTGTAAAATAGTCTGCTATAATGTTTCTCATTGATGACTCACTAATTTACTTTTGAAGCTGTCAGAATTTGATCTTACTTTTGACCACATAAATATCAGCATCTGCAGCAATTAAGGTGTTTTTCCTCAAATATGAGCTCCATACTATGAGCTATAAAAGCCTGGTGTGTCCAATATTATACTCAACAATAAACACATGAGGGATTTTTTTTGTATTTTGTCAAAAGGTTCAATAAACTGTTATATTTAAATAATTGTAAACGTATATATACACTAACACTGGCTTGGGGACCTATTCTCACTATTTACTATATTACTACCATTTTGGTTGTTTATTATTACTTATAAAGCACACATTAAAGCCACACTAAGTAGAAATTGTGTTTTTGTCAAACAGCGACCCCTAGAGTCGCTCTGGAATACTTGCACTGTCGTAAATATATTAGCCTATATTATAACGTTTTTACATGATTGCAGCTAAATCACAAGTAAATAGTCTATAGTCTAAGGCCTACTGTATAATTTAATTTGTGTTGTTTTTATTGGAATGTAAACATTACAAAATGCCAGATAACATCAATTAAGTTAAATGTACCGCGCATTATTTCATAACATTGGCCGTTATGATGTCATTAGACATGATTATTGCAATTTATCATAATAGTTTGCAAATTGTGCTCGTTTACACTATACAACCTCTACGTTAGGCGTATTTATGTCCTGATAATTATGTGAGATATTGAAAGCTGTTCTCATGATAATCGCAGGAATCAACGTCAACAGCGTCGTCTGATATCCCTCAGGACTACGTGATAAATACACCTCACAACACCTGAGTTCAGCTGGCAAACTAATTCGTAAGGCATATCTATCTGATTTATCAAAACGATTCCATTTACACCTGGTCACATAAATGTATTTTTGCGAAACGGATTTAAATTCGATCTTCAATTCTCGCGCTACATGCAGATTTAATGGAGTGCACGTCACCGAAAGCAACAGACATGAGCTGCATTTTATAGATCATCAGCTAAAATTTCTAAATCAAAGACCGCAATAAGAGAGAGCAGTAACAGCCCTGGTAAGATCATTTCGTTTCTTTACTTTTAATGATGAAGATTGTGTTAATCGTCTGCGACTTACTTTCACTTTGATTTGCTAGTTTGCACGTTGGCTTGATGCAGTTGCTCATCTGCGGTGATGCGTGTTCCAGCGCGTCGTCATATCTGGATATAACATATAGCCTATAACACGCTCTCACAGGTTTTTTTTTTATTTTATTTTATTTTTTGGGAGGAGTACAATTTGCATATGTGGTTTCAACAACCATATGCATTTACACTTGTCCAATTTCGTCTGGAATGCGTCTCAGATCTCCTCCTGAAGTGGTTTGAGGGATCGGATTCAAATCCGTCTCAAATGCGTTTCGGAGGGCATTTAAACCTGGACTTTTCACGATCGGAAAACGCATGAAGTGGCCAGGTGTAAACAACCCCCATGACAAAAACATACGCACGAAAGCCGAAAGCCGAAAACAAACGCTGGTTGGCCTCTCACGTCCAAATTTGACGAAGTGGTGGGGGAAGTGACGTATGCCGTAAAGCAGTCGAATTTTGTAGTTCTTTTTGTGCTCTGGTTACTACCCGAACACCGAAGTTACATAGTGCCAGTAAAAGCGATACAGACCCTGTCAGGCTATGGCAGACGTGTCATTCAACCTATTGTAAGTCGATGTACCATCACAAGGATCTTGGAAATATATTATGAAGGTTGAAAAGTTACATAGTGTTACTTTAATGCCTTATTCTGCATGACCATATTATACATCCCTCAATCCTACCCCACACATACATTTTAACCACCATATTAGCTATTAATAAGCAGTAAATTAGGAGTTTGAGGCAAAAGTCATAGTTCATAAACTTCATGGTGAATATGTGTTCCCCAAACTAAAGTGTCACCATATTTTTTTTTTCTATTACAAATATTTCATGTTATGTTTTATAGAATTATTGGTATGGTAGTGTGCTGTTCCAAACATAGCCTGTCATGACCCAAGTATTATGATTCAAAGAAGTTGCTCAACGGAAAATTGTATAGTCCCTAAGGAATATTGCTCTGTTTCATTTCTAGGTCCAATAACACACTGTGCAGTATGGTGTCATTGCGCCCTCTACCTGCAGACTATGAGCCGACTGTGATCATGCTGCCAGGCACCTGCCCAAGCAAAGGTGCAACCACAGGATCATATTGATTATCATTTTAAAATCATTTAACTTGATATTAAATCCTTTTAATTTTGTGCTTGTAAACAGAAACGGAAGAAGAGGAAGGTTTAGACGTTGACAGCTCTGAGATGGCTGAGTACATTTCACCAGCACAGCTGGATGAACATCTGGTCACACTCTCACTGCTTCCTGACTCGCGCTGGAAGAACCTGCTGCATCTGGACATCATCAAGGTATTATGCTTGTAAAAGCGGCAAAAAACAAGTCTGTGCCTAAGTGTGATATGTTTGATAAACTCTTAAATTCAAATCTTCATCTACAGAAAAAGAACAAACCCAAAGAGCCTCCAAAATTACCCAAAGCAGCACCCTTCTTCATTCCCACCATTCCAGGGCTGGTGCCCCAGTTTGCTCAACCAAACACACCCTCAGAGGGCCAGGTAAACTCTCTTTTGATGGTGTCTCTCTTGAGTTTGGTATTTAGGAAACTCCAAAGTGAAAATCAGGAGACTTGTATGTCCAGCAGGATTCTTTATTAAGAACACGTGCTGTTGTTAGCTGCAGTCATCACGTCCGACTAAGGGAACTTTACATGGTATCTTATAGGCAGTCAGTGGGCAGTCCTTAAAGGTGTTGACCTTACAAACAGCCGATGTGACCACTAAAACAAATCATTTTTAAAGACAATACAGGCGATTACCCCCAACTTTGAAGATAATGGTACCCCCCAAATTGTATAAACAGTAACACTAAGACTATGTAAACATTCACACACAGTTTGACTGTCAGTAGGAAGATCAAAGACGGACAAAAAACCCTCACTGGAAACTATATTGCATCTAATCAGTAAATGTACACCATCATGTTCACCTTGAATGCCCAAATTACAGTGTAGTTGACCTTAGTTTTTCATGTGATGTTATATCCAGGATGTAGGATCAGCAGATCTTAAACAAATTCTTACATTTGTAATCCCACAGATAGTATTTATTGTTGTTGAAAATATGTCAATTTGTAGATTATACAAATCAAAAGTTTTCCATTTTTGTAATGCCTCAGAAAAATAAAACACTTTGGTCTTGTTTCACAGACGGGGCTTAGATGAATTGGGACATTTGAGGAGCTTTCATAAACGTGCCTTAGAAAAAAACATTACTGATGTGCATCTTGACACAAAACAATGGCACTGATATATTTTAAGCTAATGCCAGTGCAAGTTGCTTTCAGTTTAAACAGCTCAAACATATTTTAGTTTAGGACTAAAACCTTGTATGTGAAACGGGGGGTATAAGTTTGGGTATAGTATTGACTGGAAAATATTTATATGTTTACATTTAATCATTTAGCAAATGCTTTTATCCAAAGTGACTTACAAATGAGGAGAACAAAAGTAGTAATAAAACCAACAATAGGGCAAAAATATGCACGTGCTGTAGTTAGTCTAGCACACACAGTACAGGTTGCAAGGTTGTTTTTTTTTACTATATATAATATAAGTAGAATATGAATTATGTATATTTATATGCAATGCATATATGATCATTTAAATTTGTCGTCTTTTTTTTCTTCCTTAGTCTAAAGTTGTCAACTTGGGAGTGTTGGCACAGAAGTCCACCTTCTACCTTCAGCTTGAGAACGCTTTAGACAGCAATTCATGTAAGTCTCTTATTATTTGAAATGACTGTACTTTTGAATTTGCAACACATTCATTGATCATCTGTTTTCTCATGATAGATGAGGAGGCAGTGAAGCTGTTGAGAGAGTTGGGCCCCTCTGCCATTGAAACAGAACTTCGGGCGCTGTCTCCAGATATGGGTGGAGATGTCAGAGTTATGAAGAGTTTCCTCAAGATGATCAGCAGCATTCTTCAGTCCAAAAGAGATTTTGACCTGGCTCAATCCTACCTTGCATTGTTCCTCAAGGTACGGCATAAGCAATCTGCAGACTTTTTTTTTTTTTTTTTTTTACATACTATTTTTAATTAAGCTTCTTAACACATTATCTTTGTCTCTAAGTTCCAATACAAAGCTATAAGACTTTTTGTAGGACCTGCTAGTTTCTGGTCCAACTAGCCATGACTGCCAGTCGCTTGGTTTCTGTTTCTTTCTAATACGCTTGGAATCCCCCATCCGCAGTCAATCATTGATCTAAAATCCTGTTCCACATAGCTGTATAAAGCCGAATAAAGACTATGGAATGCGTTTTTGGGAAGAGGAGGTGGATTTGGGCTCACTTCCAGCTGATGTTTTTTCTTTGAAATATTTATAATGTAGTATTATAATGTTTATGTAATATTTATGATTAAAACAAATATATATATTTTTAATCCAGTTCCAGAGGAAATGAAAATTTGAACAATGAAGGGCTCAATTTATATCGAAAACAAACTCACACGCAAACTTGCCAACCACGATTTGTGTATTCGTGTGTGTATAGTGATCGTAGTGGGCAGTACCGGCATTTCTATATTTTAATCTGTTGCGTACCCTCGCTTTTTCTTGCGAACCGGCACTTCTCTCATGTTTCTAGGCCAGGAAAACACCTTGAGCTCCTCATCATATTCCTCAAACCAGTCCTGAACAGTGTGTGGCAGGGTGCATTATCCTTCTTAAAGAGACCACTTCTACTAGGGAACACCATTGTCATGAACTTGGTTGTAGCACTGGTCAAATTTACGTCCACGTGAATGGCTGGACTCAGGGTTTCACAGCAAAACATTGCCCAGAGCATCACCCTCCCTCCACTTGTTTGTCATCATCCCACAGTGCATCCTGGTGCCATCTTTTATAGGGCTTAATTTGTGCCTTAACAAGCCGGATCCGGTACCACCGAAATCTGATCTAGCATCTAATTTTGGGGAGCCCCTATATCATACTAGCCTGGCTCCGCCCTCCTACGTACTTCCGCTCAATTTTCCTTCAGTACCTTCAGGGTTTGCGGTATATTCGTGGGTTTTCTCCAGGCAAAATTTTACCGGTCCAATCAGCGAACAGAGGGAGTGGCTGAAAACGATGATGTTGAGGTGTTGCGCTAGTTTGAGTTGTAGGGTTACGTCACAAACGTTAGCGATTGGTTATGGCAGATCCAGAGTGGCTCTGGGCAGATCCAATAGTTTTAAACTTCAACAGAGTACCCACCTTCAAGGAAGTTGACGCTTGTCAATGGAAAGTGGCCTGACTCTCTGTACAAATGAAATGTACGAGAGTCTGGTAGGACCAGGCTAATATCATACACAACTGAAAAAATATATATATTTATGTTATCACCTGTGTACATATGTTCAGGAAAATGTGTATAAGAATAGTAATGATAACGTTGTTAATTTAACGTTGTTAAAAAAAGAAAAAGTGTAATAAATGCAGCTTCAAAGTGTTCCATGCCATGTCTTGGCAATGATTTATTGGATTTGACCGCTATTCACATTTCTGCGCATGACAAGCAACGTATAGAGAATATATTTAAACTTTGATGCACATCATCAGTATGCGAATAAACCTTAACGTGCATTTTAACACCATGTCCGTTTTTATTTAATAAATCGTATGCCTATTTTTTTAAATGCACATCAAAATATTTGGATGGAAACCCGACTGAGATTGCGCATATGTTCTGTTACCTTTTCCTACCTCACTTATGCTGGGTACACACCAAAAGATTTTTTACATCTTATAAGATTTTCAAAATGTGACAGACCACAAACATGAGGACAAAAAATCCTAGATTTAAGCGTTTTGCTCCTATAGTGTGTGGTGTGCCATGATGTGACAAAGACAGCACACCACACACAAACAGATTTTCAACCAGAGTCTCGACTATGAACACAGGAAATCTCGCAAAATATCGTGAGACTTCAGAATAAGCATGACGGACGATATGCAGGAAGAAATTGCGATAGTGTTTGGAATGATTTTCACAGAAAATTCACGTGAAAAAACCATTGTACCTACCATTATATATAACCTTTTACACAGAAATATATTCATTCTTTATTGTCTTTATTTATTCTTTATTGGATTTATTGTCTCTTTAGAAAAAGTTATTTAATCCCTCTAGTCTATAGAACCTCACTGAACCCTTAACACTCAGCTTCTTTTTTTTTTTTTGCTTCTTTTTTTTATTGATTTTAAGAATTATACAATTACAGTCAGGGGGGTACAAAGAGTAAAGCCGATAAACAAACATAAAAAGACATATACATAAACAGTGACAAACTTAAAAGTTAAACAAAAATTTGAAAATGTTTACAGATTGAAACGCACTTTGCAGCTTTCTTATTTTTCAAACCCAATATTGTGTTTAGGTATTGTAAAATTTCTGCTCTTAAAATGAAAAACAAAGGCTTGTTTCCTCGAAATTTACACTTATGAATACTAAATCTTAACATTAAGCTGTGTGTGTGTGTGTGTGTGTGTGTGTGTGTGTGTGTGTGTGTGTGTGTGTGTGTGTGTGTGTGTGTGTGTGTGTGTGTGTGTGTGTGTGTGTGTGTGTGTGTGAGAATGACCGTGTCTTCCATCATCTCGCT
The DNA here is from genome assembly GCF_965113295.1 of Leuciscus leuciscus. Lineage (NCBI taxonomy): Eukaryota > Metazoa > Chordata > Actinopteri > Cypriniformes > Leuciscidae > Leuciscus > Leuciscus leuciscus. Next base: position 12,350,966 of record NC_138729.1, read on the forward strand.
TTCTGATTGGATATTGTTTCGTTTCACGTGATAATCTCCAGAGCGTGCGCGTGTTTGTCCTCGGAGTTCCCCCCACACATCAGGATTTCTGATCGTAAATATTAAACATGTTTAATATTTACGATTCGCGATCGGAGCGGCTCCGACGTTCTTCCGAGCAGGTTCGGACACTCATAACACACCTCACACCAAGGGAAAATCTGATAAAATAATCTGTTAAACCATCAAGATAATCGGGACATAGCTAGGATTGTCGGAAGGGGAGAAATCGGCCCAAAATCATCCCGATTATCTTTTGGTGTGTACCCAGCATTACTTGCCGGATCCGTCACCATGCTCCCCTGTTCCGGGATCTCAGAATTTACAATTAAAGCACTAATCACTTTCCAAGGTAAATGGCGCACACATACATGGCCATCTACTTGATGTAAAAGAAAACGAGACTTGTCAGACCAACGACCTTTTTCCACCACTCCAAGGTCAAGTTCCAACGCTCTTGTGCCCATTGTAGGCATTTTCAGCGGTGGACAGGGGTCTTCATAGACACTCTGATTGCCCTGAAGCTACGCAGCCCCATGAGCAGAAGAGTGCAATGCCACAGTAGACTTTCTGTTAGCTCAGACCAGACGGGATATCCTTCCTTGCCCTCGTGCATTGAAGAGTTTTGGGCACCAAACACCCTTTGGAAAGCCTTGCCGTTTCAGTGGTACTCTGACCCATTCTCTTTGCCATAACAATTTGGCCTTTGTCAAAGTCGCTCAGATCTTTATTCCCGCCTATTTCTCCTGCATCCAACATGTTGATTACGAGATCTGATTGTTTGCTTAACATCTAATATACCCAGAGCTTAATATGTGGCCTTGTTAGGAGAAGATCAACGATATTCACTTCACCTGTGACTGGCCATAATGTTTTGCTCATCGGTGAGTGTATAATTATTGTAGTATCAATTAACATTTAATAAAAATATACAATGTGATCTTTTATAAACTATATGCACCTAAAATAATGTAAATATTAAATTAAGTGTAATAATGCAATTTAGTTTTATAACACAAACAAATTCTCATCTCTTACATTTATAAAAGGGCTCCAACAAACATCAGATATGTTCTGATTGGTTATGATTTTGTCACTGCGTTTTTATATAGAAAAAATTCATTTATGCTTGAAAGTTGTAATGTTGCTGGTTAGTATACACTGGTTTTTAAACAGCAGATGGCAGCAAATGTTATATGAAATATTTCCCATTAGGGTTTATAGTTCAGCATCTTTTGTAGACTGACTCTCATTTCTGTACATTTTAATTTTAAAATCATCTAAACATTATGTAGTAATTGATCAATTTGAGGTTTTTGACTTTTTTTAAAATGTATTTCTCACAATGCCGTCTTTCTGTGTCAGCTCCATCTTCGGTTCATCGCAGACGAGCCGGAACTGATGGAGGAGGCAGAGAGCGTGTCGAAGAACCTGGAGGAGATGTGGATGTCCATGCAGATGCTCTTAAACCAGAACATTTGTCTGTTGTCTTACATCAAGAGTGCACTAATATAAAGCACCTTTTTTTCATTTCTGAGAATCTTGTTGACTGACTGTGTCAGACTAAATGTTATTGCTCTATTTTGTTAATACACATTAAACGTATTCCAAATCTATATGATTTTTCTGCTAATAGTTTAAACATCATGGCACTCTTATGTTTACACACTGGGTTTTGAATGGACGACACAATATCAAACCAAGCCTTAAAATAAATGCTGCTTAATTTGATATTTTGTCATCTAAAGCTGCACACAGTATATCTGCTATACATATGCACATCCGAAAGGATCCTCCATCATCTTCCAGTGCTTCTCATTTTGTATGACTTGTGCAGCAAGGAAGTGAATCTGTGATGAGTGATGCTGGTGGTTAGCTGGGATTGTGGTTGTTTTGTGTTGAGCAGATACTGAACAGATGGATCTCTCTGTGTGGGAGCCCAAAACACTCCTGCACTGCTTGAGCTTTAAAGGATGACCAGTCATGCAGGCCAGTACAGATTTGGACTCTGTGTGGGTGATTTCTTCCTCATAACACATTCAAATCATCACTGAAAGTGGCATATTTGAAAAATTTAAGAAAAAGTTCCTCAATAATGCACATTAAGTCAAAATCTGTAAGGGGATTGCTGGCATCCAAACGAAAGAAGACTGAAGTAAATGTACATGCTTCAGAGGTCTGGGATAATAAATGCTTTAATAAAACATGTTTTATCTGAATAACTTTAAACAGCACTTCCAAAAAAGTACTTCAGATCAGATGGTAATGCCATGGCACTTTGATATAATCTACCAAGGATAGGCTAAAGTATTGGGGTGGTTCAAGATAGCCATATTCATGCCATTTATGAAAACTGGAAGTAACATAATAAAACAATAATGTAAATCATTCTGCCAGACACTATTTTAAAAACAAACAAAATTAACTTTTTTTGTAATTAACAAAAAATCTTACTATAATGCCCATTTTGTCAAAAAAAATAAAATTATATTTTGTTTAATTAATGCCCATGAAAAAAAGTTTAGTGCATCAAATCTTATTGGACTTCATTTGACTTAATGCTAAATATGATTTCTTAATTGGGGCAGTGTGTTCATTTTATGGAATTTTGTCAGTAATTTTTAAGGCTTCTATGTCTTGTATTTTTTATTATTTATGTATTAAATATAATAATTCATAGCAATCTATAAAAATGTGATGAATAATGAAAGCACTTTATCAATATACATTCCATACTAATCCATATAGGGAAGACGCCTGACAAGACGACAAAATGTTGCTGTCACTTAGTAGGCTACTTTTACTAACTAATACTAGCACTAACTAATATTGGTTTATAGCTATTTGCTAAAAAAAAAAAAAATTATATTAAACAATAAAAAAAGATTAATTGACTTAAATCAACAGCATTGAACCAGACCAATGTAGTAAACACTAACTAAACCCCGGTTTCACAGACAAGGCTTAAGCCATAGTCCCAGACTAAAATGCATGTTTGAGCTGTTTTAACTGAAAGCAACTTGTGCTTACATATCTTAAAATATGTCAGATGCAAACCAGTAATATTTTTTTTTCGAAGGCTCGAATTTGGGAGAATGGGACACACATTTGAAACTTTTTCATGGAAAGTGCTACATTAGATTTTGGAATACATTGGAATACAATATGTTTTTATTGTTATATAGTGCTAAATAAGCGTTTGCCCCCTTATCAATATAGCCTAGGGCTAGGCACCCGTGCAGTGTTGCTATGGTTACCTCAGCGATCTGTTCGCGAGCAGATATTTAGCGCCCTCTTTTCATATTTTTAGTTTCAGAAAACGTTGCTTCAAAAACGCAGTAAAAAAAAAACAACAACAAAAAAAACAAACATTTAATCTGTAAATAAAATAAGAGGTCTGATTTGGGGTGAAATAACCATTTTTCATTTCATGGCAGACTTCATTAGATTCACCCAGCTAGGGTAGATTCACCCAGCCTATTGAAATCTGCCAATTATTCATTATATAGACAGAAAGGTGTCGTTTGTAAAATAAATAAATAAATAAATAAAAAACCTTGGATGAAATCGATATGTTTAAATATAACTATCTGCCATTGATATCTAACTTCAAAAAATATACCGGAGTAGTGTTATGTAATATGTGACGTCCATTGAATCCAGGTAAATATCTCGCTCACACACACACACACACACACACACACACACACACACCCTCAGCGCCCTACATAGGCGACAGTAAGACCCAGTGGAAGCCGCGCGCGCCCCGTTCAGAGAGAGCGACATGACAACCGCGATCAACTGACGATACACATTCACGGCCACTCAGCGCACCTCACCAACACACATTGCAGGTAATGGCAAACTCTTTCGAAAATCATGTATATCATTTGCCTCTCTAGATTGTGTGCCCGCTTTTACCACGCCATTTCTTGACGTTGTTGTTTCTGTACAGGTCGGCGCTGCGCTGATAGTGAACTAAAGCGCTGGAGATGCTGAAAGTGACAATGCCCGCCTCTAGAGCCGCTCCTGAATACTGGATCGATGGATCCAAAAAAGAGACGCTGGCGGACTTCTATGAGCTGGAGTCTGAATTGGGACGGTAAGTGGAAGTGCAGCAGTAGGCTAATGTGCAATTGAGGTTTGGGGGTAGATGTGGTGCATCTTTGAAAATAAGCAGCTTTTCAAACCCTTATCAAAGACAATATTCATTTCTTGGACCCCTAACAAAATATAGGCTGCCAGAATATGTGTGTCGCGGCCGGTGGCAGATGTTGGTTTATAGTTATTATGAACTAACTTAAATTTCTTATAAATATTAGACTAGATTTTTGTTGTTCTTGACAAAATAGCCTATTTTATAGTAATTTTGGTCACAATGTTGAATAGTTGAGCTTGACAAACGCAGTCAACACTGAAAATGTGTGTACAATTTCTTGTTGCAATCAATGAGACCAGTATCTAATCTATCTAATAGGTCACTCAAAGAATGTGGTATTTGTGTAGCCTTTTTATTGTAGCGTTCATGGAAATAGAATTTGACCTAAATTTAGCTGTCATTTTGAAATATAGGCATTGATACACCTATATTATGTTACTTTACAGGTATTGATACACTTCCTTGAATTAAATGTGAATGGCCTATTTGCTTATCTTTCTTGCAGCAATTTTGGTAATAGTGTTGAGCTTGACGATTACAGTCAACAATACAACATTTTGTCAAAATTGACAAGACAAGTATAACATATCTAATAGTTCTCACTCCAAAAAACGAGGGCTTTGTGTCTTTTGTTAACCAGGGTTTTAACCAAAATGTTGGTGTTTGCTGTCACTAGTGGTTAACTGTTTGGAAATGTTGGTTTATAGGTATTTGATACTTTTTTTCTTTTTTTTTCCCCCTTGTATTAAAAAATTTTATATAAATAAATATAAATAATTTTGGTAACAGCGCATTGAGCCAGACCAATGTATTCAACCCTAAAAGTTTTATAAACCATCGAATTTACTGCTTTAAAAAACCATCACCAATTTGGGACAATGGGACACAAATTTGTACCATTTTCATGTAAAGTGCTACATTAAAAATTGTATTGCAAAATCCTGAATCTGAATCTAATTTGACAGAAATATCATGTGTTTTATTGTCAGGCTTTAACTCTTCTCTTTATTTGTGTTGAGATCTGAATATTTAGGATATATGGATTTAACACAAATTCTATTCTTTCTCAGGCAGGGCATTTATTGATCGTCATCATGAATTCATGTACACGAGGAAGACATTAGCAGTCCGTTGAAATGTTTCATTGAGACTCATGGGAAAAGTGACATCATTAGAAAAACGAATCATTAGTCTAAGACAGGAGTCATTAGTCTAGACTAAACCTGAGTGGTGTTTACATTGCCACCTATTCATTTGTCTCCAGGCAATAAATATAATAGGATAGGACATCCTCTAAGTACAAAGTGTTTCCAAGACACTGATTCTGAAACATTTGGTATCATTAAATCAGCAGAACTTCATAGTGTACTTTTTTTTTTTTTTTGGCAGGCAACATAGGACAAGATGCTTCCTTAACAACTATTGAAACCACTTACTTCCTTAACAACTATTCACCCAAAAATGAAAATTATGTCTTCAATTACAAACCCTCATGTCGTTCCAAACCTATTACCACTTACTTCCTTAACAACTATTCACCCAAAAATGAAAATTCTGACATCAATTACTCACCCTCATGTTGTTCCAAACCCATAAGACTTTTGTTTATCTTCGAAACACAAATGAAGATATTTTTTAATGAAATCTGAGCAATTTCTGTCCCCACTTCTACCACTGAGATGCTTCAAAAAGAACCAATGAGGTTAATTTTCGTGTGTTACGCAGCATGTTTGAGCTTCCATGAGAACCAATGAGGTTAATTTTCGTGTGTTACGCAGCATGTTTGAGCTTCCATGAGAACCAATGAGGTTCATTATTGTGTTACGCAGCACGTTTAGGCTTCCAGAAGAGGTTTGTTCTCACGTGTCAAACAGGTTCGGTTGAGCTTCTGTGTATGTTCGCTGATCAATGTTTAAATGTGAATGAAAGCCTACATTCAATCTGTTAATCATATAAAGCGACCAAGTCTCTTAAGACAATTTGGACTAAACCGCTAAATTCATATGGATTAGTTTTACGATCTCTTTATGAACTTTTTGAAGCGTTGCGTTGCTGCCAACAGAGGGACATAAAGCTCTCAGATTTCATCAAAAAGATCTCCATTTGTGTTCCAAAGATGAACAAAAGTCATACAGGTTTGGAACAACATGAAAGTGAGTAATTGATGACAGAATTTTCATATTTGGGTGAACTAACCCTTTAAATATATATATATATATATATATATATATTTATGTTTATTTATATATTTTGTAAAATTATTTGAAAAGTTGTTCTTCCAGTTGCTCTTGTTACTTCCAAATTCATGTACCATGGTACACATAATATTGCAATTTAAACCTGTTTGCAAAAAAAGTACCATGCATGATCTTACCATGATTTTTGGACACCATGCTAATATAATTTTTTTATTTCTAAGACACATCTAAAAAATATATATATATATTTGCATGTTGTCCAAAAATCATGAATCATGCATGGTACTTTTTTGCGAACAGGTTTAAATAGCAATATCATTATGAATAGGATACCATAGTATTTAGAAGTTTTTGATTTTTTAAATATCAGAAATATAACATTATTTGTTTGTGCTGAACCCAAATTGTCTTGGATAATCAGATTGTGGTGTTTCAGCCTCTCTGGACTGGGCACAGCAGTGCGTAGGAGGGGGAACATTCATCGATCTTTGACGGGTTGGCAAATGAATTGTTGCTGAATGCCCATAAATTGTATTTCTCTATGTAACAATGGCTGCTCCACACACCATACTACTAAATCAGCCAAGATGAGAGCTACAGTCTGTACTTTCTAGACACTTGGAGAGACCTGGGCCACAGTCCAAATGGAAATGGACGCTTAGTTCCTTTAAAGGAGCATGAATACTGTAAGTGCCTTACTGGACAAATTCTATAGTAAAACAATATTTTTCCACTGAATGAAAATATGTATCCTACAATTTTTTTTAGCTTTTGCTTTGTTTTTCAGAACATAAAAATGACATTTGGTGAAAATGAATAAGGCCTAATTATAAAGCTGTTGTGAGGTTTTATGGCAGATGCTGAACATTCGCAATCAAGGTGTCTAATTTGAGGAACGGAAACCCAGCGCATGAACGTATTACAGCACAACACCCGCATATGGAGCTGGTACAGCCTGCGGAAGCAAGACAAATGGATTTTGCCATCCGCTCAGCTGAGAGTGATGCTTATCTCCAGGCACTTAAAGATAAATTCAGTTAATGCAATTAATCTTGGAAGAAAAGAATCACATGCATCTGTGCTGACGGGGGTAATATATCTGTTAATGTGATTACTCACCGGACAGCGCTGAGGCACAACATTACAAATGATCCCAGATTTGTACATTTTCTGGAAAATATGTGAGTGGTTCTTGCCTGTGCAAAAAATCACTGGCTAGATGCTAGTGGTTTCCCAGGGATTGCTAGTAACATGGTAGTACCTTGGGACTTTTTGTATGTGTATTGCTATGGTATTTTGTGTGTTTTTGCCAATTTCTGTGCGGTTGTTCGGGTGTTCTGGATGGTTGTTAGAGCGTTGCTAGAATATTATAGTTGGTTACTTACTGGTCTAAAGGGCCCACTCCAAATCTTTGTGATATTCTGGTCCCTACATAGGGGTCCCTCCATCCATGCAATTGATAAAAAAAAATAATAATCTGATTAATTTTTTTCTGACTGCTAGGTGAAAACTGTATGTCTGATTTTAAACTATCATTCATTTTGCATAAATAGTCCTGCACTTGTGCTGAAGTTTAATAATTAGGGTTATGAGTTTGTTGAAATCGATAGCCCTAAATATAAGCAATAGTGATGTTTTCCTTAAAGATATAGAACAGCTAAACCTGAAAATTTGGAACATGAATTTTTTTTTTAAAGAATGTTTTTAGTATTTTGGTCTATATTGAAAGTCAGTGGGGTCGAAAACAAAAACATTGAACCATTGTTATTTTAGTATTATTTATATTCTAAGACAGTTTTAATAGTATTTTGAAAGAGCTTTAAAAAAATTATACACATATACATACATCATTTTAATTGTAGTTTTTAAGTTTTAGTAATTTATCTATGTTGATCGATTGCTTCTGTCTGCCTTGCTGCTGAGTGGTTTGCGTCTGTATGCTCCGTATAGCTTTCTGTTTTGAATCTTTATTTACTATCATTCCTTGTTGTTTATATTGCTAAATATAACTTACTCATCACCACACATTAACCTGACATCGTTAGCTTCAATCTAAATCGTTATCGCTAGCACAACACGCTAGTAATTCGCTAGCCTGTTAACTTCCGTCTTTATTTATTTATTATTCTCTTGCGCCTTTTACGAGTCCATCAAACAACTGTGGTAAGTAAGATCAGTCAACAAACATTACTTATTGTCACTTGCACTTCGTGCCACATGTAGCATAGCCTTCTCTGTCAGCACTAAAGGATTTACATGTGGTAACTGCAGGGAGATAGTCAGGCTGACGGAGAAGATTTCAGAACTAGAGACACGCATCCAAACTTTAATCGAGGATAGGAAGAGTGCAAGGGCTTTAGATACTGCTTTGGATGCAACTAGCTTAGTGAACTCTGTACATTGTTCGGTTCCAGCTGTAGAGCCAGTGCAGTAGGGCAACTGGGTGACTGTGAGACGCTGTAGTCGTGAGACGCTATAGTCGCGGGACAAAACACAGCTCTTCCGTTCCGATTACCATAACAAATAGATTCTCCCCACTCAGTGAAACACCCACTGTGAATCCTGTTGAATGTTCCCTAGTAATTGGCGTTTATATTACATGAAATGTGAAAATAGAGGCACCAGCCACCATAGTCACATGTTTGCCAGGAGCCAGAGCGCCTGACATCAAAGCAAATTTAAAAGTGCTGGCTAATGCTAATCGTAAATTCTTTACGATTATTATTCACGTCGGCACTAATGATGTTCGACTTCGCCAGTCGGAGATCACTAAAATTAACGTTAAAGAGGTGTGTGAACTCGCAAGTACGATGTCAGGCACTGTAATTTGCTCTGGCCCCCTTCCTGTTAGCAGAAGTGATGAGATACTTAGCAGACTATCCTCACTCAATGGCTGGCTGTCTAAGTGGTGTCCGCAAAAGAATATAGAATGCATAGACAATTGGAAAAGTTTTTGGGGCAGACCTGACCTGTTGAAAAGAGATGGTATTCATCCCTTCTGGGATGGTGCTGCTCTTCTCTCTAGTAATATGGCACATAGTCTTAGAGCTCAAACATGACAATCTGGGGCTCAGGTCAGGAAGCAGACAGACTGGCTAAACCGACCATCTGCTAGCTGTCTCACGTCACTGAGGTCAGATAAATTGCATCACATAGAGACTCTTTCTCCTAGTTATCATCATACAGAGACTGTGTCTGTTCCCTGAATTAGGAAATACAAAAAACTTCCAAACCCATTTAAAGGTAATAATTTGATTGATGTTCAACAAATAAAAAACAGATATAATACAGATGAACAAATGATAAAGCTCGGGTTGCTGAATATTCGATCCCTTACTTCAAAAGCACTTATCGCTAATGATATGATTACAGATTATTACCTAGATGTGCTGTGTTTGACAGAAACTTGGCTAAAACCAAACGATTACATTACTTTAAATGAGTCCACCCCCCAAGATTAATGTTATAAACATGAATCTCGTTTGAAAGGAAAAGGGGTGGTGTTGCTGAAATTTATACTAATATCTTCAGAATTACTAAGAAGTCTAGTTTCAAATATAATTATTTTGAAGTGTTGGTGTTTAATGTAACACTATCTAGTGTAAATGATAAATCACGTTTGAGATTTGTGCTGGCTACTGTATACAGGCCACCAGGGCACCATACAGACTTTATCAAAGAATTAGCTGACTTTCTATCAGAGTTAGTATAAAGTCCTAATTGTTGTTGACTTTAATATACATGTAGATAACGAAAAAGATGCATTGGGATTGGCATTTAAAGACATTCTGAACTCTATTGGAGTTAGACAACACGTGTCAGAACCTACTCATTGTCGTAATCATACTCTAGATCTAATATTATCACATGGAATCAATGTTGATGCCGTTGAAATTCTACAGCAGAGCGATGACATCTCAGATCATTATCTAGTCTCGTGTATACTTCTTTTAGCCAAGGCTGCAAAGCCAGCACTTTAGACACAATTGCTCCGTTGGGAAATAGTCCAACGCCGTGGTACAACGAGCACACTCAGGCCCTTAAGAGAGCAGCCAGAAAAATGGAGCGCAACTGGAAGAAAACAAAACTAGAGGTATTTCACATTTCATGGAAAGAGAGCACAATTGCATAGAGGCCTTAAAAGCTGCTAGATCTGCTTATTTTTCAACCCTATTAGAAGAAAATAAAGAAAACCCTAGTTAAAACAGTGGCTAAACTAAATAAATAAAGCTTCAAGCCCAGATGTTTCTAAGCAGCACAGCAGTAATGACTTTATGAACTTCTTTACTTACAAGATTGATAATATCAGGGAGAAAATTATAACTATGCAACTGTCTACTACTAGTATTGCATCAGGCAGTGCATTGTAGTCCCCTTGAAGAACATTTTTATTCATTCATTGCTATAGGAGAGGAAGAATTTACTTAACTTGTTAAATCATCTAAATCGGCTATAATTATACCCTATACCGACTAAGCTATTGAAAGAGATGCTTCCAGAGGTCATAGATCCTCTTCTTAATATCATTAATTCATCTTTGTCATTAGGATACGTACCAAAAACTTTTAAGCTGGCTATGATTAAACCGCTTGTTAAAAAAACGCAACTTGATCCTACAGAATTAGTCAATTACAGGCCGATCTTGAATCTACCTTTTCTGTCAAAGATACTAGAAAAGGCAGTATCCTTAAAACTATGTTCCTTTTTTAGAAAGAATTTTCAATCAGGATTTAGACCGTACCATAGTACTGAGACAGCTCTCATTATAGTCACAAATGATTTGCTCTTATCATCCGATCGTGGTTGTATCTCTCTATTAGTGTTACTCGATCTTAGTGCTGCATTTGATACTATCGACCACAACATTCTTTTAAATAGACTCAGAAATTATGTTGGCATTAGTGGAATTGCATTAGCATGGTTTAAATCATACTCATCTGACCTTTATCAGTTTATAGCAGTAAATGAAGAAATGTCTTATCGATCAAAAGTTCAGTATGGCGTACCACAAGGCTCAGTACTTGGACCGTTGCTGTTCACTCTGTACATGCTACCTTTAGGAGATATCATTAGGAAGCATGGCATTAGTTTTCACTGTTATGCTGATGATACTCAGCTCTATATTTCTTCACGCCCTGACGAAATACCCCTTACCAATTCACAAAATGAATGGAATGCATAGCTGATATAAAAAAAAAAAACTGGATGACTAGTAATTTCCTACTACTTAATTCTGAAAAAAACAGAGATTCTAATTATTGGACAAAAAACGTCCTCACGTAATAGCCTAGAATACTGTCTAACACTTGATGGCTGCTCTGTCAAGTCTTCGTCGTCGGTTAGGAACCTGGGTGTGCTCTTTGATACTAATCTTTCATTTGAAAGTCAAGTGTCTAGTATCTGTAAAACTGCATTTTTCCATCTTAAAAATATATCTAAATTACATCATATGCTCTCAATGACAAATACGGAACAATTAGTTGATGCGTTCATGACATCAATGCTAGATTATTGTAATGCTATTATGGGTGGTTGCCTTGCACGCTTAATAAATAAACTACAGTTAGTCCAAAACACAGCAGCTAGAGTTCTTACCAGAACCAGGAAGTATGACCATATTAGCCCAGTTCTGTCAACACTGCATTGGCTCCCTATTAAACATCGTATACATTTTAAAATATTGCTGATTACTTACAAAGCACTAAATGATTTAGCTCCCCAGTACTTGAGCAAGCTCTTAACGCATTATAGTCCTTCACGTCTATTGTGATCTCAAAATTCCGGCCAGTTGATAATACCTAGAATATCAAAATCGACTGCTGGCGGTAGATCCTTTTCCTATTTAGCACCAAAACTCTGGAACAGTCTTCCTAACATTGTCCGGGAAGCAGACACACTCTGTCAGTTCAAATCTTGACTAAAAACACATATCTTTGGCCTATGTGTATTATACACATAACACATTATAGACTTCTATAATTCAATGTTAGGCTGCATAGTTTAGGTCAGCCGGAACCGGGAACACTTCCCATAAATCCTGATGTACTTGTTACATTATAAGAATGATGGCGTCTACTCTAATATTAGTCTCTCTATTTATCCCGTGGTTTACCCCAGTCCGCCAGATCCAGGCTGTATCCATATCTGATGAAGGACCTGCGCCTGAACACGACGACAACGCAGTCCTGAAGTGTCAACTAGGATCTCCCCTGTGAAGGCCTCCTTCCCTTGCCTTTACCTCTGTACAGATAAAACATTGTCGTTGTCCGCTTAGCCATTTTGTGACTCTGCGGACGCGATAAATAATTCTGTATTATACATTTTTAAGGCCAGACAAGTATTTTGTTGAGGGTTGATTTGTAAAGAAAGACTACACGCCTGCACACATATATATTCAAACGCGCATACCTATGGACTGAACACGTGATGCGAATGTGCGCAACGTCAGTGTTTGCGCAGAGATAACTGATAATCGTTTGCACCTTGGAACCTATTTCCGGGAGTGCGTTCTCGAGCCACCAGGCACTGTTTTGTGCGGATGGGCGGCCGGAGCGCGTTGAGGGTTTTCTGTTAGAACGGTGTTGTGTTAGCGGCCCCTAAGTTTATTATAACTAATGATCTTCGCAACAGAAGTGAATCAATCAATCAAAACCAACTTTAGCTGGACAATAACTTTATCCTAGAGCTGCTGTAAAGCCAAAACAATCTGTTACTGTAATTTCCTTTTATCACTGTAAAGCTGCTTTGAAACAATTCATATTGTAAAAAGTGCTATATAAATGAAGGTGACTTGACTTGACTATGTACTTTATCATTTGTATTAGTTTTTTTTAATTTACATTTCTATATAGTGCCTTGTATTATTTATTTTTTCACTTTTTGTTTTAGAAATCTAAGTTTCTTCAACTTATTTCAGTTAGCTGAAATAGATGATATTGGCAGCATTTCTGATTTTCACGTTTCTTTTTTTATTTTATTTTATTACCAAAAACCCCTTTTAATGGTTTAAGTTTTAGTTTAACAACACTGCATTGCAACGGTGAATGTGATTAGGTACAACATATTCTTGGATCAACATCTTTATTAATGCTGGAACAACATTCCAATCAGCCAATCAGATTTGAGGGACAAGTTTACAGTTAATGTCAAGTTTAGGCTTACAACCAGGGTAGGTTCTTCTACATCATTTCCCTCTGATTTTAGGGATAAGTTATGAGTACGGTTAGGTTTAGGACTAGGAGTAGGAATAGGATTAGGGCTAAGTTTTCGGACAGGAATGCATTGCATTGCAACCCATTGACTTGCATTCATTTTATAGACAAAAAACACTGAGATAAATATCTTATTTTGTGTGCGACAGAATAAAGAAATGCCATACGTCTGGAATGACATGAGGGTGAACTATTCCTAGTAATATTTGTGCTTTGGACTAAGATCTAAGCTGGATCTCCAGAAAAGAATGCCATGAATAGAGGTTTAAAGTAGTTCATACATTAGCATTATCAGCTCACTGTTGGCCATGGGCATAGATGCTGGACTCTTGTAAATGGGGCCAGATGCAAACCGCCCAGATCCTAAAGAAGGCAGAGCGAGCTGAATAATGAAGCCTACCACACTCCCTAGAGAGCTACTCTTCCTCCCTCTCACACTCACACTCACTCTCTCTCTCAGTCTCTGCTGTGATTATATAATGCTTGGAAAGTAGAAAACAGAAACAGGAGCAGCTTGTGTAACATACACTTCCACACTGACTCAGCTGTGCATTAAGTGCACAGGAAAGCTACTGTTAAGAATCCATGTGATGGATGTGGTTACAGTAAGAAAGCCACATTCATCCAAAACATTATTTACAGTTATACACTATGAGTACTACCGTTAGATCAAGATTAAATTAGTAAACAATAGCCTATATTTTATGATTGCAAACCTTTTGCTTTAGCCTGGGAAAACCCAGACAACTTCCGGCAAATTTAGATTTGCTCTGCAAGTAGTCTGGCAAAGAGCTCATTCAAGCCCATTTCTAATCCGTCGAAATCGCGGCACCAATCAGAAACGTTGGGGCGGGCTTTACACAATCACGATCGCTCTGACTGGTTTTAGGTCTATCCAATTGCGCCCAGAGGCATTTGAGCGACGTCCGTTGGTGAAGCGCACCAACTTTTAAATACATTATTATATTAAAATTGCAAACACATGAGGACAGTCTCCATGAAAGACCCACTGGCAGATGAACGTGCTACTACATTTCTCTCCGAAACGGTAGGAAATTAAATTAGATTTAATAGAGGATTTTAACTGTGACATGATGATTGACAGGGCAGTTTACGTGACAGGATGCACGCGACAGATCCGTCCGATAAAGGTGCCGAAGTAGTATGTCCCAAAGCTTGCCTACTTTTTTGCTACACATTCAAAAGTAAATACCTTTTCTTCACAAAAAGAGTACATACTTTTATGGCGTAGCGTAACTTAGGCGAATTGGGACGCAGCATATGGCTTTACACGATGACGATCGCTCTGATTGGTTTTAGGTCTATCCAATTGTGCCCAGAGGCATTTGAGCGACGTCCGTTGGTGACGCCCCTTTGGAAATGAGTTATTAATGAAGCTTTGCCAGACCATAACTCAGTTACTACGGAGAATGGTCTGGTTTTAACCAGGCTACTTTTGCTTGGGACTTGTTTGAAATTCACCTGTAGGCCATGATGCACCTGAATTTAGTGGATAAAATTGAAAATGTAGTCCTATTTGAAGCAATAACGTTTCAGTAATTTTGCTATTGTAATATAGTCCTGGTTATGTGGTGTATTTTAGACTGACCGGAATGATGTGTTGAACATAGGCACTATCCATTTTATATAAAAAAAAAATGTTCACATGCCTTTTTTTAATTATGTTAGTTTTTTTTATTAAATGTAATATCTTTATAATGTTAATGATTTTTTTTTATAATGTTTTTTTTTATATGTTTTTATCAATACTGTATGTTTTAACTTTTTAATTATGTTCCTTGAGGTTCACTTATAATGTTAGTGAGAATCTGTGCCTCTTTAAGACTTGGCTAATGTTATAACATAAAACAGGTGTAAAAAGTAATCAAAAATTAAAATTGAAAAATTAAGTATTTAGCCAAAAACATAATTGAGTGAAAGTAAAAAAAAGTTACTTTAAATTGTACTAATTAAAAATAGAAGTAAAAAAAATAATAATAAAAGTTTCTTTTTTAAGCATTTCGAATTATTTTCTCCATGCGGTGGAAATGAATTGCATAAAATATTCTGTCAGACAGACACTGATAGATTTGGTTTAGGGGTAAAAACAAATAGTGTATAACGCAATAGTGCATATAGGTCAAAAACATCCATCTTGTGTATGTTTACATAGAACAACAAAGAACGAGGTAACAACCCGTAAATCTACCTTTGAAAGTCTGACAAACTAAATTGCTCAAAATGGATTGATGTGGACTTTAGGCTTTATAAGTCATATAGAATTAAAACACAATATGGACTTCTAGTCCACTTTTAGTGATGTGAGTTCATTCCTTCTGTCTGCAACAATAATGAAATGTCTTTAAATTGTTTCATTTTGTGGCATTTTGCATCCATATTTTTATATAATTTTTGAGAGCCTGATTACAAAAATAAAAGTCTCACCGTTAAAAGCCATGTCTCAATCAAACAATTATAATGTTCTCATTATAATTTTATTTAGCCTATATCCTTTTCAAAGTGATTCCAATCATATTTCAAGCAATTCAAAACCATCATGGCGAACAGTGTGCATCTGAAATGTCTCAGCTGAAGGAAATAATCTTTTATTTATCGGCATTAATGTAATGTAATGTTTCCTTATCGGACCGCTTACGATAACATCAGAAATGAACATATATCCGCCGATAACGATATGGTGGCCGATATATTGTGCATCCCTAATAAAAAACATTTAAAAGTGTCCATCACTATTTTTTTATATCAATTCTCATAACTTGCTGATTTTATTGTAATTCACAATGTAGATGACAATTACATTGACTAAACGATTTTTATGTAAAAAAATTAAGTAAAACCTAGTAAAAAGTCCAAATATTCTGATTAAATTGCACTTGAGTATAGTACAATTCCCCCAAAATTATACTTAATTATAGTAATCAAGTTGTTACTTAAGTATTGTACACTCCTGAAAATAAATAAATAAATAATTTTAAAATAAAAACAAAATAAAGCACTAAAATTATTAAATATTTTCTTTGTTGACGTGCATATCATGTGACCATTGACCAACATCAGACAACCATAAACATGCACTTTTTTTTTTTTTTGGTCAAATTATTGAAATATTAACTTAAAATCTCAGAGGTCAAAGGGTGTTTGGCTGATAAAAATAAGGTTGGGAATCCTTGACAAAAAGGTTTGAGAGGTAACTACACATTATTAGTTTTGGCCCTATAATTTGAATTCGAAAGACAGGGGCACTACTTGTGAAACGAGAACTGTCTTGGGTACAATGGGACGTCCGGTCACCCAACTTATGGGTGTTATAGAGCTAGTTTTTCTCAGTCATACCACGACTATTTGTCTGAATCCCATGTGCGAATAGCACATGTTATTACATTTTGTAAATGATCTAAAATTTCAATCATGTCAGACACATAGACACATGGTGCTGTAGTGTGCTAGTCTATGGATCAAGTACCCCTGATAGAGGCTGTATCATCACCTCATACGTGTTTCATAATGATCTGCCATAACTGGTGGATGAAGTTGTTTTGCCCTGTGTACCTCCCAGTCACAATGTGATATTATTAACGTAATGAATATTGGTTGAGTTTGAGCCGTTAATAGTGATGGAGGTTTATGACGGGAAGGACTCCCATCTGCCGGCCTGTTATAGCTTTCAAAAGAAGTGTACTAGAGTTTATTCTTTCAACAGGCCATTTCATCTCATTTTTCCCAGAACAGGATGTGGAAGTTAAGGCTTGGTGGATTCTGAACTAGTCTCAGCCCGACTCGCCCATGGACAGTTTATAGACCATACTGTACACAAAAATAGCAAGAACTTTCTTAAAACTGCAAGCTCATATCTGACTGGCTAGCTTTTTGCAATTTCCAGAAGTCAGAGTGCGCAAGTTTTTATACATCCACCTGAGAAACAGCGCACATCACCACAGGTGTGATGAGCTGCTTTGACTTTGAATAATTGGGCCTTTAGTAGCAAGTAAATTAGATATATTTGACTTCATCTGTATATTCCACTTTAATCTCAGACTTTATATAATATAAGACTGATTTATGTGCCCCTAAACTGGTTTATGGTTACATGGTGATCATTAGGCCTGTCACGATTATGAAATTTGGCTGACGATTAATTGTCTAAAAAATAATTGCGGTTATGCCGATTAATTGTCAGTTTTAGGGCTTTGACGATTAATTGTCTGTGTTAGGGCTTTGGCAATTATGCTGATTAATTGTCTGTTTTAGGGCTTTGTGCTTCATTCATTAAATAATTGTGATGAATTTAATCCTTTGTAAGTTATCATTTTGCAGTGTAAGTTTACAGTTAACACCTTTAAATATTAAATAAATAGGCTATATTCAATAGCTATGACAATTTGTTTATTAAACTTAGTGAGTGTATAAATCAGCAGCAAAAAGTAATTTTTGAAAACATCTGCACAGTAATTTAATCAAATCTAAACATGTTAATAAAAACAAATGTGCACAAACCATGATAATGATACGCTTCAAAACAGAGCGGAACAAAGCGCGTATGCGCATCGCGGGTGCAGAATGATGTGCTTAATGCAACATGGAGTCGCAGCGATGCACAAGTGCGCATTTAAAAGTTCACGGCACAAAGCGAAGAAATGTCGAGGGCACAAATCCTAGTGTATATCAGTCCAACAGTTTATTGATCATTTGTTTCTTCACAGTTTTAAACTCCAGTTATTGTGCGTCTGATGCCAATTCATAGTCCTTGTGCTGTGTAGGCACACGGTAGCGAGCGAGTCATTTAGAAACAGCAAAAAACTCCAGCAAAATAAAGTCATTTTATGCAAATCCACAGCCCTTTATCTACAGATCAAGCATTATAACGTCAATGTCACATTGGAGAAAGTTTTACCGTGTATCCTGTCGTAACCGGACGACGCGCGCTGTTTGAATGCTGAACGGAATGATTGACAGCTGCAGAGTTTGAATGTTGAACGGAATGATTGACAGCTGCAGACGAGTTTGTGAACTTTAATTTAACAATGTAAATATACTACTGTCCCTCACATTAAGCTATGGAATGGCTTCAGATGACTTTGAATATATTGCTAGAAAACGTAATTAGTGCTTGACTGCTTGTCTATTTATTTTGGTTCATGACTCCCCCTTGTGCCATAGGTCTATAAAAGAGCGCAATAATCGCGGTTGTCTGAAACAATCGCGGTTAGATCAAATAATCGCGATCAGACGGTTATTTAATTATCGCGACAGGCCTAGTGATCATACGGCTCTTGGGTGGTTCTTGGCCAGAATATACTGGAATGTGGACCAGACTTCATGCTAATAGTCATAAAAAAGCAGTACACTTTGGCATACTTTTAAAAGAGAGCTTATTATTAAAGTACTAATTACTAAAATAACACAATTTTAATTTACAATAGTTCAGGTGACTGGAAATGTCAATATTGCAGTGAGCGAGCCTGTTGTTTTGCACGCACGCCTGCAAACAAACGCCAGCATGTTGACGCTCTCTGATAATACTCGCGCTAACTGAATGTCTATGTGTCTTCCTCTGTGGTCCAGTGGTAGATCATCAGGTTTTCGCGCGAGAGACCCGTGATC
The DNA here is from genome assembly GCF_965113295.1 of Leuciscus leuciscus. Classification (NCBI taxonomy): domain Eukaryota; kingdom Metazoa; phylum Chordata; class Actinopteri; order Cypriniformes; family Leuciscidae; genus Leuciscus; species Leuciscus leuciscus. The sequence goes on from NC_138729.1 coordinate 12,370,195, forward strand.
AAATCCCGGGTCTACCGGCAAAACAAATTTTTGCCGTCAATTCTCGCTCTGGCAGTTCCCTGAAAAGGCGACTGCAGATGTGTATTTTGCAGCCAACGAGCGCGTGGTACAACCCGCTCGCCTGCACCCAAACTCTGTTTCTATGGTTTCCGCCTCTGAAGTTCAGACGACTGGAAATGTCAATATTGCAGTGAACAAGCCTGCTGTAATACACGCACGCCTGCAAACAAACGCCAGCATGTTGACGCTCTCTGTTTCTATGGCAACTTCTCGCTCGTTCAGTTCCAGTAAATGCGACTGTTCCAGTGTATTCTGCAGTAAACAAGTCGGCGAAGCAGCCCGCTTGCCTGCACACAAACGCCGCTTTTACGGCTACTCAGATAAATCCCATAAGAGTGTATTTTCTGGTGTCCCGGCCACGGCCGATGGTGTTACGAATGTAGACAAAATGCCCACTGCCCAGTGCTCATTCCTACACACAAACACAGCCCGTCACACAGGGCTCGCGCACATGAAATCGACCCAGATCGATTGCGCATTAAACGTGGTAAATGTGCCCACTGCCCAGTGCCCACAAGCACTACGTTCCGCATATCTCAAGGTTTCTGTAAAAACAAAACCAACGTGCATTCGCTTTGCTCAGGCGGACAATGCTCTCAGTGTTGTAAATGTGCCCGCTATCCCGCGCCCACATTCACACATAGACATGACAGGTCCTACGGGACTCGCCCAGCCCTCCCCTCTCGGTTGACCACCGCAAAGGAGTCGAGCGCGGGCAATCTGCCCGCTGTTATCAGCGCGCCCCCTGCCTCGAAGCGCGACGCTTATGTTGCAGCACACCGAAGCCCCTCTGCCGCTGAGCGACCAGAGCGCGCTCCGCATTCAGCCCCTAGCCATTCGTGCAGATGCATGGGCAAGGCTACCCGGGGGTTTTGAAGTGGGTGCTAGACATTATAGAAAGAGGCTATTCGTTACAGTTTCGCCGACGCCCTCTTCGCTATGTGACGCGCGTCGAAGCTACGGTAAAAACAGAAGTAGCACCACCTACTTCGAGCCGAAATTTTGAAACTGTTGAGCAAAGGGGCCATAGAGCCTTTATCTCAAGCTCAGACTGAAGGAGGGCTATACAGCAGATACTTCCTGGTACTGAAAAAAGACGGGGGTCTCAGACCCATACTAGATCTAAGGCAACTGAACAGAGTGCTTGCGAAGCAACAGTTCAGAATGCTCACGACCAGAAAAATCCTCACGCAGATTCGCCGAGGAGATTGGTTTGTGTCAATAGATCTGAAAGACGCATATTTTCAAATACAAATAGCGTCACGTCACAGGCGACATTTGAGATTCGCCTTCGAGGGCCAGGCATATCAGTGCTCAGTCCTACCGTTCGGCTTGTCTCTAGCCGCTCGCACCCCTCAGACTACAGGGCATGCGAGTATTGAACTACTTGGACGATTGGCTGATTCTAGCTCAATCTCACTCGGTGCTCATAGAGCACAGGACCATTTTGCTCGATCACCTCGAGAATCTGGGTCAATTGGGCGAAGAGTTCTCTGTCTCCCAGACAGATAATATCTTTTCTGGGCACAGAACTGGACTCGCTGTCTATGATAGCGCGACTGTCACCAGAGCGCGTACTAGACATTCAGCGCGCAGCGAGCTCTTTCCGCTGCGGCTCATCTGTCCCGCTCAAGAAATTTCAGAGGATGCTAGGTCTCATGGCCTCAGCATCATCAGTACTTCAGCTGGGCTTGCTTCGCATGCGCCCGCTACAGTTCTGGCTGAAAGCGCGAGTACCGCGCCGAGCGTGGGCTTCCGGTCTGCTTCGTCTCAAGGTCAATCAGAAATGCATCGCAGCTCTGAAACCTTGGAAAGCAAACGACTTGTACCACTCAGGTGTTAGCCTGGGGACTTCCTCGAGTGTGAAGGTAGTGTCTACGGACGCCTCCACCTTGGGATGGGGAGCACTGCTCAAGGGCAGACCGTTCTTCGGCCAATGGTCAGAACGGGAGAAGCTTCTACACATAAACTGCCTCGAAATGTTGGCAGTAGACAACGCACTGACGCGTTTTTGTCCCCAAATACGAGGACACCACGTCCTGGTCCGCTCGGACAACATGTCAGTGGTGTCCTACATAAATCGCCAGGGCGGCCTCAGGTCCCGAAACCTGCACAGGCTGACAGAACGCCTCCTGGTGTGGGCTCAGCGCAACCTGCTCTCGCCGAGAGCAGCGCATGTGCCAGGGCTCCTAAACGTAGGACCGGACAGACTGTCCAGGAACAATGTTCCGACAGGCGAGTGGCCTCTACACCCACAGACAGTCCAGCTGCTGTGGAAGAAATTCGGCAGAGCGGAAGTAGACCTGTTCGCGTCTCAAGAAAACGCTCACTGTCTGGAATTTTTCTCCAAGAGCAGGGACGCGCTGGCTCATGTATGGCCCCCGCCGCCCGCTCTATGCCTTTCCTCCCGTCTCTCTCCTGCCTCAGGTGATAGAACGGATCAGAGAAGGATGCTCAGTGCTACTCGTAGCGCCGTTCTGGAAAAACCAACCCTGGTTCCCAGTTCTGATGCAGCTAGCAAGCACTGCCCCATGGCCAGTGCCAGTGAGGAGGGACCTCCTCTCTCAGGCCAAGGGCTCGTTTTGGCATCCGCGCCCAGAGCTGTGGTCCCTTCATGTTTGGGCCATTAACGGGTACCCGCTGACCTCCCAAGCGGAGTGTTAAACACGATCACGCAGGCTAGAGCTCCGTCTATGCGACGTCTCTATTCCTCGAAATGGTCAGTGCTCTCCAGCTGGTGCACAGCTTGTGGCGTGTCGCCCCTAGACTGTGGGGTGACGGAGGTTCTCTCCTTCCTACAAGAGCTGTTGGACAAGGGCAGGACCCCTTCCACGCTCAAAGTGTATGTGGCGGCCATAGCAGCGTTCTCAAAAACAACGCTGGGTCAGTCAGTAGGAAGGAACGATTTAGTCATCGTCTTCCTTAGAGGAGCTAAGAGACTGAATCCTCCCAGACCTCCCTCAGTCCCTGTATGGGACCTTTCTACAGTGCTGGAAGCCATGAAAGGTGACCCATTCGAGCCTTTACAGACGATTGATCTTAAACACCTGTTTTTCAAGACAGTGTTTCTTCTGGCTCTCGCTTCAGTGAAGCGCACAGGGGACTTACACGCGCTCTCAGTAAGCGCGACGTGCATGGAGTTTGGGCCTAATGACTCAAGAGTTATACTCAAACCTAAGCACGGTTATGTTCCAAAATCCCTCAACACACCGTTTAGGGCGCAGGTCATTTCCCTGTCAGCCCTACCGGTCTCTGACGAGGAAGGAGACGCAAGCTTCCTTTGCCCAGTCAGGGCATTAAGAGCTTATGTGTCTCGCACGTCTGTTTTCAGACAGACAGAGCAGCTCTTTGTTTTCACTCTACGGACGTTCTAAGGGACTTGCCGTGTCGAAACAGAGCCTATCCAGTTGGATAGTTGATGCTATAGCGCTGGCTTATACCTCTAAGGGCTTACAGTGCCCATTTGGAGTCAGAGCACACTCCACGAGAGGCGTGGCCTCGTCGTGGGCTTGGTCTAGTGGGATTGCCTTGCAAGATATCTGTATGGCGGCAGGCTGGGCCTCCCCGTCTACATTTATAAGGTTTTATAACCTAGAGGTTCCCGCCTTGCAGGCTAAGCTGCTTTCGGTCTAAAATCGGTACTGTCTGCCCTGATGTGTTCGGGCCAGAATACTGAAACTGCTGAGCAAATGCTCGCTGTTTGATCGCGCAGCTCTATGGGCAGTGTGTAAGACCCACTATATTCGTCAGTCCAGGCCAGGGGTCGCCCTGACTTTACGACACATCATCAGTATAACTGCTCCTTATAGGATGTTATATTATTACAGGAATGATGCTATTCTAGCCACTCTTCCTGGGCTCTCTGTGAGTCCCTTATGATCATGTACTATATGAGCCCGGGCACTTGCCCTTGGGACTTTGGTGCTGGATCTTAGCATGCACGGCGTTTTACACTGTGTTCCCCTAGCGTAAGACTTACGCAGTACGAGAGAACCTCTCGTAAGAGAACGTACTCGGTTACTAACGTAACCTCGGTTCTCTCTAGAGAGGGAACGAGTACTGCGTATCTTGCCGTGCCTGCACACGCTCTGGTTCGCTTCGGCGATGAAAAACCAGTGAGCTAGCCTCTCGAAGCTATATTTATAGCCCTAGACCACGCCCATTCTGGCGGGACGTGACGTATTGGGCGCGAAGCGATAAGGAAAAGGCCTTATCGATAGGCTGCTGCAGTTGCCGCAGGGCAGCCAATAGGCGCACAAGCCGTCTCGCCTGTGTCTGCATGCTGCCGCAACGCGTTTTACATTATTTCAAAATTAAGGATAATTTTTGGCTTCAGTATCTCGCGGAAAAGAGATTTTCCCCTAGCGTAAGACTTACGCAGTACTCGTTCCCTCTCTAGAGAGAACCGAGGTTACGTTAGTAACCGAGTACGTTTTAACCATGGAAACGGGGCGTTAGAGCAGGGGTGAGCTGGGAGTCGCCAGTCAATTGCGTCATATCCGCATTACCCTCGGTTTCCGCTCGTACTGCGTGGAGTCCTGGACAAATGCGGAAGTTGTAGTTGTAGCGTCTATCAAGCAACAAACGTTAGCTTGTTTTGTGCTGTCGTTATGGAACACAATTATTATTTACTGATTGCAGCTGGTTCTGTTGACAAAGCATGCTAAATTTTATATTTTCCAAATGGAGCATTCGGTAATAGTTATGTTTATGCAAGGAAAGTATTATTGCTTTAGGTTTGTGTTTAGTTTATTGACATTGTTTATCACGTCTGGTGTTTATGGCCATGTAAATAAATATAGCATGTGTTATACATAAAGATTAATCAGTATTTTGGCAAATGATGTGGGTATGTTCGAATGTACTTTTACAACAATTGTTTAGAACACGTAAAACTGCGCAGCGTTATCACAACAATGAATTTGACAAATACAGTAACATCTATGATAACCAATTTAGTATTAAACCTTACTTTTCTTGCGGTTAATTCATTTTAATGAAATAAAAGTGTGATGAGGTTCAAGAGTCAGGAAGAAGACGGGTCGGCGTGACTTTGACTCGTACTTTATTAAAATAAAACAAAACAAACAAAAGTCGCGCACAACGCGCATTCACCGTGGCAATGGCACAAAACAGTTCAAAAATGAGAGCTCGGATCCACCGGTTTTCTTTCTCTGCGTCCAATTTTCTCTCCAGTCTCTGATTCCAGCACGGTCTCTCCACGCCAATAATACTGCAAAAAAGACACAGGTGACCTGTGTAAGACCTACTTACGTCCCGCTCGTCTTGTTTCTATCTCTCCCGTTACAGACCACGCTGAACCACGCCCCCCCCCCCCCCCCCCCTCGCCACAAAAAGCATGTCATTAAACGCAACATTTATAAAAATAGAACATCCATGAACATGATTTTTCGATTCCCGTTTACATTCACGGTGGAGTTGAAAACAACAGTTCCCATCATTCTACGCTCCTTTACATCGTCATCAGCTACGCCGTTGTTGTTGTTTGGAATGTAGCGCCCTCTAGCGGCAGAAAATGTTGCATATTGTACCTTTAAGTAAGTTTATATGAAAAGCAATGAGCTGAACTTTAGAGTGATTTTTTCAGCCACTTAAATTGGGCTTAAAGTCGCCATGAAATCAAATATTACAATTCTTATTTTTATATGTAATATTGTAGTGTTTATTACAAATGATTTATCTGTGCACTTCATTAATTTCAAAAAATGAATGTGCCCTTATATTCTTTAATCAAATATGTTATTCTTCCTTCCCCCCCTCGAAACGACTTCTCTTCTCTTCCTGTCATGTGCTATGGCGCGAGGGCGTGGCAACTCCCCTCAAACCGTTAGTCTGATATGAGCGAGAGATGGAGAGGAGGAGCGCTAAAGTAAAACCCTGCCCTCTATTCAATATTCCGTTTCACTTGGAAATACGTCACAACACTGGAGAAAAGTTGTTTGTTACTTCCGGTTCATGGCGACTTTAAGTACATCTTTATATTTCATAATGAATTCTACTGTCTAGTATTATATTGTTTATAATTAATGAAATTGTTTAAGTGTACTGCCGAGTGCACTGACAAGCACTGATGGTGAATTAAAATATACTTTAATGTAATTTCTGTTGAACGTGTATATCATGCATTTAAAGCCCCCCTGTACTCAATAATTGTATCCCTTAAAACTCATCTTTGATAATCAAAATGACATATTTAAACCTTTTTTCTTTTGAAAATAATTTATTTATGCCTTATAATAACTTGACTGTAACTCTACACCCTTGCTTCATTTAGTATACGTGGAGCCATGAATATACAAATCAGTCTCCACCTCCATTCACTCACACAAGCTCGGACTATACCTGATCCAATCGCTCAACTGTAAACGCTACACAATGGCAAGTGGAAATATTGGTTTAAAAAAGCAAGAGCATTCTCAGTTGATAAATATCATATTGACGAAAACAGATGTGGTAAACAGTGCGTTTGCGTTTACTCTCTGGAAAAAGTCAAATGTTTCTATACTATGTGTTTTTAAAGCGGTGAGCAATGTAGCCAATCACAGACACGTATGTTGATCTCTTGAACACAGTGGTCAATCATGGGTGTTTAATGTAGTCAGATTCCACACATCGGTCAAAATGTTTTTGTTCAATGCTGTGTTTTGCACGCTTGTGAATCCTCTCATTCACAAAGTGTAGACACAATGTAAATAAGAGATTGATTGTGCAGTGTAGACAGCTTCATTGATTATAACGGAACTTTGTGAACTTACATGAGTGACAGCTTTTTAGTGATTATAAAGGGAGTGCTCTTTGCACGCTTTCTAGGCTATATATAATCCATTCAGATTTTGAATGAAAGTCGATATATGAGTCGTATATGAGCGTACCGCTCTGTCTAATATAGTCCGAATATAAACACTTATAGGCGTTCCGTAGTGATTTGGGATAAGACTAAAACACGGTTTGGAAGATGGATTCATGTAGTCGCTCATTATATACATTTAGTCAATTCTGAACAAAAAAGGTTACACCGTGTAGTGTACCTTTAAAGATATTTGTACATTTGTAATGTAATTTAGCACATTTAAAATATATTAACTTTAAATGCAATATTGAATAACACACTACAGTTAAAATTATAATCAAGTACTTTACATGTGCTTTACTATGTTAGTCAGCACATCAAAATAAGTGTACTTAAACATGACAGAAGATTATTAAAACAATGATTTAAATGTAAAGTAAAACTTTTAATGTAAAATTATTGTTTTAAGAAACCGTCATGAAAATGTACTCTCTTTAAGTATACTTATAGTAAGTGGCCTTTTATTTCATTAATATTATATAATCTGCATGTACAGTCTTTTAAAAAATATGCTTTAAAGGTTTGAAGAACACTACAAGTGTACAATCAGAACAATTATTTTTCACAAGGGGAGAATAGCACTAAACAAACTTCACTAGTGGCGTTTTTAGCTATAAGCTAATGCTATAGTCAGTTGTCAGATGTTTATGTTATTCTAGGATTTGTGCTTGTAGTGACCTTCACAAATTCCCTTTTGTTTTTTTTTAAGCTGCATTTTCTGAATTAGCTCTCGCTCATGGACAATTCCTCTGTCAATCACATTACAATGCAATGCCTCTAATCCCATGCAAATGCTTAATCAAACAATGCTAAATAGTCCAGTTGGGAGTTAATGAGATGGAAATCCCTGTAGCATCTCATTCCAAGGATTTAGTGCTGCAATAGAATGAGGTTGACTTTATTAATAGAGACGGAGTGACTTATCAGTGGAGGATTTCTTAAAATCTCAACAAAAAATGTATTGTATGATTGTTAACCTCATTCTAAAAAGATGATTCTGCTTGAATTTGTAACTAATTGTGCTCTCAAAACATCTCAAAAACAGAGATTTTTAACCTTGGAATAATCCTGGATTATCTTGTTGTATTGATACTGTGTTAAATAAAAGTCAACAATATATTTTGACCCTATACAACTTAAAAAAATAAAATAATACACGTTATTGTCTTGCATGCCCATCAACCTGTGAGCCAGGGATCCTCATTAATATAGATCTGTCTGTCAGGTAATTTTATTAAAGCCAAAGTATTATAAATCCCAATCACAGGCTAAAGTAGAGACTTGAAAGTATTGGTTCTAAGTCAAAATTGTAGAGACTTTTTTTTTTTTTTTTGGACAAATGTGTACTTAAGGTCATGAAAAAAGATCCCACATTTAATTATTTTAAAGTATTTTAAACTAAAAACGGACATTTGTAAACTTGTTCATTAACAATTTAAAATGTTCAATCTTCCACCTGTACATCAACTTAAATCAAGTTTACCCAAAAATGAAAATTCTGGCATCATTTAATCACCCTCATGTTGTTCCAAACCTATTGGAAACTATTGTTCATCTTTGAAACACAAAGCAATTTTTAATGAAATCTAAGATTTCTGTCCCTCCATTGAAAGTCCATTATACCAAAACTTTGATATGTCAAAAAGTTCAAAGAGATCTTAAAATAAATCCATATGAACTGAAATTAATACATAATCCAAATGGATTAGATTACAATAAATTCAAGTTATTATTATTTTTTTCTTTATTACATAAATTATGTAATTAATTATTTTAATATTTAATTTTAATTATTAAAAATAGAAATGATGATAATAATAATAATAATAAAACGTACTACCTCTAAAAAGAGAGTAAATGATGAGAGAATACATTTTTATTGGGGTGAACTATGCCTTTAATGGCAATTTTCAATGCCCTGACTATGTAAGGCTTTAGGACAATTTTAAATATTAATCTGAATTATAAACTAATACTTGTAACCTGAAATCGTTAACATTTTAAAATAATTCTGATTCTAAAAAAAGGGTTTTTTTTCTTTGCAAATGCATTTGAATAAGCATTCCATTTACTCTAGTACATACAAATAGGCTAGTATCAAAGTACAATTACTCAATTACTTTAAGCCCCTACTAAGGATCCAGAGGTAATCTAAACAGGGTTTTCTATGAACACAGGAACTATAATTAATGTTGGTAGGTATGGATTCTTTTAAATGTGGTTATATAACCAACTGAAATCAATATTTTTGGGACCTGGAGATTATGTGGAGCAGATTGGAGCCGTAAGCCGGTTGCTACACTCGCCTGATGTCTATTCACATGTACAGTCAGTGGGAGGGTACGGTCAGCATAGAGAGAGAGAGGCAGGGGATCTATAGCTGTGTGGATCTGGCACCGGTCTCCTAATGAGTACCCAGATGCTAGTTCTCGGACACTGAGGTGGCCTCTCCGCTTTAATAGCATTAGCCAAGCTGTCCACCCAAATTTCATTTATTTGCACACTGGACACTTTCCAGCTGAGATGCTTGTTTGTAACTGCTGGCTGATTCTTGCCTCCAACATATTGTGCTGGTCTTGTGCCAGCAAAATACCGTAGTAAGAGATCTGATTATGAAGATATTAAGAGATTGAAAGCTCACAAAGCTAAACAACAACTAGATGTTTATGTCTATTTTTTTGCGCATTGCTATGAAGCTGCTAAGGTGTTGTGGATGCTCGCCAGGGCATTACTGCACATTTTCTAGGATGATCTGCTGTGTTTCTGAGTGGTTGTTAAGCTATTGTATTCTGGCATAGGTTAAAAGAACCTACTCCCTCTAACAAGATTAAACTTTTTTACTAATTTTTATGTACCATGTGAGCTACCGACCAAGTTTACTATATCATAAAACCTGCCCCTGCCCCTTTTGTAAAAAAGGACTAAACATTTTTGGTGTTTTACCTCGCTAGTGTTCAGTTTAGGCTAAATTAAGTATATATTTTTTTACGTTTTGCAAAAATTTAGGTAGAGGCACATTGTTCCAATGTTTTTCCTATGTCAATTTATAGTATTTGTTAATCCATTGCTAAAGGGTGTTATGAATGGTTGCTAAAGTGTTCTAAGTGGTTGCTAGGGTGTTACTATGCAGTTTCTTACTAGCCCAAGTCAAAAGAGCCCATCCCCAATTCTCTATGATGATAGCCATAGCACAAGTGACACAGTACAAGTTACATACCTATGTTTAACACATAGGGCCAGATTTAATAAACATGGCAAATATCACGTGAGATCACAATTCCAAAAAAGGATGGGAGGGGAAAGTTCTGTGCGTGATCTACTGATGAAGAAGTGTTCAAAATAAAGAACACAGATGCAGTCGGATCATTTCCATGACCAACGCATCTACCGCAAACCTTAATAAATCACTTTGTGTAATTCATTTAAATACTCTCCTCCCATAAATTTTGCATCTGAAAGGGAAACTCCTATAAATGCAAATGCAATAAAGTCAGCTGTAAAAATAACCCTGTCCTCGCATTTTCAGCGCTAATTTTTCACTGCGTGTCTTTAGTCAATCCTGACAGTCATTTTTTAACGCCAAAAGAGGGTTTGCACTGGCACAAGCTGTTAGTAAATCTGGCCCTTAGTCTAATCATGAACCATATGCTTAATACTAAGTATGAGCAATAGTAATACTTGCCTTAGCAAACACTTCTATATGTGTGCCATAGTTACCAGTTGCTAAATGGCTCACTTAAAGAGCTTGAAAGATGTATTCCTTTGTGTTTTTGTACAAAGTTGTATTTTTAATGGTACTGCCCCAGTTGACAAGCTGTTGTACAAGGTACAATTTTTGCAAATCAAAATGTATGGCACTACAAGGAGTAAGATAATATACAGTTGGCTTTCTGATTAGGGGACGAGGTTAGAATTTAAAATATATAAATTCTCATTGCTATAATTTCAAAAGTAGTGGTATTAATATTAAACTTAATATTGTAATCTTTTGACAGTGGGGATGGCAAATTATTGTTGTTCATCCACCTAGAACAGTAGTCCCAGATGCACATTTTTGTATGGAAGAAACACTTTCAATGCTTTAATAAAAATATGTTCTGATATTTGAGAGTTATTTTGCTGTACATGTAAACACACACATTGTGTCTGATACCAGACAGCATGTCACAGATGCTGCTTAACATGTTTTAAACCTGAAAGATTTGTTTAATTTTCAGTTTATATATGTCTCTCAACATACAATAAAGTCAGTTAAGATTTTTATTTATTTTTTAAACAGAAATTAATACTTTTATTCAGCAAGGATGCATTAAATTAATGCATCAAGACTTTTACACTGATATAAATTATTTCGACCTTAAAAGTGCTGGTCTAAAGGCTACTCATTATAGAATCCTGAACAAATGTAATATGGTTTCCAAAAAAATAAAAAAGTGTTTTCATCATTGATAATAATAATGTTTAAATGTTTCTTAAGCACCAAATCAGCAATCAGCAAATAATTTCTGAAGGATCACGTGACACTGAAAACTAGTAATGACTGCAAAAGATTCAGCGTTGCCATCACAGACATAAATACATTTTAATAATATTTCACATTATCACAGTTTTTACTGTTTAAATGCAGCTTTGGTGGGTATAAAAGACTTCAAAAACATTTTAAAATCCTACTGACCCCAAATATTTGAACGGCATTTTATAGTGGTAAATATTAATGTATGGGATACAACTGAATTTTCATTTCAAAGAGTCATTTTCTATTTTTCTCTCTTGCAGGGGAGCCACATCAGTGGTGTTCCGATGCCATCAGAAAGGCACCCAGAAGCAATATGCTGTGAAAATGCTGAAAAAAACAGTAAGTGCACAGACAGATTTCACTCCACATGTTACCATGCTTTGTTCTCTTGCCTTTGTTCTGCCACGTATAGCCAAGGAGTTTCTAGTCAGGACTTCCTAAGATCTTAAAGACCTCACCGCTGTTGTCTTCCATTTCTCTACATCACTCTGATGCATGATGGGTAAAAATTGCTGTCAGCCAGTGTTGTTGTCAGAGCCGAACTCCACATACCTTGACATTTGTAACATACCATCATTTGTGTTTTCTTGCGTCTGTGTAGGGAATACTAATGCTATCTTAATCCTCTCTAATGCATATGTAATTATATTATGATGCTATATATAAGGTGTTATGGCATTGCATTAAGTTGCTGCATAAATGTAGTGTCAAGTTACAGTAAGAACTAGGCCTACTAAACATAATTGAAATTGAAAGAATAGAACACGTATAAGAATATGAAAAGAAAGGTTTTCTTTAAAATACAAGTTTTGTATGACATGAGCGTGAGTAAATGATGACAGAATATTTTATTCCCTTTAAATGTGGAAAATTGTTTGATTTACTCTTTGATTTTTGATTTTCTTTTCTCTCTGCACTGAGCTGATGTTGCTATTAAACTTCACCTGATTGTAATGGCTTCATAATTGTCCACCTTTTTCACTTTATACTCAGACAATATCTTGGTTGTTCTTGCAGGTTGACAAGAAGATTGTACGAACGGAGATAGGTGTATTATTGCGCCTCTCTCATCCAAATATAGTAAGTCAAAAGGGGAAAAAATCCAGGGCCTTGTCTACTTGTGTCCTATGGTGGTTACACAGCCTAAAATATGCATAAATATACAAGAACACTCGCTTAGATGTCTCTGCAGTGCTGTCTCTGTTTGATTTAGTAAGGTCTGATTATGCAAATGTTAGTCAGACATTATAGCTACCGTAGAGTAGACTATCAATAATTAATCATTTGATGTTTTTGAATTCCTCCAGTGAAACGTTCTCTCTTTTTTCATTCCATTTTCTGTCAGATCAAACTGAAGGAGATCTTTGAGACCCCTGCGGAGATTAGTCTCGTGTTAGAACTTGTTACCGGCGGAGAATTATTTGACAGGTCAGTTCACCATGGGGGTAAAGTGCTACAAGCTAATAATGGCTGATTAAGTTGTGAACTCCATGCTGTGTATTGACACTTTTTCCCAGAACTTTAATTAATGGTGTTTGCTAAGGCAAGCAAGCATCACTATGTCTAATGCTCATACTTAGAGTTAGGGCTTTTCCATAAGCACTAACTTGTTTTTGCTGCAGATATGATACCTTGTTGAGTAGAGGTGTGATTACTTTTCAAAGCAAGCTAACTTTTTTATTTTTAATGAGTGATAAAATGGGTGGAACAAAGAAAAACACTTACTTTACTCGACTTTAATGGATAACTTTATGAAAACATTTTTCTCCTCTGAAAATTAATATATATACATGCAGTATATATCGAGAGAGAGAGGGGAGAGAACAAGGGAAATTAAGCTTATTTAGTGTCATATAAAAATAATACTTAAATGCAGACAAAATAATATGGTTCTATAATAGGCTTTTATTTGTCTTTGTGTAATTTTTTTTTTTTTTACAGTTAAAAGTATATGAATATAATAAGAGTATTAAAGGTAAACCAGGACTAGTGGGGCCTGCATAGCAGCATGGGACAAAAGACACTGAAAAAGCGGCAACCTTGGTAATATTTAAATTAACAGGGTTTTATTCAAATCAAAAACGTTGTTTAACATCACTGAATCGACCTAAATTATTTTATACCAACAAAACTGGGGGGTTAAATCAGGTTGAAATACAACATATTACCACTTTTTACAGTGCAGAAAACTTTAGCAGGGACAAAATGTTCTTCAGAAAACGTTCAAATCTAGTTGGTCTAGTAAAAGGCTTTTAGTTAAAACTGTAAGACCTGAATTTAGCTTCATCATCTGTTCCAAAATAACAGGTGCATGTCTGCAGTCATGAACTAATCACTCAGCAGAATTAGACTTTAATACAGGAACATTTGTGACTGTGAAACCCAAGCCTTTTCTTAAGGACAATCGATAGAAACGTCTCCATTCATTTTGTGTGCTGAGGTGTGGTTGACTCACTCTAAGGCTGGAAAATAATGAAGGGAAAATTGGAAAATTACGCTCAATATGGAGTTACACTGGAGACCAAATGGTGCCTTCCATTTTTCAGGGTGGTGGAGAAGGGCTACTACAGCGAACGAGACGCTGCTGACGCAGTTAAACAAGTGCTCGAGGCAGTCGCGGTGAGTGTATTACATTTCCTGGCTGAAAGCGATTCTCATCTTCTAGTTTTTTGCTTTTCCTGAACTACTGAATACAGATTTTACATTGGACATAGTGTGACAACCCAACAATGTACCAAAATTGTTTGACATTAATATTGCTCTGAACTATATACTGTAGACCCAACAGTGTTTCAAATTATTAAAAAGACACGGCTGAATAAGAAAATTAACAATTTTGTAAATGCATAAACTACAGCAGAGGTGTGATTTATCAGCCTAACACATGAAACAAACAATGGGCCGAATATTGTATTATAGGCTGCTGAACATGAGAAATGCACAGCTACTAAATTCATAAATATATCAAGGAGATTTCAGTAAGAGAGATTTCAGTAAACCGTGCAACTGCCCATATTTTTGTGTATTCTTTCACTGTTTTCAAAAATCGGAGCATGCCATGCAACCTGTCCATGCTGGCATCTACCGAATTTGGCTAGCTTGTACTAAACGACAGATGATACTGTAGGATACTGTAAAGTTTGATTGGATGCACGACGTTTGACCTCACCAAGAAAAAAAATGGTAAACATTTTCTTCCTTTTACAGTTAATTTCTTTAACCATCTTGCAAGGATACCAGAAAGAACCATGACTCATTACTATCCACAAAATACTGTTTACATTGACCAGACTCAGCCCACAGGCATTTGGTAACAAGGGTTAATTATTGTTAACTAAAACTAAAACTATTAAAACATTTTTGTTAATTGAAATAAAACTGAAAATAATAAAATAATAGATGATTTAGAAATGTTGCCTTGGCAACAGTAACTGAATTACTAACTGGAAATAATTAAAACTAAAACTGAACTAAAGCTAAAACTAAACATCAAATACCTAAATAGTGATACTTTGAAAACAATAAAAAAAATTACAAAAGCACATAACAAAATTACTTTTAATTAAATTTAAATGAAAAATACAATTTTGTTCAAAACATTAATAAAAAGTACTTTACATATTTCACATTTAAAGAAAACCTTTATTTGTTGTCTACAATACATGAACGTTTCCCTGAGAAGGGGAACGAGTCACTGCGTCATGGAGTTGATGCTATGGGAAAGCTCCGCGTGAGCTGGTGTCTAAAGCACGTTTGTTATACGGCAATCTAGATTGGCCATCGCAGTCAGGTGACGGGACGTCAGGGTATTAGAGGGCACCTAGAGAAAACGTCATCAACTTCATATTGTCTGAAGGAAGAAGTACAGACATGCCGGAAGTATGACAACCAGACACAGTGTCTCATTCTGCAACACTGCGTCTGCCAGCAGCTTCCAATAAGGAGGGGCAGACTAGGGTACTGCTTCCCAGACCTAGGCCATCAACTCCAAAGGGCAATCTACTCCAAGTGAGCAAAGGATTATTGTTCACTTTTGAACCAGCATCTCAACAGCCCGGAAGATGTGTGCAGGGCGTCAAGGAAATGTGTTGAGCCCTGCAAGGTTCAACCACAGATGTCGCTCTGTGGCAACCATATCAGCAAGAGTGCGGCCAATGGCACGAGCCGCCTGCTTGGTGGCATGGAGAGCAAGGTCTGTGATGTGGCGGAGCTCCAGGAGCTCTCTTAGATCTGAGTTCTTCAGTAAGTCGGCCTGGTACACATGCAACACTGCCATGTTGTGCAGTGCACCAGCAGCCTGGCCCGTCACCGCTTATGCTGTGCCCACCAGCTGCGATGTAAACCGGCATGGCTTAGAGGGCAGGACTGGAGCCTTCAGTGAGGATGCCATGCCACTGCCAGGAGAGTGATAACTCACAAGAGTCTCTCCCAGGGCAATCCCACATACCCATGCTCACCTACGAGCTGAGTATGATTTCCTCCACAATCTCGACACTTCCTCATGGAGATCGTGAAGAAATGGAAGGCTCAACGGAGGAAAACAATTATGACCCTCGAGGAAAAGTTTGTCTAGTCTACCTGGAGCAGATTCCTCTTTATCCACTGAAAGAGTCTCAGGACTTCGACATCTGCTGTCTCCTGGTTGCAATGACTTTCCTGAGATCCTTTTGCAAGCTACAGAGTCAGAAGATGGGGTTGAAACGATCGCAGTCAACACAACCAGCTCCCTCGTGAACTGGTCATGCATGCTCCACTCCCATACATCAAGTGTAATAAAACGGGGACCTGGCGTTTCACATCTCCTAAACACACTTTCTCTATCCATATAATTTTCTTTGAGATATACAGACAGATTAGTGGTTCAGAATTCCACACATGCACATCAGACAAATGGATTCCTGAAGACAAAGAAGCTGATAACGTTTTCTGTAGGCGGCCTTTTAAAACCCTGCCGGCGCACATGTGACGTCACCCGACTGCGGTAGCGGATCACGCGGAGCATTCCCATAGCGCGCTCAAACTCCATGATGTAGTGACTCATTCCCCTTCTAAGGGAAACATTCATGTATTGTAGACAACAAAACAAGTTTTTCTTTAAATGTGGAATATATAAACGTTATTTTTTTTTATGTTTTGAATTAACTATGTTTTTATGTTTTCATTTTTATGTTTTCATTTTTAAGTTGTTCCTTCAATGTTCCTTTCTTGGTTTGAAATATATGGAGGACAAAACATATTTTTAAATGCTTTAAAAGTATATATTTGTATTTTTTAAATATATTTTCTAAAATGTACAAAAAATGTATTAGAAAGTATATTTACGCAAATATATTTTACCAAATATATTTTTATGTATATTTTGAAATATATTAAAACCATATATTTTATGCAACAGTGATGCATAGGTTATTCTAATAAAGACTCAGGTGGGACTACTTTTCCCACCTGATTTGTGGCCAGGAAAAATATTTTTTTTTGCAGTATTGGAGATTTTAATTTTCAGTGGTTTTCTGAGTCATCAAATGTACAATTATCTTCTGGTCGATGATAATACAGGCTGAAAACTCTAGGAGACCCTAGTAATATCTAGAGACCAAAATCCTGATGACTTGTTAAATAACCACCCAGAATGCATTATTAGACTTTTCAAATACCCTAGCAACCACTCAGAAAAACCTAGCAACCGGCAAAACTGTAACTCATGCATATGTATCAGGCTTTGAGATTTTTGTCCATAAACCTTACAGTATATGCACACATTAGATCATCAGTGAAACCATTATTAGTGGAAAGAGAATCCTATTTCCAATATGAAGTTACCATAAGTGGATCTAGATTGCATTTGAGGACCACAGGAGACCATTTATCGTTTTTCTTCTGCAAAGAGCAAGCTCTACTATATTTCTCCCTTTCTCTCTCTCTCCCTCCCTCCTGTCTTATCTATCTTGTCATCTACTGTGTAACTTGTGCATACACTTTCTGTTTATATCAGTCATAGATCCATGTGCCTTATTGATATACAGTCAAACCAAAATTTATTCAGACACCTTGCTATCCTAACTTACATAAATTAACTATAGTGTCCTGCACCCACCAGTAAAAAATATAAAAAATTAGATGGTGTCTGAATAATTTTGGTTTAACTGTAGGTGCCTGAATTAGAAAGTAGACCTGTTCTTCATCTCTGTGAATGTATTTTAAAAGCATTTCCGTTTAAAGTGTGTTCTCCACCACTGGCTCTCACTTCATCAAAGATTCCGGTTGCCAAGGAGATAGTAAGAAAGTGGGCAAATTTCTCATGGGCTGGATTTAGTTGGTGGGCTGCAATAAGAGAATTCCAACTCTCCCACTCCCACTGGGGCATAAGATGGAGCAGAAGAAAGGAAACGTGAATGCTGCAAGTCCCTTTTGAAGTGGCCCGCCTTTCCAGGAAGTATTTTTTAACGTGTTATTGTGTGAAGAGATTCACAGTTTCCCTCACAACAGCAGAATATGTGTGTCTGTCACATCAAAGTCAGCTGGCTGTTTGGCATCCCTCTGGATCTGTGTTTTGTAGATTTCTGACAGTGTGATTGGCTGGGATGTCCTCAGTGGCTTGAGACTTTATAATATCTTTTCAGTTTTCCTTTTGAAGTCTGGAGCTCTCGAAAATTATGTATTTTTTACTGGTGGAATTGAGAATCTTTCTTGCTCAGAAGGTTTGAAATTAGTTGATGCCACCAAGTTCATACTATTGTAAGACTAACAGAACCTACTGTAAGATACTTTGATATCTTGAGATACAGACAACACAAACACATACAGCCATTTATCTCCTCACCCCAGAAAGAAGTTGCGGGAAAGCTTCTTTCCCTCCTGTCTTTCCTTCACATTTGTTCATTTTCCCCAACTTCCTTCCCTCTATGTCAATGCAAGTGAATTAAAAGTCATGTTTGGCATCATTTGAAATGTCTCAGTGCGACTGATACAATGGCCTCGTCTCCACAGAAGTAAACCAAAAGGTGATAAAGGTTTTTAAAAGTTTATAGATATCTTGCTTACAAAGGAGGGTGGATCCTCTGCCAAGGTTTTCATGCAAATTACTTTCTTTCCCCAAAAGATGTAAACTATCCAGGTATGGGACCTTGATTATAGCAAATTCCTATTGTAAGTTCCTATCTTAGTTCCCAGTTTTCTCTCAGGGTGTTTTGTCTTGGTCTGAGTATTTAAAGAAATGTTGCAAGAGGCTCAAGGTGCGATTTGTTGTCAGATCAGCCCGTAATGGTGAGTGTCATCCAGACACTCCGCATTATGTATTTTTCCGAGGTCAGGTATGCATCTTTTACTCTTTATTTCTGAATATTTGATGTTTTGTATTGATTATCTTTGAATTGATTATGTAATTGGCATGATACATTTATCTGATTAATAATCAATTGTTACATTTTATTTTATTCTGACTTGCTCTGAAATGATTAACTCTAGTAGATTACGTTCTAGCCATTGTTACCGCAAAGCTGCGTCAGGTTAGTAATGGACAAAAGTCCAGTTTTGAGTGGAGCATAGGGCACACCAGTTCCGGCAAACTCTTGGCACTGGTTCAAGTGTACTAAGATTGTAAAGGCTAATAAAGGGAATTTCCATTTAGGACAACAGAATGTTGCTCGACCATAGGGTGAGCCTTACCTCTGTTTATTGTAATATTACTCTAGCTAAGTGTATATGGGAAACCATGGCATGACCAAACCAAAGCTACTATCAGAGAAAGTAATGTTGGTCGGCTTATATCTGTAGTAGTGGTCATGACTTCTTACTAGAGATGGTGTTTTTTATTATTATTCAAGAGTATACAGATATGTGGGGACTAAACAACATATTTTTGGAGAAAGCATCATGGGAGCGGCCCTCTGAATAGTCAATTACCTCTGTCCAGTGACCAAGACTGGCGAGTTTGTGATAGCGTTAAATGGCTAGCACGAGAGCCTAAGTGTCATTGGTATCCTAATGAACGAGTACAATAAGAGTAAAGAGTTAAATAGAATAATCAAGTGTCTAAATAAATTATTATATAAATGGTCAATAATCAATTGGCATTCCAAACTTAATTTGAGGTTGCGTTAAAATGGAATCAGATAAAAGTTTAACTGGAGTTAAACAACTTTGCCACACTGAAAAGATAGAATGAGCAGGAAACCTTCACCCGCTTATCGGAAACCATAGTTGGGCCGATTGAGCGGGAATTACGCACATTCTTTCACTTACTATTTAATACTATAGGCAGCATGCAGTGTATACTATGGAAGCCTGTTTCTGCCACAAATTAAAAAAATGTAAAGATATTTGTGACTTTTCATCTCTGTCACAACTATAAAAGTCCAAAGATGAAGAAGATTCAAAAGGTTCTGATACGAGGGTATTTAATAATAAATCAAACTCATATAATCCACAAGGCGTAACAGAATGCACGTAACAATAACTGACAATGAACTGAGGAAACACAGGAACTTAAATATACAATATTAGCCATCTTAGACCAGGCTGGGGGATTCCTTGGCTCTGCCTTCGACCGCTGTCCCCACTACACCTTGGCCAGTCATCATAACTCCTCCGCCTCCACTCCTCCCTTCCTCGGCTCCTCTGGCGACCATCAGGCTCGCGACGTCCCCGCGCTCCCTCAACCTGCCAGCTCCGCCTGGGTCAGACCTCGTCTGCCTATTGCCATGGACTTGCAGGCCGTCCGTTGCACTCTGGCCCTCCACCCCTGCAGCTCAGTCTGGCACCACCCTCCCTCAGCATTCGTGTCAGTCCTCAGCCACATTGCTTCCGACGCAGCGCTCCGGATCTCCAGGTCCAGAGGTCATCGTGGCAGCTTCCTCACAGAAGCTATAGTAATCTATAATATAGTAATTTAATGTATAGTAATTTTAAACTAATATATATATCCCTCTATTGCATGATATATGAAATAATAGAGAAAAAAAATATTTCCACACATTTTATTACCAGTCATAGAGCACATTGAACAATTCAACACATCATTTACAAAAATTATAATAATAGGGGGTAGATCTAGGTATGTTACTTTGGCGCAACAACATGCAATAATGGGAATAAATACAAAAAGTGCAGTCTATTTAAAATATATCTCTTTATTTCATAACAAAACACATTTTATGAAAGATCTTCAACATCAACTTCATTTAAAAAAAACATTTGTGCTGAAAAAGTAATACAGTTACAACCAGTTACCATCTTAGTGGGGTTTGTTACCTAGAAGTAACAATGCGCAACAAAGGAGTATTATTGTTATGCATTCATTCTCATTAAATTTTCAAGGTAAAAATCAAAAACTGGATAGAAAACTAATTTGTGTTGTTTAAAACAGACTAAAGAACAAACACTGGTGGATCATTCACTATTAACACATAAATCATGGATGAGCCACTTCTTCATCTTAGGTTACTGTGTGTGAAAGGAGAAGAAACAGTTTTTGTCAGGAGTGTGACCTCTGTTTTCACTGTAGACAGACCAGTGGTCTATGCGGTCCAAGCGGACTGGGGCCGGGGGTAGAGGTGCAGTTGCGCCCCGTCTTTTTTTCAGGTCTAAACCTGAACCTATTGCTGATAATATTGTATTGCTAACTAGCATGAAAACAGAGAATTCTCATTCCACTGTTGCATATTGTTGCTTTGAGGCAACATAGCTATTTTACCCATTTACAAAAGAAACATTCAATGAAAACATAATCAACAGAGTGAAATTAAATCAGAACTTACCCAAAATTGTGAAAATATTTTTTATTTCATGGAAATCCTAAGGAAAATGTCACTTTTTCAAAGTTTTGTGGAGCTGAAAAAACATGGCTGCTGCATGTGAGTGCAGGTGAGGAAAAGACATTGAAAAGGGGGTTGGACAAGTCATGTAATCAAATACAAGCATTCTATTGGCTTTTCATACTTCCTCCAGATTAAAATAAGCAGGTTTTTTTTTGGTGTATGATTTTGTAAGCCTGAGAATATGAGGGAAAATGGGTATGTTACCCTGAAGCAACACTATGCAATAGAGGGATATATATATATATATATATTACTGCGCAAAAGTCTTAGGCAGGTTAACATTCCACAGTTTAGGGCCAGCTACTGCGAAAGCAGTGGAACAAACAGGAGGTGACATTTCCGTGATCGTAGTGATATAGATGGGTTATAAGAAACAGTAGATCGGTGAGATATTTAGGGACTAAATTATTAAGAGCTTTATAAACAAATAAATAAAATTTTAAATCAATTCGGTAACAGACTGGCAACCAGCGCAAGGAGCGTAGAATAGGTAACTTTTGGTAACACTTTAGTTTAGGGTCCAATTCTCACTAATAACTAGTTGCTTAGGAAAGTGCATATTACTAGGATATTGGCTGTTTATTAGTACTTATAAACAGGCTTGGGAGGGTTACTTTAAAAATGTATTCCGTTACAGTTACAAATTACTTCCTAAAAAAAGTATTCAGTAACGTAATCCAAGTACTATAATATGAAAGTAATGTAACTGATTACTTTGGGATTACTTCAAGGTCCCGTATATAAATAAAGTCAAGCAAGAAGAAATATTTATTTTTATTTTTATTTTTTTTATTAAGAATTTGGTCCTGTGTACAATATTTGCAAAATATACACACATGCCTGAATATATATTTATGTAAAGGGCTATACAGACATCTAGTGGCTAATATATGGTATTACAGATTATTTTGTTTTATTTTTAACAAATTTTTAACTAAAAAATACATATTAGTTTATTTTAAAATAGGCCTACATTTTGACTAAAGCCGTGATCTTTCTTAATTTGCCTGACTGGACGTGGGGCGTTGGCAGTGGGAGTTCCCCTACGTTACCTAGACAGTGAACATCCCGTTACGTGAGAAAAGATAAGAAAGGACATTTTGGGTACTAAAAAAGCTACTCTCCTAATTTCTACAAAATAGCAGCGGAATTTCCATGAATTAAAAGCGATTTTACCCGCAGGCAGCATCGTTTCTACTAGCAGCAGTGATTCAATCTGCGTCTGAGGAGATTGTAGAAAGCTGTTATTTGCACATGCACCAGCGGGTGGCACACGTGAGTCATTACTGGCAACAGAACCAGGAACTACTGTA
This sequence comes from Leuciscus leuciscus, assembly GCF_965113295.1. Classification (NCBI taxonomy): domain Eukaryota; kingdom Metazoa; phylum Chordata; class Actinopteri; order Cypriniformes; family Leuciscidae; genus Leuciscus; species Leuciscus leuciscus. The sequence goes on from NC_138729.1 coordinate 12,392,770, forward strand.
TAATCAAGCAGCGCTTAATATAATGTTATTATGCCAAAATACTTATTTATTTAGTTTGAAATGAAACCATTGTAATCCTGAAAGTATTCCCCCTTTTTTCAAAATGTAACTATAATCTGATTACTATGTTTTTTGACGTAACTGTAACAGATTACAGTTACTGAATTTTTGTATCCTGATTACATAACTGTTATGATGAGGCAAGGACGAAGCAGAGAGAGAATCCATATGCAAGCATTACATTTAATAAAACAAACAGGTAATCCAGGCAGACAACAGAACACGGAACTCAGGACATGAACAGGAAACAGCTACAACGACCGACAAACAACAACTGAAGCATAGAGGTTTAAATACAAATGCAAACAAGCTAAACAAGATAACAAGGGGGCGTGGTAAATGAGGAACACCTGGGGAGGCTAATCAACATAACGGGGAACTGCTAAACATGGGACAAGACAGAGGAACACAGACATGAATCATTACATAACCCCCCCCCCCCCCCCCTTTAGAGTGGCTTCCAGACACTCCCCAGGAAACAATAGTCCAGGAGGGTGGTGGAGCGGAGGGGGACCCGGGGGCGGGATGGAGGGCCAGGTCCGTGAAGCGGAAGAGGACCTGGAGCCTGCGGCAAGACGGATTCCAGGGCGGAGCAGGTAGTGCAGGCGACACGGGCGGAGAAGACCCCTCGGGCGGCCACGGTGGAGAAGACCCTTCGGGTGGCCAGGGCAGAGACGACCCTTCGGGCGGCCAGGGCGGAGACGACCATAGACTCCGGCTCAGGAACAGACTCCGGCTCAGTGGCGGCCATCTTGTCCGAACACACTGGCTTGGCGGCCATCTTGTTTGGAGACACTGGCTCAGTGGCGGCCATCTTGTCCTGAGACACTGGCTCGGCATGCGTGACGTGAACAGTCTCTGGATCGGCAGACGTGACGTGAACAGTCTCTGGATCGGCAGACGTGACGTGAACAGTCTCTGGATCGGCAGGCGTGACGTGAACAGTTTCTGCAGACGTGACGTGAAGAGACCCAGGCTTGGCAGGCATGAAGTGAAGAGACTCAAGCTTTGCAGGCATGACGCGAAAAGACTCAGGCTTTGCTGGCATGACGCGAAGAGACTCGAGCTTTGCAGGCATGACGCGAAGAGACTCAAGCTTTGCAGGCATGACGCGAAGAGACTCAGGCTTTGCAGGCATGACGCGAAGAGACTCAGGCTTTGCAGGCATGATGCGAAGAGACTCAGGCTTTGCAGGCGTGGCGGCAGCCATCCTGGGGATAAGAATCAGGCGTGGCCGCCTACTTGGCTGGAGATTACCCTTAAATGCTGCTGGATTCATCATTTGGTCGGTCGTTCTGTTATGATGAGGCAAGGACGAAGCAAAGAGAGAATCCATATGCAAGCATTACATTTAATAAAACAAACAGGTAATCCAGGCAGACAACAGAACACGAAACTCAGGACATGAACAGGAAACAGCTACAACGACCGACAAACAACAACTGAAGCATAGAGGTTTAAATACAAATGCAAACAAGCTAAACAAGATAACAAGGGGGCGTGGTAAATGAGAAACACCTAATCAACATAACGGGGAACTGCTAAACATGGGACAAGACAGAGGAACACAGACATGAATCATTACAATAACGCTGTTACATGTATTCCGTTACTCCCCAACCCTGCTTATAAAGCACATATTAATGCCTTATTCTGCATGACTGTCACATCCGCCAGCTGGAGTGATCATGATCTCCACCAGAGGGCACTCCTCCTGTCATCATGAACTTTAATTCCCATAACCCATTGCCTGGACTCATTATGTTGTGAGTAGGTTCAGCTGTGTCATTAGCTTGTTAAGCCCTTCCTAAATACGCCCTGTGTTTTTCACTCTTTCTTTGCAAAGTCTTGTTTAGTGTCACTGCAATTCTGAGCACTTGCTCTTGTCTCCTGTGTTATGTTTCTGACCGTCTGCCCAGTTTCCTAAATTTCTCTGTTTGCCTGTATCTTGGACTCTGTTATTTTTTGGATTGTCTTCCCTGTGGTTTTGACTCTTGTCTGTAATATGGATTACGACTCTGGATTGCCCCAATAAAAGCTGCTTTTGGATCCTCAAACCTGTGTGTGTCAGAGCAGTTTGTGACACTGACCATATTCTACATCCCTTAATCCTACCCAATACCTAAACTTAACAACTACCTTACTGACTATTAATAACTGTATACTTATTGTATCAATGTACTTAGAGGGCTGGTATGTGAGGAGATAGTTATGGAGAGCTAAATGTTGGTATGAATGTTTGTTCTAAGGACCCCCTCGAAAACGAGATGGTACATCTCAAGGGGTTATCCTTCAAATACATTTCAAATAAATAATAAGTAATTAGGAGTTTGAGGCAAAAGTTGTAGTTAATAGTTCTAGTTAATAATGGGAAGTTGACCCTAATCTAAAGTTTGACCAGACTTTTTTCTCAGAATTGCGAATTTCTAACAACATTTTGACTTTATCGCAATTATTACTTTATATCTCGCAATTTTGAGTTAACGTCTCGCAATTCAGATATATAAAAAAGTCAGAATTGCGAGATGTAATCTCAGAATGCTAAGAAAAAAAGTCAGAATTGGAGATGTAAACTCAGAATTTCAAGGAAAAGACTCCCAATTGCAAGATATAGACTTGCAATTCTGCAACAAAAAAAAATGTGAGATGTTAACTCAAAATTGCAAGATATAGACTCTGAATTGCGAGAAATCTCATTTACATGGCGGAAACAGGCTTCTATGGTATTCTAAGCAGTATTCCAACGCATTCTCATCCCAAGTCGTCATATACTGACGCTTTTGACATTTCGTCTACATTAGGGTGACCATATTTTAGTTTTCAGAAAACAGGACGGGGGCGTGGTTTGGGAGGCGTGGTTAAGGGGTGGGGGCGTGGTTGGGGTGAATGCATCAAAAAATACTTGACAAATGCATTCACAACCTTGCAACTATGTTATTGTACTTTAATACATAAAGTAGCCTAATACATCCTTTCCATTCAATGTTTGGCCCGCAACAATAGAATAGCCTACTATTAAAAAAAAGTTTAGCTTTTAACACCTTTTACATGACACTATTTCTTTTCATGGCCATAGCATAGCTTAAAAATCTACCACTAAAATAAAAAATCTACTACACTATTTCAGTAAAAAAACTATTTCAATCCTCCTGATGTTCTCTTGTAGCCTTTACTTTCTTTATGTGGGCTTCTACTTCGCTAGTGTCACGATTCATGTCTGTGTTCCCCTGTCTCATTCTTTGTTTAGCAGTTCCCCGTTATGTTGATTAGTCTTCCCAGGTGTTTTTCATTAGCCACGCCCCCTTGTTATCTTGTTTAGCTTGTCTGTCTGTGTATTTAAGCCCTGTGTCTTGTTTCAGTCTTTGTGAGTTCTTGATGTTGTATGTTGGTGGTTCCTGTTCCTGAGTCTTTGTCTGAGTTTGTTACCATTTGAGTTTGTTTAATAAAACCTGCTGCAATTGGATCCTGCTTCTGCATCTGCTTCAGCTGTCAGCGTAACAGCTAGCACCTTTATTTGACACTGACAAGTACGTTCCAGCTTTGCAGTTCATGCATTCTGCTTTACACGGATCCCGACCGAAACGAAAAAAACTGGAATTTTCTCTGTAAATTATCTGTGAATTTACATTTGGGCTTTTTTTTTTTTTTTTTTACGCTGTTAGCTACTTACATCTTATCTCGCACTTGACCGCAACCTGAAGCATCGACCGTCGAGTCCGAGTCACGCTGCTAAAATTGAAATTCTGTGTCTGTGAACGTAAAGTCCGCCTACTTTGATTTGATTGGTCATTTCAAATATTCTGACATTGAGGAGCAGTGTGACAGACCAATGAGGCTGAGATGAACACACACACACAAACACACAGTGGCCTCTGTATTCTGACGTGCTCTCTGCTTGCCGCTGCGGATTGAGGAACGCGCTGATAATAACAAGACGGGGCGAAGCCGGTTTCATATGTTTTGTGTGCAAAGGCAAGCATGTATTTAAAGTACACGCTTAATGGCCCAATGAAAAATAATGAAAACCAGGACATTTTCATCACTTTATAAAAAACAGACAGGACGGCCAGGACAGGACCTGAAAACAGGACATGTCCTGGGAAAACAGGACGTGTCCTGGGAAAACAGGACGTTTGGTCACCCTAGTCCAGGGGTTTTCAAACTGGGGGCCGCTAGGGGGCGCCAGGGGGGCCAAAGCAAGTTGGGAAAAAAATGTGTTAATATGAGTATTGTTATAAAATAACATTTTAATTATTTGTTGCATAGCCTATCTGAACATTATACTTTTAATGCTAATCTTTTATAGATTAACTGATTGATCGGCTGGTGACCAGAATTGGCCGATTTTCACGTGATTTTCAGTCTGACATAATGCCGATTCAAATGCACTCGGGCGCCGCATGATTAACATCGCGCAACATCAGCATCACACGTGCACAAAGAACGCACATGTAGGAAACCTTGTGAATTACCCCTCATTTACACAGCACACGTCTGCGGCGCATTACGGCTGCGACACGGCTACCGGAGCTGATCGCGCCCATTCTAGTCAATGCTTGTGTTTACACCGGCCGCGACGCGGCGCGTTTCGGAATACAGAGGCGGCTCTCTGCGCCGCTTCGCTAAATATTCATGGGTTTCATCAGGTCCCTTTCCACAGGTGTATAAAATCAAGCACCTAGATTATGAATGCAGACTGCATTGTGCTTGATTAATACACCTGTGGAAAGGGACCTGATGAAACCCATGAATAGGCGCCTAGTCTATTTTTGACGGACGCGCGTCCAAGTCGCACCAGAAATACAAAATAAAAGTTTTAAAAAACTGTCAATTTCAAAATAAACACCCCGTGCAGACTCCCAAACGTATTGCACGTATATTGGCCAACTTCCCCATGATACTAGAAACCCCCCAAATCAGAAAAACACGTCGGACAGGCAAATCGCGTGGTTTCACGCATCCAGTCGCTCCGCTTCTGATATGCTCCCGGTGTGAGTTGGCACCGCGTGAAGGACGGAATAAAACCTTGTCGCAGCCGTAATGCGCCGCAGACGTGTTCAGTGTAAATGAGGGGTTACGGCCGTTTCAGACCGCGAGCGGCGCGTGAGTAGCGCAAATTTTTTTCGCCGTGCATGTTCAGTGAGTGCATTCACACCGCGAGCAGGAGCAGTGCGTGAGCGTGCGCGTGAGCAGTAGTGAAGCGGAGGGTTTCGGCGCCGAGTCTATTTTTGCTGCGCTGCTCACGCTTAATTAAAGTGAAAGCACACTTTTGATGGACAAAATAAATATGATTTCACACAAAAAGTACCAAAAATGCACATAATTTGCATGTATAGTGTGTTTTAACAAGAACTTCAGTAGGCTTCAAGAAAATTAAGACTCAAAAATATTTATAGAAAATTTACCCATTTAAACTTGTTTTTATTAATCAGTTTGGATAAAAGTGGTGTTTTATAAAATATATATATAAATATTTGTGTGTGCTGTAAAGTGGTTAGAAAAAATTTAATCAGAATCGGCTAAAATCTTTATTGGCTGGTCAATCTCAATGACAAATCGGAATTGGCCTTGAAAATTGTAATAGGTTCATCTCTATAATATTTCTGATTGGCTGGTATCAAACACCATCACATAATCTGATGTTCACCTAGATGTTTTATTTATTTATTTCTAGATTTGCCATAGTATTGTCGATGGGTTCAATAACACATCCTGCAAAAGGGGGGCCTTGGCCAGAACCTAGTGGTATTTGGGGGGCCTTGTCATGGAAAAGTTTGGGAACCCCTGCCCTAGTCTACATCGAACGCACATGGCACCCTTTAGCGTCAATATGAGACGCACAGAGCTTTGTTCGGTTATGGGTAGGTTTAGGTCTGGGGTAGGGTTAGGGTTAGACCGCTAGGAGGCGCCCTCTGGCCCATATCTATCTGCGTCTCATATGGCGCTTTTCCACTGCATGGTACGGCTCGGTACGGTTCGACTCGGCGCGGAACGGTTCGGCTCGCTTCGCTTTTCCACTGCGTGGTACGACTCGGCTCGGTACGGCACGGTTCGGTTCGCTTTAGCTCGGTTGCTTTTCCACTGCAGTTAGTACCGCTTCAAAGTGGGTGGGACTGATCATTATAGTTACCGTCTCTACTGCCATTACATCATCATATTAAATGCAAATTTTTCATTCCGTGTTTCCCCATCCACTCCTCGGCAACCAATGAGAGGAGCGTCTGCACCTCGTCCACTGACCACGATTCAGCCATTTCTTTTTTTGAAGTTTATACTCTCTTTTTTGAAGCAAATACTTTAAAAACAGGTGCTAAAGCGTTGGCTGTTGTTTACTGGCTATTTAAATCTAGCGGGTTTAGTGTCTCGTGTCGTAAATACAATGACGCTGGTAGTGATGATTCTGTCTGACCAATCAGTGATCTGCAGTGTTTTCACGTCACATTTTAGTATCGGTACGGTACGCTTGGAACCTCAACAGAGGTGGTACCATTTAAAGCGAGCCGAAGCGAGCCGTACCATACCGTACCATGCAGTGGAAATGCGCCATAAGTGAGCCGTACCGAACCGAGCCGTACCGTACCATGCAGTGGAAAAGCGCCAAAGCGTGCCGTACCGAACCGAGCCGTACCGTACCATGCAGTGGAAAAGCGCCAATATTGACGCTAAAGGGTGCCATGTGCGTTCGATGTAGACGAAATGTCAAAAGCGTCAGTATATGACGACTTGGGATGAGATCGGGCTGAGTATTCAGTAAGTCATTTTTATTTAATTCTGAACGCAGCCATTATATGTGCTATTCCATTTGATGCCTCAAACGATGCCCATGTGACTTTATTTCCTGTTACACAAAATAAGTAATGTTCCATGGAAGAAAGAAAGTCATATGAGCTTTGAAACAGTTGATGTTGAATGAATGTTGACAGATTGTCATTTTGGGGTTACGTGTCATTTTAAGAGTCAACTATAAGCCAGTTCTAGGTTGATTCCCCTGAAAAGTGTAAACACTATAGCACAAACAAAACATTACATTATTTTTTAAGTATTCCGACTATGAGATTCACTCAGAAATTAAATAATCACCTTGTGTGAACCGAGTTAAGGCTAATCCACATTGCAACGACAGATTTCAACCAGCACCGACAATCACAAGATTACAGTATGTCACTTCTCACACATTTCGCGACCTGCAGATTGAACGTTTAGTTGGCGAAAACAAGCGCTGACCAACGCTAACAGAAGGATCTGACAAAGCCACGTGAACGTATCTGTTGCTGTTGGTCGACATCTGTCGGTGAAGAGTAAGGCTACGTTCACACTGCAGGGCTTAATGCTCAATTCTTTTTTTTTTTTATTAACGGGCTCGTCGAGGTCGACCCGTTCGGCAGATTTACCTCAGCTCGACGAATATGCAGTCCGTTTTCAAACCGACGACTACTTCAACGCAGGATTATGACGTTTTTCGCGTATCAATGACGTGCGGGTCGGATAAATGCGACCTGGCCGTTCAGACTGAAGTCGCATTTGAAAAGATCGGATATGTATCGGATTTGGGACCACATACCCAAGTGGCCTGGGTCGCATTTGAAAAGATCGGATCTGTGTCGTTCAGACTGTCATGAAAAGATCAGATACAGGTCGCATAGGGGCAAAAAAATCGGAATTGGGTCGTTTCAGCCTGCAGTGTGAACGTAGCCTAATTTAGCCTTTACAAAGACGGTAACTTAAAGGTATAGCGGAGGATTTTCTTTTTCCGGGTGGGTAGCCTATACTATTGGTCCACCTAAGTGTCAATCATTCTGGTGATATGTTTACGTAAGGCCGTCGTACGTGCTCGTGCACACGATTCACACGATGACGTGCGCTCAAAAAACAGGTTGGGCTTCCCACTGATGCCTCAGTCGCGAAGTTTCTACTTGACAGGTAAAGTTTGGCATGCTATTTGGAGAAATCTACCTCGGGAGCAGGTAGAGTGTTGCGCATGTGCATTTTTTCAAAAAGTGGAGAGGGCGGTTCTTTTCTAAAATTCGGGAATACCTTTACCTTTAAGTTTGAAAACAGTCATTCATTTTGCAGTTCCATTTTGAGCCACTAGTGGCACTGAAATTACACACTTTACCTTTAACTGTGTGGACCTACATAACGAGTCTAGTTGCTAAAATAATCTTCATGGCGTGGGGACACAGATGGCAGCAGTGGCGAGCTACAGACCTGCTCTTGTCAGATGAGAGGAAGAAGAGAAGGAGAGAGAAGATGTACTTTATGTGTGTCAGCTCCACTGAGTTTTGAACAGGATGGGAGTATTCCCCTCGGACCCCACTAAAAGATAACACTCCTTCATGTCACCATAATAATTGGTGTTGGGAAGCTGGCACACTGTACTGCTCCTCCTCTGAGGAATCATTCTGCGGCTCTATTGCAAACAAACCATTTGGAATGTTTTTACACTGGGGACTGTGGTGACTCTGCCTTTATATGGGCAGTCGTGCATACTAGTTTGACAGTTAAGAGAAGTTTTTGTCAGTGTAAGGCTTGATTTTCCCATGTGAATTATATATGGGAGAGCACTTAAACCTGAGCATCCATGTTTAGAGATTACAGATATGGCGTGAGTCTATAATGGGCCTTTTAGAAACTTTAGCACTTTAGCTTAGCATTGCTGAATTGCAAACCAAAGTAAATACTCCAAATGAAAACAAACAAAATATTCTCTAAAAAACTGTGAGTGTAATACTAGCCACAACAATGCATTGTGAATTGTTGCCAGGGTGTTACTATGCTGTTGCTAGGATGTTCTAAGTAATAGAGTGCAGCAGTCCCTGTCCACTTTTTCATCAGCCTTGTTTTTGTATTTTTCCCAAATGGATTTTTAAAAAGACTTTGTGAAAGAGTTATAAGCTATGAACTGAACCAACCAGCTATGAGGTGAAACACAACATTACAAACTTTGATTTGAAAAAAGTATTTGAAAATCAGACAAAAAGGCAAGACTGTGTTTAACGGCTTTAATGAGGAAAATAACTACAATCCCATGAACCACTGCAAATGACTATCGAAACGAAACAATGAATAAAATCTATTGATTTAAAGATGTGGATTATGTATATAATTCGGTTGTAAGCAGCTATTCATTATTTAGCTCAAGTCAGTTAAATGTTGATTCAATTCCGATCAAAAACAAGATGTGTCGATGTTGCAAAGTTCATAAATTATAAAACAAATTTCGATTCAGCGATAAAGCAGCTCTACAAAAGTCATAGTGTCATCATCATCATCCAGCTCAATTAAGTCTCATCCAATAATTTCAGTGCAGTCAAATTGATAATATTGCAGAATATTAAATGTTTTGTAAACTCAGAGAAAACAGGCGACACTAGCAAGGAACCAAAACTCCATCAGGTGACAGGAGTGTGACACTTTTTGTGTGATTTGCTTGTTTCGATTCTTTAATTAGTGGAGATTTAGGGAGAGTCATGGGTAATGTAGTTTTTCATCTGGAATTCTACTGTTTAACATGATTATTTAAAAATAAGTTGAAATAACGTGGGCTTATGGCTGTAACAGCAGCCTATACTGGTATAACAACGTCGTAGCTCACAATAGGTCTATCTTTAATGATTTATAGTTTCCTAAGGAGAAAATGAATGGAACTTTTACTTCTGGAACCTAACTGTTTCACTTTATTGCACATTCTTAGAAGAAATGGTTCTATATTCAACCTTAAAGGGTTCTGTCAGGCACTTCATAAATAGAACCTTTTAGGGGTTCCATCATCGGATCATTTTATACATTTTGTTTTAATTAATTAATTTAGTTAGCAACCGTTGTTTTAATTTAGTTGTTTTAATTCAATTATTTTTGTATTTTTTTATAATTCATATGAATTAAACAGCTAATAAACATGCTTCATCACTAGAAAAGATTGAAATGACTCATTAAACATGAAAGCATTATGGAATCATTTAATACATTTCTCCTTATAGAGTCTTTTTGGCATAAACTAAAGCGTTTTTTAAAATTAAGTCAATACCCCTAGGGTTCTATATGAAACCTTTTCTTTGAAGAGAATTTATCTTCTATTTTTCTACATTTGCTAGCATGTTCTATATAGTAGCCTATGTAGTTACAAAGAGATTGCTTACTGGCCACATCAAGATTGCTTTGACGGAGCAATAGTACTGTAAATTCTTGCCTTAGAATAATGAGCTTATAAATATTTTTGTTGTTGTTTCTGGTATTAATACCTTTCACACATCTTCTTCAGGTTGGGAATCTCTCACGTTCATCGTTCCCTCGGTAGCACATGATAGATAGTGACCACGTGTTGTTTCTCTGTAACCAGGCAGACTTATGGCCCATGCTACTCTGTTTAATGAGTTTCCGTGGTAACACTCACCAAGGCACTGGCAAGTGCGTCTGGCTGATTATAAACACAGATCTGTTGAAAGCAATGGACATTGGTCTAATTAGAAGTATTTGCTAAGACAAGTGTCACTTTTAGCATTACTCATCCTGAGGAATAGTGAATTGAACAAAGCCCTAACACTAAGTTTTTAACTTTGGTTTGAGGCTATATGTACGAATTATCATGCATTAATCGCTTTTTGTATTGCCAATGTGTGAACAGCTTGTAACGAAACTTAAAAAACATTTCTGAATTCTGTATAGCACCTTTAACTTGTCAATTTGTTATACGGACATGAGTTGCCCTCACACACATAGCAACAACCTAGAAAACCCTAGCAAATTAATAGTGCTAAAAACACTCCAAATACTTGAGCAACTGCATATCAACACTTACTGAAGGCAGCCAAAATCAGAACTCTAAATATGGCTCTCAATATATATTTAACAGTCACTGTTAAGCGTCATACACAATTTCAACTTTAAAATCACTATATAGTAGTAATCATAAACAGTCTGATTTCATAAAGGTGCTCAAGGGCTCCTTACCAGTGTTCCTCCCTAACAAAACTCTTCTAGCACAGTTTTGTCATTGGTAGAATATAAAATGGGTAAAATATTTCTATACAAGCTTTCTAGTAAATTACAATGCATGTCAAACCTTTGCACAGGAAAAAAATCAGCCTATGGCAACAGTTTAAAAGTAGCCCAAATCCCGCAATCTTGGCGGGATTAAGTTAAGTTTAGTTCAACAAATTGTTGACATGAAGTCAACTAAAAAGTATTAGTTGGAACAAGATTTTACAGTGACAGATTTTAAATAGTGATCATTTTAAGATTTTCAACCTTTAATCTTAACCCTTTGATGCATGAATTATTGAAATAAAAAGTATTCACAAATTATTAAATTATTCATGTTGTCATAAATTCAAAAGGAAAGATATAGAATTAAGGATAAGGGTTGGAAAACCTTGCAGGTATAAGAAGGTATAAGAATGGCTTCTTTGAGGATGGTTGACATCAACAAAGTTTTTCAATAACAAACACACCTAAATAAAACACCATGTATTTTCTGTTTTGCTTGAGTTCTTGTCCCTGGCTGCGTCCGAAATCACATTCTCTCTTGAGTAGGTACTTATTTTGAATATGTAATTACTTCACGACTGCTAAAAAAAAGTATGTTCTAGTATAAATGTGTGTATGAATGTAATCTGGACGTACTACATTCGCCATGTTGTCATTATCATGTGTCCTACCAGCGTTCTGTCGCTTCACTGCCATTCACAAATCCTCTCCCATGGTCTCATGTGATAGTAAAGTGTCCATCATATGCACACTTCAGAATCAGACTCGGCGCAGACTCGGATCGGCGCGGTATACATGATATTAAAATAGGTCCGGGTACATTTTGCCTACTCTTTTATGAGTACTGTGAATTCAAACACTTCTTTTGTCACATACTGTTTTTCATATATATGTAGTAGACAAGTATGTGATTTCGGATGCAGCCTGTGTGTTTTGGTTTTACCTGAGAATGTCTAATAAGGGGAGAAGTTTCACTCTCAGTAAACTTCCGGCTTCTGAACTGGTTGCAGTTCCACTCTGGTTCCATATGAAGGCGCTCCCAGGACGAGTGCAGAATGAATGGAGGTCTATGGCGCTATACCTCTCAAATTCCACTTTTCTCAGGATATTATTTTTTGTAGTAATATAAGAAATTATGTTCTGTTCCCTACAACTTCCACTCCAATATATATATATCAAAATGTTCCTTCACTTAAAAGAGCTTAATTATCATATAGAGACAATTACATCCAATCTCAGTAATATGTAAATAGTATCACAGAGGGCAACTAACAACCATCTTGATTACAGGGACTTCAAATAGCTTGTCACCTTAAACATTTGACCGTTCTGTTTGAACAGAAGATCAAAGATGTGACCACTACAGATAGATCTTATCACCTAAAACATTTGACCGTTTTGTTTTAACAGAAGATCCACTTCAGATAGAGTTTATCACCTTAACCTTTTGCTGTTCTGATTTCACAGAACATCAAAGATGTGGGCACAGAGGAAAGATCCTCAATTTACATTTAAGACAGAGTTTCAGCCTCATGTTGAGAGGGAAGACGAATCTGTTATTCTTAAATTACACTTAAAAACAGAGCTTCATTTACATGTAAGAGGGGGAAGACAAACGAAATAGAGGATAAATGTTTGAGCTGAGAAGATGAGATTCATTCTGTATGACTCCGCTGAATCCGAAGTGCTGCCTGTACTTTGTTACTACTTTGCTGTAATAAACTTCATTTTTGAGATCTTCGACGTCCACATCATTTTTTCTTACAGTAATTTTAATGTTGTATTCGAAAGGAGATGCAAAGAAATTACACATTGCTGGGTGTTAGATTTTTTAGAGTCACTTATTTGCTTTAAAATGTCAATGACGTCATACACATCGTACGACCAGAGATACTGCTTTACGGCAATCCTTCAGTCACTTTGGTGCTTTCGCGCTCTGCACTTTCTTTTCTCTCGAGGCATCGACAACACAGCTGACACAGGTAAATACACGGGCTAGAAGAGTTTTTGTTTTGTTTGTTTCTGGTCCCGCTTCGGATGCCACGATGCCATCAAGCGGTATCTCTGGTCGTAATCAGTCCTTCACTGACCAATCAGCGTTCATTAGCAGAATGCTAGCGTGTTATGGGCAACAACAACTCAACCTGTAAGAAATCGAAAGGACATAAGTACTCGTTCATTCAACTTTCGACCTATAACCCATGTTGAACTTGCAAAACCTACAATCAAATCTGAGATTTCTCAACGGCAATCGGGTGAAAGAGAAAAATTTAGCCGTCTAGCCCCATAGACTCCCATTCATTTTGCACTCATGTGCGATCGCCCCCAGTGGAACTGTGGTGGAACTACAACCAAAATTCGGTACAATAGGACTTAATAGGGAGTGGGCAGGCTCTCCGTAGACGGGCTCTGGTTTTACCTAGTTTTCTTTGTTATCAGTTTTCCCGCCACTTGTTTGTTACTATGGTTCCTGATTAGTCCTCACCTGTTCGTTGTTCTGTTGATTGCCTTCTCTGTGTATTTAAGCCCTCAGTTTCATCAGTGCTTTGTCTTGCGTTGATGTTGCTATTGTGCTACTCTGTTCATTAAAAGACGTTTTGGATTATATACACCCAGCAAGATAAAAAACATACAGTGCTTCCTTGCACACAGTGTAAAACTTAAATGGCCTCAGAGTAGAGGAAAGATCTCTTGATGCACTTAATTATGTCAGTTATGAAACACGTTTAATCAGTAGGCCTACAGCTTGGTCATTACTTTAAATTTGCTCATTATCAGGCCCAGATTAATCTGTTTACCAACCACAGAGGAGATTCCCATACAAATTTGAAAACTAAAAATCGTATTACTCAATTAATGGTGGAGGTAATGCATGTTAATTATTGTCACCAAATTGTACAGTCACATGTGTCTGTGTACACCACAGATTAATAAGTGAAAGCCCCCTGTGTCTACATGTGTGTTTGCAGTACCTGCATGAGAATGGTGTAGTGCACAGAGACCTGAAACCTGAGAACCTGCTGTACGCCACATCAGCGCCAGATGCTCCGCTCAAAATAGGTAAGGCTCTCCATTCGCTTGATAGGGGGAACTGCAGTTTGGCTAAACATCTCTTGTTCGTGAATTAGCTTGCAAACATGCAACATGATCCTGTTGTGCATTAGAGGAACATTCACTGTAAGATTTAAAGGAAGAATAATCACTGACTTATGTCATATTCAAATTTAGCTGTCACAGTTCATTTGTAATGATTTCCTCATTCATAGTTTGGGTTAAGGATTTGAACTCATAGGCTGAAGTATTAACTTCAGTCATGAAAACCTGTCCAGGTCAGGTTTAATCATAAAAGCAAACTTATTGGGATGCAGAAAAAAAATATTAAGCACTAGTCTTTGCATATACTAAGCACTATAAGCACAAGTATTTATTGATTTATTTATGAAATAATGAAGTATTCTAATAAGGTAATTTGGTGCTTAGGAAAAAAATATTCATTGATTTATTTACCTTTATTTTACCAGGAAGTCTCATTGAGATTAAAATCTCTTTTACAAGAGAGACCTGGCCAAGGTAGCAGCCATACATCATTGATGAATAGAAAATTTAAAGGAACAGCATTTATTTGAATTAGTAACAATATAAAAGTCTTCACGGTCACTTTATTGTTGATGCATTCTTGCTAAATTAAACTGTTTGCCTAATTTCTTAAAAAACAAAACAACAAGTATTACTGACCAGTAGTATATATATGTATATATATATATATATATATATATATATATATATATATATATTCAAAGGTTTGTGGCCAGTAAGACTTTTTTTAAAGACATTTACATTTTTAATGGAATGTATCAAGAATTTTAACACTAGGAATAAAAAAAACCCATTATAGATAGATAGATAGTTATAGATAGTTATAGATAGATAGATAGATAGATAGATAGATAGATAGATAGATAGATAGATAGATAGATAGATAGATAGATAGATAGATTTTTTTGATAATCTGTTTTTATTTGGTGTGATTTATCTTTACAGCGGATTTTGGTTTGTCGAAAATTGTAGACGATCAGGTAACAATGAAGACTGTGTGTGGGACTCCAGGCTATTGTGGTGAGTTCATTAAAGAGTGTTTTAACAGAGCACCATCTGTGGCTTATTTCCACAAAGAGAATTACAGATTTGTCAAAAAAAATCTTTTTACAGCATCAGTGCAGCAGAGCGTCACCTCCCCCGTTTATTCTTTTCTTCTGATGTTCTTTCTTTCTCTTCCTCAGCTCCTGAGATTTTACGGGGATGTGCCTATGGCCCTGAGGTTGACATGTGGTCTGTGGGAGTTATCACGTACATTTTGTGAGTGACACGACATACTTGTCTAAAGTTATTCTCTCACAAGAATGCTGTGCTTAGTCATTCCATCTCTCTGTCATATCAATCACTGGTTTTGTCTCAGATCAGCCTCACTGGTAAAAAGTGTGAAGTACGTTTTGAACTTCTGTGTGTAATTCCAGGAATTGGATATAAATTATTTTACAAAAACTCTGAGAAATGTGTACTCTTTGTCAAAAACGTTTTAAAAATGTCATCATTTAGCCTACATGCTATTAAATCCATTTGTAAGGAACCGGCTAGTTATTCACTGAAAAACTCTGCCATAGCTCTCAAATTTAATTCTGAAAACCAATTGTTCATATGTATTCCAATAAAATTCAAGTGAAATAGGCATTAATGTATTTATACACTTTCTAACCACAGGGGATAATATTTAGATGTACTGTATACAAGACGATCTTAAATAGCACAAATTACAAATTAGCACAAATTAGCAAAGTAGCAAGTACCTACAAAGTTGCACAAATAAGACAAAGAAAACTGCTCAGTTCCAGATTGAATATGTAAAAAATTTACTATTAAAAGTGAACAGACAGACATTAGTCTTGTAGTTTTCATTTTAATTAGTAGTAATTATAGCTTGCAGTTGTCAATCTAAAGGTATTTATCATGGTTTGTTTCTGTTTTGGGTGTCAGTTTCCATGTTTTTTCATTGTTTGATTATTGGTTGCTCCTGTTCTCCATTTCATTGATTGTTTGGTTCTAAGCCCCGAGCTCAGGGGTGTAAGTTGCAGAAAGCAAGGTTATCTTACCGTCAAACATACCCTGAACTCTAGGTTGATTAACCAAACCTTGCTTACTTGAGGTATGCTGGTTCCAAAACCGCGTCCGGGAGTAATTTCATCCAACTTATGTATGTTAACGGTTAACACACCAGACATTCTCAACAGAGCGTCGAATCGACGAGTCACCATGGAAACGGACGCTAAGAAAAAGTGTGCCATACTACACATTTCTTCTTCTTTTGTTAGATGCTGATTTATATACTTATATATATATATCGCCACCTATTTGGTGGTTGTGCAATCATTTTTCAATCTTTTCGTTTAATAATCTTTAATCACTGTGAATAAGAACTATATAGTTTGTTTGATGCTAGTTATATAATAAAAACAAAGACTGAGTAAACTAAATAACAGTCTGTGCTTGCAAAGAGAACATGGCTGTATACGTTTATTTTTTGTTTAGTCATTTTGCTTCCACATTGCTTGAAAGGTAACATATATCACATCATATATGTCTTTTATTAGATAAATAAATTATAGCATTGAAAAAACGTCTGAATGCAGATGAACGATGTGAGAGATGAGAATTATATAGGCTAGCTATATATTATAATAAATTAACATTACCTTGTTTTAATAGCACTTTATATATCGAAATAACTCATTATATATTTAATATTATGTGCAATCTATCACGTCCACTGGAGCCTCATCATTCGGACACACATCGCATGCGCGGCTGAACACCTCTGTAGTAAACTAACTCTGGTAAAGAACATATACTATGCTATACACTATATACTACATATACTATCCTTATGTTCAGGTATAAGTTGCTATGGCTACTTACCCTGAAAGTTAACTCCATTTTTGGAGCCGAAAGTTGAGGTTATCCGCCTAGCCTTAAACATACTCGGGTATGTCACATAACCTGCTGTCTGTTATCCATTATCATCATGTTTACCTGGTTGTTCCATTCCTCCTTATGCCTAGTCTGATTTAAAAAAAAAAAAAATTATGTTTAATAAAAGACAACTCTGCTACAAATAGATCCAGCACCTTTTATTTCATCGTCTTTGTTGCAACCTGGCTGTGACAGCAGTAAATCTAAAGTAATTTTCTATTCTATATTTATAAAATTAATCATAATATATAATATAATATTTAGGGCCAGATTTACTAACAGCTTGCGCCAGCACAAACCCTCTTTTGCCATTAAAAAACTACTGTCAGGATTTACTAAAGACGCCGTGAAAAAATTGCGCTGAAAAAGAGTAGACAGGGTTATTTTTGCGGCTGACCTTATTTCATATGCATTTGTAGGAGTTTCCCTTTCAAACGCAAAATGTATGGGAGAAGAGAACGCGATTTATCACACAACGCGATTTACTAAGGTTTGCGCTAGTCAATTTACTGGTATTTGCACCATTATTTAACGCCCCAAAAAAGCTTGTCTTAGACCAGATGCTAATTTGAGCTGCTCTTGTTTATCCGACTGCATCTGTGTTGTTTAACTTGCGCGTCATCAGTAGATCACGTGCAGAACTTTTCGTTTTCTTGCATCAGCATTTTTTTGGAATTGCGCTCTCACGTTAATTTGCCATGTTCATTAAATCTGGCCCTTCGTATTTTGCTGCATGTATCTATTCAAGAGACATATCTATCTATCTATCTATCTATCTATCTATCTATCTATCTATCTATCTATCTATCTATCTATCTATCTATCTATCTATCTTCAATATTTATAATATTAATAATACTATTATATTATAATAATATGTATTATTTTCTGTATACCTATATTAAATACAAATACTAAGTAATATATATTATACACTACCAATAAAAAGTCTGGAATAATTATGGCTGCATTTATTTGCTTAAAAATACAGTAAAATTGTAAAATATTATTACAGTTTAAAATAACTGTTTTCCATTTTAATTTTAAAATGTAATCTATTCCTGTGATGGCGATCATTACTCCAGTCTTCAGTGTCACATGATTATTTCTGAAATCATTCTAATATGCTGATTTGGAGATCAAGAAACTTTATTATTATTATCAATGTTGTAAAAAGTTTTTGCCTCTTAATATTTTTTTTTATATTCTGGAAACCATTATACATTACCATTCAAGTTACCATTACTTAAGATTTTTTTAAGGACATAAATACTTTTATTCAGCAAGGAATAAAAGTTGTTTTGATTCAACAACTGATCAAAAATGGCAGTATAGACGTTTATAATTTTAGAAAAGATTTCTATTTCAAATAAATGTTGTTCATTGAACTTTTACGGTTTCCACAAATATATTAAGTAATATAAATGTACATTATTAATGATTGAGCACCACATTTCTGAAGGATCATGTGACACTTAAACATTAAGTAATGGCTGCTGAAAATTCTGCTTTTGCAGCACAGAAATAAATTACATTTTAAAATACATTAAACTGTTAAAACTTATTTAAAATTTGTTTCTGTTTCTGTTCTATCTATAGGTTATGTGGTTTTGAACCCTTTTTTGATGACAGAGGAGACCAGTACATGTTTAAACGTATCCTGAACTGTGAATATGAATTTGTCTCCCCCTGGTGGGACAATGTGTCTCTCAATGCCAAGGACCTTGTGAGTAAATCTCTCTCTATATATATAAAATCCTTATAAACCTCTAAAAAATCCAAATATTTTTGGTATACAAACAGCACACACACAGAGAAACATTTATTGATATCTTTCAAGTTATTTTTTATACTTTAAAATAGTAAATGTTCAGTTCTAATAAATGAATGATCTGTGTTTGCCCCTGAAATAAACACACACCTGTGAGTGCACATCAGTTCAATTCTATTTCAGAACATTATTACACAACATTTATCCTAATTAACTATATCACTTTGTTGAGGAATTATTTGAGTAATTCATTATTATTGTTAATTAGAATTATAAAACATTAGTTTTATAATTTTGATGTTACTGCCAGTTCATTAAATCTGCTACATTTTGTGCCTAACAACACCTCTTAACCAAATCACTATAATGCACACACTAGATATTTTATAAATTATACTTTTATGTTGCAAAATAATACGTTAATGTTCACATATTCAAATACTGCATTCCTTCATATGGTACAGTGTGCATATTTTAAATGTAACTAGTCTGAAACGTAATAACTTTCTTTATAAACAACTTTTTTTGTTTTCTTGGTTACACTTTATTTTTAAGGTTCCCTTGTTACAGTAATATTAATTAACTACATGTACTATAGGGTTAAGGTTAGGATTATGGTTTGCATAATTTAATTCAGTAAGTACATGTAACGTGTACCAAGGACACTGTAAAAAAAAAAGTGCTACCATTTTCTTTTATGATAGGCAAATAAAATTGGGGTGGGGTGGTGTTAGCCAAGTAAGTCTTTTTTTGGAATTCCACATATACAAAATGTCCCCATTACCTGACAGATATCACTGAAATACAGTAGGTGTCCTGAAATATCACATCTCTGTGACAGATCTACACTCTTAAAGTCCCACTGTAGTCAATAATGTTATCCCTTAAAACTCCCCAAAATGACATATTTAAGCATTTTTCCCATGAAAAAAATTCTTCATGCCTTAAAATAGCTTGAATGTAACTCTACACCCTTGCTTCATTTAGAATACACGGTTCTATGAATATGCAAATTAGCACGCCTCCACTCACTCACTCCAGCTCAGAGATCCACTCGTTGACCTGATTGGTTTTAAGGTAGTTTGTGACGTCAGAAACAACAGCGATTTCAAACCGCGTTTTTGAGACTGTCTTTTGTTCATTGCAGTTTTAAGGAGAAAATACTCAGCAATGGTGTTGACTTATGAATTTGCACATGGTTTGTCTTAAAGCACATTAAAAACATATAAACAACATTAAAAACTTGATTTTCACCACAGAAGTAGTGCTGACCACGCATTGTTGTGGAACAAGAAAAAACAAAAGGAAACTAATAATAACATTTAGCCAATCAGAAACATCTCTGCCTGTCAGTCATTTTGAACGTTCAGGGTTGCTGATGGTGGGTTTCAAATCCACATTTGAAACCTCTAAGTGTTACTGAAAGTGTAACTTGTCTTTCTTGGCTCCATAGGTGAAGAAACTGATTGTCCAGGATCCAAAGAAACGGCTGACGACGCAGCAGGCGCTGCATCACCCCTGGGTGACTGGAAAGGCGGTTAACTTCACCCATATGGACACTGCTCAGAAGAAACTCCTGGAGTTCAATGCTCGAAGAAAACTCAAGGTTTGAGGCTTTTGGTTCAATGACACATTTTTATGAAGGTTTTAACCCGGTAAAGCCTAATGTATCTCATTTGATATGATCAAAATTGTCAAGAATTTGCCCAAAAACCTATTATACACAATCTAATACATGCCTTCTGGCATGTGATTGATTTTGATTTATATTTGATTGATAATTAGTTTCTATTTTTCTGCAAGTAAAAGTCCTTTAAGTATGTCCACCTTCCGTCCATGCTGAGACATTTTTGTCCTGCGAAAACTGAGCTTTTTGAAAACGCTTTACCAAGTGGATAAATTTGAAAACAGCGTTTTCACGTTGTAGTGTGGACTGTGAAAACGGAGGTATTAGAAAACGATGACACATGTTTAATCATGTGATGAGTATTGAACCAATAGATATCTATGTTTATACCGGTATTGTGCCTGTTATGTGCTATTCACTTTCACACTGTTGCTAAAGATATGTTACTTTGTACACTTTTCATATCGCAGTCCTGCAAAGATGAAAGAAAATTTACACGCAAACATGAGAGCAGTTGCGTTTTTGACCAAACATATAATGGTGACTGAGAGCAACCTGGATGCATATTTTGCTGAGTGGTGTTTGAATGGTGAGAGATTTTGTTAAATAAAATGATCCTGTCAGAAGAATAGTGTGAGAACTTTATTATGTCTGTTCCGTCTGTATCATCTCAGTGAGCTTTTGTGAGGGTTTACGCATGCGCAGAAAGGTGAATTTAGCTTTTTCTGACGTTTCAGTGTGGATGAGAAACTTTTGGAAAACGCAAGTGTGGACGGAAAGCATTTTGAAACGAAAATGCCGTTTTAAAATGTATCCGGATTAATGTAGACATAGCCTAAGAGGAATGACAGGCCATAGTGGAGCCGAGGGAGCGGAGAGCCAAGGTGGAGCTGATGGGTTGACGGGGCGAAGTAGAATCCGGGGCGAGGAGGCTTGAGGTCAACGAAGGAGAAGCCGAAGGGAGCCAGCGGAGACAGGGATGAATGTACTAACGCAGACCAATGAAAGGAAACGAGAAACAGGTGTTGCGAATTAATCAAACAATGAATCGCCATAAAAACTAGTGCATACATGGGTAACAGAACAGGAAACAGTGCAAAACCAACCAAAAATACAACCAAGAGCACCAAGATACAATACATCTTTTTTAAATTTAATTTCCAATCTCTATTGCAGTACTCTGGTCAAATGAATGTGCTTTACAGCCACTGTAATCCTTCATATGGCTGCTTGCTTGTGCTATTTGCTGCAACTAAATCTGCGAAAAAATCTTTTTAAGTGATGAACTGTAATAAATCCAAACATGATTTTTCTTTGTTGTCTTAATACAAAAACATTACCACAGTTTGGATTTACTGAAGTTAATATTAGGACTTTCACTGTTTTAGCTTTTGAGTGAAGCTTATTAAGGATGAGAGTGTTAATGTATATGATAAATATTAAATCAGGAAACTAAATGAGGTCAAATAAACCCTGTGTATGAGTTTCCCTTTTTCTTGGATGAAAGTGCAATAGTTCTGATGAAATGTAAAAAGATAAATTGAAAACAGTTGTGATTAAAGGGATAGTTTACCCCAAAAATGAAAATTCTGTCAACACTTCCTCACCCTCATATTGTTTCAAACCTGTATGAGTTTCTTCTGTTTAACACAAAACAAGATATTTTGAAGAATGTTGGTAACCAGACAGTTGACGGTAGCCATTGACTTTCAAAGTATTTTTTTTTTCTTACTATGGAAGTCAATGGCTACCGTCAACTGATTACCAACATTCTTCAAAATACCTTGTTTTTTGTTCAACAGAAGAAAGAAACTCATACAGGTTTGGAACAACATGAGGGTAAGTAAATGGTGACAGAATTTTCATTTTTGGGTAACTTTCCCTTTAATAATCATAATTAATTATTAAAGGCCCACTGAAGTGCCTTGGAATGCGCAGCTTTGTATGATGCGTTGACGTAATTTCCACTGAAACAGGAAGCTACATATTGAATGGCTCCTCCCCCTTTTTAAATAGCCAATAGCATTTAGTTTACCTCACAGACTGCAATTCGTACTTGACAGCACAATGGAAGCGAATCTGAGCGCTGATGATGCGTTGGATTCAATAGTAGGTCTGAATAAATTCTAGCCATTTACCACTAACCAACGTACAGTTGGAAAATGGAATAAAACTGGAGCGTTTGAGCAACCGAACACACATCTCCAACCCATATTGCTCCGTGACATGTCAACGGTCGCTTTGGCCAGGTGGTATTTATAGCATAGGAGGCGGGACGCTTTAGATTCTAGACAGCATTTGATTGGACAGAAGATGTGATGAGAAGCTGTGATGTCATAAAAATCCGTGATCCATTTTAGCGGAAGTGAGAGACTATAAGTTTTGAATGCTTGTATCTCCTAAATGCGAATTTTGTCATTGTTTTGGAACACACCAGCTTATTCATAACCTTAAGGCTAACATATTCATACTAAAAGCTAAAAAAATTACATTTTGATTTCAGGGGGCCTTTATTAGTCATGATTATCATTCATTTTTGAGCAAAATATTTGTAATTTATCAGTTTAAACATTACCTTGCAGCAAAATGTGCTTAAATATAAAAGTAATCAAATTCTAAACACAATGCACACCTCTATGTTTATGTTTCCACAGGCAGCGGTCAAAGCGGTGGTCGCTTCATCTCGACTGGGCAGCGCAGGAAGCCACAGCAACCCAGACGGCAACAAAACCAACTGCAGTCCATCCTCTGTCAAAGAGAAGACAGCAGAGGATCAGCCTGACACTGAGCAGCCTCAGATTCAGAATGAAGTCTCTTAGATCTCCACAGAGCCTCACTGGAACTCAAACTTCTTCCCTTCATGAAAGGAACATGTTGCTTTTTGCAGTGGGCCTCTTAAAGGACAAAAACGACGGGCTTTGTGTGGTTCTTCTGCATGCGGACTGTTTGTCTATAGAAACGTCCCACATTGTGACTCAGCCAGTTGCCATATCACGCCAACATTTGATAAGTCCGTAAATTCGGATTTTGTACAGTGAATGAGCATCATTGGATGGTAATGAGAAGAACCAAATCAACTGTATATCAGTAAATATTTATGTCATCATGCTTTTGCTGAGATAATTGCCAAATTATCATCGTACTTTCAAGGGCATATGTTGCTTTTTAGTTCTATTAATCACATTTGTGCTGCATTAAATTGAAATAATTTTATTTGTTACGGTTTTTTACTTAATATTGGTCACTGATAGAAAGATGCGGATATGGAACTGAACCTTTACATACTGTAAGCTTCAACTGAATGCCTTATAACATGTTTTTATATTTCATAAGTCATTTCAAAGTTATTTAATATTTTAGAAATACTTCTAAACAGTTTATTTTAAACTTAGAAAACAAGCATATTGTGCTTTGTTTAAATAAAGAGATGGTGATTTTTTTTTTCCTTGTCTAAATCTGTTGAGACAGGATAACAAACATTGCAATGAAAAACACTCCCTTGTGCCAAAATGGTCTTTATTTGAAGTACACTTTCACCAACTCATTTAAAGTCCTGCTTATTTAGGCATTTCCCTTTAAAATAAATCAAAACTATTGGGTTTTTATCTAAATGACTTACTGGCAATAGACTTCCTCAGAATCCAGTGCTTTACCAAGGAATCTGTGTTTTAAAACACACAGAAGAGCATGGAGGAGTTTTGATCCTATTCAATATTCTTTAACGCATGCTTGTAATGTATGGTACGAGGGAATGCCGTTTCATAATCTGATAATCACATGTAAGGAATGTAATGTGGATATACAGGGGTTCATGTTCTGCATGTAGGAATGTTTATCTTAACTGCTGCAATTGTCTTTTTAAATGCACTGTATTTTACAGATAAAACTCGCTGTCTAATTAA
Organism: Leuciscus leuciscus; assembly: GCF_965113295.1. NCBI lineage: Eukaryota > Metazoa > Chordata > Actinopteri > Cypriniformes > Leuciscidae > Leuciscus > Leuciscus leuciscus. Next base: position 12,417,140 of record NC_138729.1, read on the forward strand.
CAGAATGATATTGGAGGCCATTTGACGGTCACTTTGTACATGACACTAGTGTGTCAACTTTGTTTATCTGCCTGTTTCTATTTCTAAGGACTCAAAAATGCCAATAAGATAGCACTGTATATTACTTGCAGAAATAAAGAATACAAAAAATCTAGTTGGAATCCATTTTTAAGTTCTGAATGGGTGCGATTCATTATTTATGTATGTAGCTTGTTGATCTAATACTCTATACCCAGGGTTTTTAACCAGGGTACTCCAGGGTGGATCTTTCCAGTGTTGGGGGTAAACGCATTACTAGTAACTTGAGTTACATAATCAATCACTTTTTTCAAGCAACTAGTAAAGTAATGCATTACTTTTAAATTTACAATAAAATATCTGAGTTACTTTTTCAAATAAGTGACGCAAGTTACTTTGTTTTTCCATTTATTGACTGAGACCTCTCCTGTCCCCATGCTGAGAGAAATCAGGAGTAAGTGCAGGTGCGTTGTGTGCACTGTGTAAACATGATGGTTATTATAGTTCTAGACTAAATGTGAGCATGAATTTACTCATTTTACTTGAAAATTAATAAAAAACTGAACTGCAAACTTAGAATATTACTCAAACCTGCAACAATTTAATGTTAAATAATACAAATATACTTTGTGTATTTAATCTCACTTTATGAACCATTGTCTTGCTGGTGACCTTTGTTAATCTTTGTTGATTGACTTACACAGATAAACATCACATTTGTGTTTCATTGGCTACATCTGAATTTGCATACTTTCCTACTAGTAGGCGAAAAACAGTGTATGTGACAAAAGTAGTATGTCCGAATTCACAGTACTCTTAAAATAGTCGGAAAAAAGTACCCTTATGAAGTACTTCATCTGGCGAGATTCTGAAGTGTACATACGATGGACACTTTACTATCCCATGAGGCCACGGGAGAGGATTTATAAACGGCAGTGAAGCGACGTAACTGACACTGGTCACATGATAATGATAACATGGTGAATGTAGTCCAGATTACATGCTATCCACACTCATACTATATAGATAGAACATATGTTTTTAGCGGTCGTGGAGTATACTTGTTCAAAATAGAGAGCATGCGATTACGGACGCAGCCATTTTTATTTAGGTCCTTACACACTGTAAAACATTATGTGATCAATAAGTTAAGGCAACTTGTTTTTACATTGCTTTAACTCATCAAAATAAGTTACGCAATTTTCAACTTTTTTTTTAAGCAGGATTCAACTAATTTTAATGTCATTTAAGTTGAAATGACTTAAATATCCAAGTTGATTGTACTTAAAATATATATATTTTTAATGCATTTGCAAAAAATATAGCTTTTTTGTTATTAAAAAACAAACAAGAAAGCCCAGCCTAGGTGAGAAAAAAGTAGCACAAAATAACGTTATGTATTACCTTCCATAAAAGTATAAAGTTACTTTTTTAGGGGGTCACACAATATTGTAATGCATTACTTTTAAAAACAACTTTCCCCCAACACTGGCTCTTACTGTATATTTTCATGACATAAGTTTCTAACAAGTTTCTAACTTTCTAACTAATGATCTATTAAGCATTATGTAGAGAAGTCAGTTGCTGTTCAAAAATTAACAATCATATAATAATGATGTTCGTAAGTTAAACATTTATAAGAAGGTGTAAGGTGAATATCAAAGTATATATATCAAAGTATTATGGTATTTGAAATCATCACGATACCATCATCACGATAAATGGGCATAGTAAAAACTACCATTACCACACAAGCAAAAAAAAGCCATTTTATTGCCATTCCTAAACTGGTGTTTAAAAATATATATTTTCCATATGCATGTATTCATATCCATAACACATTTTTTTTTTTTTGAAGATTGTGTATTTTCTTTTATTGATTAGTTTATTTATTTTTGTTATTTTTGAATTAACGATTATTAAAATAGAAAATATTTTTCATTAATTTATAATTTTTTCTATATTTTACAGTTTCAATCTACAGTGGCCACAAAAACCAAAACACATAAGCAACACATATAAATGTCTGTAAACAAGTGATACTACACCTTTTCAATGGCTACTTTTTAGGCACAACATAACCCATGCAGCCATAATAATTCTTGTAATGTAATATTTTTATCTTCTTATGTTTCCTTTGTGTAGGCCTATAAAAAAAATTGCCCAATTCTTCACACCATATTTAGTCTTTCTGCCAACCTAGCACTCGAAGGCTCCTTTATATAGTCTTCAAATGTAAAAGTTCATTCTACAGTTTCCAAAAATTGAAGCACACAAAATGTCAAACCATCTATAAGCAAATGATGCGAGACTTCACATTTCAGAGATATTTTTTGCAATGACTTTTAATCAGCTGTTGATTCGTTTTTTATTGACCGAATGAAGTTCTCATCAGCTTCATACAGTCCAAACGTCAAGTGTCCAAAAGCGTTTTTACTTTTTTTGAACAGTAAATACATTTTTCATAATTGTTGAGAAATGCGGTCTAAATAAATAACACTGGCTTTTATTTTAAAAATTATCTAGTGCGATTAAATTCACACGTTTATGAATGAATAACTCCTAATACTTTTGGGTCCACTGTATTTGTGCGTTTTGAATAATAATTTGAAAATAATAATAATATTTAGCTACAGTAGATGGCGTTAGTCAACACTAACAGAAACCCATTCAACAGCAACACGAGTTTACCGCCCTTCAAACACCACAGAAGAAGAAGCAGATGAGTCCTGCGCCCCCTGCCGGTAGACCTCTCCCGCACCCGGTCCATCTCTCACACACACATTCGCTTGATGACAGACGGGGAGGGGGAAGCGGAGAGAAGTAAGCCCCGGATCCATCTTCAAGAGAGAAAATCGGAAAGAAAGACCGCGTCCCACTTTTATTTCGTTTTTAGCGGCACCTTTCCGACTCATAGACGTTAGGGAGCCCGAGGAGGGGCTGTGTCACTGTCTGTAGGATGTCCCGACATGAAGGTAGGTGCGAAAAAACCGCCGATCGCTGCGTCGTTGGCTTGAATTGTAGGCCAGTGCTGACCCGCGGGTTGCCATGTTTTCAATTCAAATGCACTGGGAAAGACTCATCATGGCGGCCGCCGTGAATTTTGCAACCTTTTATGTACTTTCACCGCATCGTTAGCGCTAAGGGCGTTTTCCTGAAGCCGCCTGGTGTGATATTGAGCTGGGCCTGTTTGCTAGGCCGGGCCTTCTGCGGCTCCCTCAGCCGCGGGAGTGAGTGCGAGTGTGTTCCCGCAGGTAGTCCGTGGAGAGGTCAGGGCTTCGGTTGGGCCTGTTTTAAGAAACTTAATTTTAAAGCTTTCTGCTGTAAGTTACCCAGCACTGCTAGAATGACGACCGAAGGCAAGTACTCTGCTGGGTAAGCGGTGGTAGAGCTCAGTCAGCCCGCCCTGGAGCTCATGTTAGGGAGTATGTGTGTGTGAGAGCCGTCTTGAGTCATGTCATGTTTCAGGCCAGCACAAGTGAATGACTTGCACGTCTGGATTTAGCATTAGCTGGTGTCAGTGAAGCCATAGCTGTGATTGCTTACGAATATTACTCTATTATTTCTGGAAACACGTTTATATTTCTAGCTCCCTTTGTGAAGACAGTCGGTATTTAGTCAAACCAGTATGTTTGGATACAAGGAAGAGATTCAGCATTAAAGTTATGGCTTGATCATGTGGCTTCAGACACATTTGTCCTGTTAAAAGTTGACAGAGCCTCAATGAGGACTGTCAGTGCAGCGATGCTTACTAAATTTATAAAATGCAAATGACGTTACATTGAAATATCGGTTTAGGTTTGATATAATTTATGCTATAAGCATAGGTCATTACCACTGTATAAGCTTAATATTTGAACATGGTGGTACCATGTTTTTGGACATTCTATAGTACAATGGCATTTGCATGTTTTTGGACATGTACCATTGGTACCTCCACGGTGCTTTTTGTAATGGGAATGTTAAAGGGTAAAAAAACTTGTCATGTTTTGTGTGCTTCTCTTTTTATTTTAAAACATAGGTATATATGGTATTACCAAAATACATTTTTGATATAGGCTATTATGTGGTACTTTAAAGAATAATTATGCCCTAAATATCAGATTATAGTACATTTTATTATTCTTATTATTTTTTTATGTATGAATCGACCTGAAATCTTAGTAACTCAATGTGAGTTATTTGAAGTATTATCTGTTCAGACATTTGTTAAGTGCTTGCTATTTATGTCTGTCTCAACCTAGTGAGCTGCCTATCTAGACAGCATGTCTGTGCATCATCAAATGTGCCTTTGATTCCCAAATATGCTGTCTTTGGGTTGGTGGCAGCTCACTAGATTTCTAGACAGCGGATGTCACCTGCCTGTGAATGAAGACTGCTTACACATGCGTCTAGTTTCTCTGCAAACAACACATGGTGCTTGAGAGTAGCTTCCAATGGGAGAATCCTCAGAAACCTAGTGATAACTGACACCTCAGATAATTATTATTATTATATCCGGATTGGTTATAGTTTGGCAGCTGCACTTTGATTCAAGCACAGTGTCAGATTCGCTCTGACGTTTGAACAGAGGATCTGGATTCTGTAATTAATGCTCAATTTCATCTGAGGTAGCCTATATTAAATACAGTAGGCATTTCGGATATGACTGCACAAGTCCAAACTTAAGGAGTCCCCTAGAGTTATTAACGCATGTCAGTTGCCAAGACATTTTCAGTTTTTTGTAGCCATTTTTTTTATTTTTTTTACGTAGTTTTAGGATAAATTTAGTTTCAACATGGGGTGTTATTAAGTTGTATCCATATTTCACATCACCTAAATGATCTTTGATCCACATAGAAACAAAGCCCATCTGTAAAAAGCAGAAATAAAGCCCAACTATTAATTATCGTCTTTCGCATAGGTCATAGGAACAAAACTAAAAAAAAACTAAAGTTTGTGTCAAAACGAACTAATTCTGATTTTCTATGACACAGAGTTCAGTTGTTCGACAATTAGGACTGACTGATGACCCGGGTCAGCGAGAAAGATGCGTTGATACAGTTGACAGAATTAAACGGATGATAGTTGATGCATGAACGAACAAAGAGACACAATGTTATTTTAAAATCCGTCTTGGTGAGTATCCTAGTAAATACAGTAGGTTATGTCTTAATTGAACACAAAAATTTGAGAAGGAAATCATATATGTATCATTATATTGGATCCGTTCGTTCGCTCTTAAAGGAACACTGGTCAGCCTAATAACACCTGCTGATGTCTCTGTCGTTAAAGGAGAACTTGGTAACTTTTTTAACTTAATAAAACTGTCTAGAAATCATTTGGATGGTTAAACAACCTGTTCTGGTGATATTGGTGACTTTCCCCGCTCCCCCCAGCGTTCCCAGGCGGAAAACCAACCTTGCAACTTGCGCACTGCCGTCCCGGCAAAGTGAAATTGGAAGTCTCGTGAGAACCGAGAACGAGAAGAGAACGAGCGCGAAACACAAATTGCTTTACGGCAATTCGACATAAACACACACGCATGTATGATGTATTACCAGATGACCCACCTCGGTAGACATAGCTCCACACGATACAGTTGGCTTGCTCCGATCAAAACAAACGCACATGAGCAGCGGTAGAGAGGGGGAGGAGGCCGCCGCAAATGAGTTTTTTACGACTGTGTTGTGAAATATACGCCCCCCCACAGCTGTAGGGGGAGCTCGTGGGGAAAACATGCGACAACAAAAGGGAAAATCAGCGAAGAAGTGACTAGAGTTCGCTAGAGTTACAGAGTTCTCCTTTAATTTGAATTAAACAACAAAAGTAAAAAGCCTCATACACTGCTCATTACTGAATAACTTCTGTAGCTTTAACAAAGATTAACCTATATTTAATTTATACTTTCTTTTCCTGAATACTAGCTATTAGACTTTCAAAAAAATTATATTTAATTTGTTTCTTTGTACTGCTGTGTTGATTGGTGCTATTGTTTTGTGATTATTATATTACTTAACTTTTCGTTTGTCGTTAATAAAGTTTGTAGTTTTAAACTGGTAGTTTTTGCTATGGAAATTGCAAACAAGAATTGTGAAATATCACTGATCTGTAAACTTTTGGTGTCATAAGCTTATTTACCAGACAGGGTTTTTCTTGTCCTGCCAAAGATTTATTTTATCATTTAATGTGATGATATCTGCAGTAGCGGTACTCGCTAATAGCCGACTGCTTTGAAACGCTCCCGCGAGTGTATAAGCGCACTGTAACTGTACGTTCACACCGCTGCCGACTTGAGCTGCAAAGAAGCTCTGGCTGCCCTGTCAAGGACGCTTGTCAAAAAGTACGGGGAAGCTTGTTGACGCTTTGGCCGCTCTGAAGTCTGTGTCACACCATGAAATGTTATAATGACAGCATTTTTATAACCGTTTTGGTCACATTTGGTCGGGAAAAAATAATAATTAGCTATTATTATCATTAATAGTGAGTGCGCGCGCGCGGCCGGGGCTCTCTCTCTCTGCTCGTTCTTATATATGCCCTGTCAAGCGCGCCCTGTTAAACTGACAGGACTTAAAAACGCATGCAAATGATAAACTTTCACTCTATGGTTAAACTGTGCAATTAATCCGATAATGATAAGAAACCCAGCAACGGCGATGATCAACTTCTCCTCCATTTTCTCGGAACTAATGTTTTGGTAGGAACGAAAGTTTCCATCGTATGTTTCTCCGGAATCAGCCAGCGCGAAGGACGTCTATATTCTGATTGGTTTCTGGCGTTTTGCCGCTGAACCGCGTCATAGCTCATTACCATAAAGTTGAGCTACTTTCAACTTTCTGATTGACGCTCAAAACGTGACGCCGATGGATTTGACGCTCCTTGCAGCTGAGAGAAGCCAGCTTCCATTGAAAATTAATGACTTCCGGTAACTTTGGAAGCTCAAGTCGGCGGCGGTGTGAACGTACAGTTAAGAGTGTCAAAGGTTTCCAGTTACTACGCATTTTTGCAGCGTTGCACAATGTAGCCAATCACAGACATATCTGTTGAGTGCATGAACACAATGACCAATCAGATGTGTTTAAGTTAGTCAGAATCCAGAGTTTTTGTTCAGCGTGAGTTTTGCATGCTCGTGCACAAATCCTTTCATTAACAACAAATTAGAAATACGATGACAATAAGAGATTCATATCAGAGCGTAGACCACTTATAACGGGATTTTCACAAAAGCGCAGCTTTGTGTACATTGTGTTTGTTTTAGATGCCATCTGGGGTCATTTTTGGCCTTGATAGTATACATTGTTACTTTTATAATGGCAGCAACAGCAATGTGATAAGACACAGATTTATTATATTTATATATTACACAAAATAATAAAATAAACAACAATTGTACAGTATTTCCAGGAGGCGTGTGTCGCGTTCTTTATCTGTCCGCCTGGAAACAAAGCCATCATGACGCCAAACTCCCTCATGGAAGAAGAAAGCCGTCGTGTTTACAACTGTGACAATGAGCGCATATCAGGATCAACTGAACGCTGGACTTTCAAAAGCAAGTGAAGTTTGCAGTGCCGTTGCAGTAAAGTTCTGCAGCAAGTGTTATTCTTGAATGAATCATTTATTAGATGCATGCCAGTCTGTTATCGTAGGGACATGAACTTTACATTTTCACGCCCCTAAACATGACGCAGTACAAAACGAACTGCTAGGTTGCTTTACATGTCAGTCAGACGGCCTCTGGGCGGTCCTTGGCCAATGAAGCTGCTATGGAGTCCAGACCTTCTGCCGTCTGTCTAGTGAGACTAAAACATGTGAGACTAGAGTAACATGTCTATGGAAACCACGACACCACTTACATTTGCACGTTTGTCAGATGCTTTTTTCCCCAAAGCTTTATATCCCTGATCTTTTATCGATTCTTGCATTCTCTGGGAATTGAACCTTGGCAACTCTGTGCTCTACAGGAACGCTGGGAGCTTTAGAAATGTAGCAACGTGGCACATTAATGCAGAATTAAATTTGATCAGAAAGAATTTAAAGTTGGAGCTGTCAATTTTATTGAGTTTTGATCATTGAATGTCTAAAGAGATGATGTCTCATGATTGATCTCACATAAAGCAAAATTTGGATTTGTGGTATGGGAGGCTGAGATAGTAGCAGATGAATCAAGAGGGTTGTTCTGTCTGTGCAGTGCAAAGTAAATGATAAACTAGTTAGGATCCATTACCCTGTCCCCATGCTCATCACAGTGCTTCATCTTGGTCATGGCACCAGTGTCACAGGTTGAATTTTGCTCTGAGTGAGATCTGAACTTGCAACCTCTTTAATGGGAAATAAGCAAGTGAATGGAGAAAGGCCCTCAAGCTCACAGCCATGGTGCTGTTTTGATTCTCTCGGAAAACATGTCCAATACAGTGCAGAAAGGTTTACTTAATAGAACTTAATAGGCTGTTTATTTTCAAACTTAAACATTTTTACTCTTTAATCTGATCCACTCATGACTGGATTGTATGACATCATAAAAAGTGAAGCCTCTGCTCCGCCATATTGGTATTCCCTAGGATTCCCTCATTCTATTGAATTAATAGGAAATCATCTGATTTTAATGAGAAAACATTACCTAACGAGTAGGGCTGGACCCGAATATTCGAATATTCGTTCGGTGGGTTGGTATTCGATTTGAAAATTTGACATTCGAATATTCTGGTTTTTTTTTTTTTTTTTCGCAACTGCGGTTCTCATTCGCGCTTGAATAAGGCCGGAGGACACACTGGCTGCGTGGCGTGTCCGTTTTTATTTCTGCTCCCATGTTAACAGGTTGGAGTCTGCACACTGCCTGCATGAGACACGCGTCTCAGGCGCGGCTCGAGCCACGCGGAAAACGCGTGCATGCTAGAAATAGAACCGACCCCAGTGTTCCTGCAACAGGAGTGTTCTCTCGATAGAGCGCAGAACAGCGGAGTTTGTATGGACAGAAGTGCATGCCTGAGCTTGTGTTTTGAGTTAAGCTGCGTTGCTTTGACATTGTGGAAAATAGAATAATAGAAACGAAAATGTATTAGCCTTTTTACCCGTTATTATCAATCTAAATTAATCTCGTTTTTAATTTAAATTAATTTCGTTTTTTCTTTATTTAAATTTCGTTTTTCTTTATTTAAATTTCGTTTTTTCCTTTATTTAAATTTCGTTTTTCTTTATTTAAATTTAGTTTTTCTTTATTTAAATTTAGTTTTTTCCTTTATTTAAATTTCGTTTTTCTTTATTTAAATTTTGTTTTTCTTTATTTAAATTTCGTTTTTTTTTCTTTATTTAAAATTTCGTTTTAAATACAAAATTAAATTCTTTATTTAAATTTCGTTTTTCTTTATTTAAATTTCATTTTCTTTATTTAAATCTACTGTGTCAGTAATTTGTTAGTCAGAAAAATATTAGACTACCTTAAAAGTATTGCTTAATTTAACAGACCTGTGTGCGTGTGTTTTATATCTCTAGTGCAGTGTCCGTTATCGGAGCGTGAGGCGCGCCGCTTCCCGCTCGCGCTGTTCTGTAGTTTGTTAAAAGTTTATTAATTCTGAATGTGTCGCGTCTCGCATGTCCCATCTATATTGCACCAAATGCGACACTGCACTCCCAGTGAAGTCGATTGGATAAACGGTTCTCGAAATAATCAAAATGCAAACAGACATACCGACACATAGAGAATACTGCCTTTATTAGAGAGAATAATATGTTCAGCATGTTCAGCCCTCTCTCCGAAGCTTCGAATATTCGATGTTCATTACTACCGAAGCTTCGAAGCTCAAAAAATGGTATTCGGACCAGCCCTACTAACGAGTCAGTGTTTTTTATATTTGTAGTCTCCCTGTACATTCTTACAATGCAAACATCCTAAACATTTAAATGGTTATTTGTTTATTGTTGGCAATTTCCCGTTACGTTCATCTTCAATACAGTAGCGAATAGCAGCTGATGGATGAGACACCTCAGCATTATATTACAAATGTTACAATGATTCTTCTGAAATCTGAATACAGATTTATGCTTGCGCCTACAACATAATTCATCATGTACAGTTCGCTGTGGTTATGTAATTATGTTGTGTTGTATAAAACAGTTTTTTTTTTTCGCTCAGGAACTTTAAAGCGACACTATGTAACTTTTCAACCTTCATAATATATTTCCAAGATCCTTGTGATGGTACATCGACTTACAATAGGTTGAATGACACGTCTGCCATAGCCTGACAGGGTCTGTATCGCTTTTACTGGCACTATGTAACTTCGGGGTTCGGGTAGTAACAAGAGCACAAAAAGAACTACAAAATTCGACTGCTTTACGGCATACGTCACTTCCCCCACCATTTCGTCAAATTTGGACGTGAGAGGCCAACCAGCGTTTGTTTTCGGCTTTCGTGCGTATGTTTTTGTCATGGGGGCTGTTTACACCTGGCCACTTTATGCGTTTTCTCAGATCGGATAGCTATCCGATCGTGAAAAGTCCAGGTTTAAATGCCCGCCGAAACGCATTTGAGACGGATTTGAATCCGATCCCTCAAACCACTTCAGGAGGAGATCTGAGACGCATTCCAGACGAAACTGGACAAGTGTAAATGCATATGGTTGTTGAAACCACATATGTAAATTGTACTCCTCCCAAAAATGCTAAAAAAAAAAAAAAAAAAAAAAAAAACCTGTGAGAGCGTGCTATATGTTATATCCAGATATGACGACGCGCTGGAACACGCATCACCGCAGATGAGCAACTGCATCAAGCCAACGTGCAAACTATCGCAAATCAAAGTGAAAGTAAGTCGCAGACGCTTAACACACAATCTTCATCATTAAAAGTAAAGAAACGAAATGATCTTACCAGGGCTGTTACTGCTCTCTCTTATTGCGGTCTTTCATTTTTAAATTTTAGCTGATGATCTATAAAATGCAGCTCATATCTGTTGCTTTCGTGACGACGTTGTTGACGTTGATTCCTGCGATTATCATGAGAACTAGAGGTGGGAATCTTTAGTCACCTCACGATCCGATCCGATTCCGATTCTGGAGGTCACGATCCGATTCCAGATCGATTCTTTATCTACTTTTCCCCCCTTATTAATTCATTAGTTTACATAAGTAATTAAGTACTTTTAAAAAAATAATTACAAATTAAAAAAAATCATTAAAACAGTTGTATTTTAAGAATTTTAAACTTATATAACTTCAAACCATACAAGCAAGTAGCAAATAATAAAGAGGAGCAAAGAAACATGGCAAACAACAAACAAAGAGTGCTTTCAGTATTTAAGATTATCTGAACATTTTCCATTCAAGAACTGTGAGTGATTTTTCTTCATCGTACTTTTGTATTTTACTATGACATAGACTGCGGGAGATCTATTAAGCTGCATTCACGCTCGGATCTCTTTTGAAATATAAGAAGTAATGTGGTTTGTCCTGTCCGTTTAATCCCTTAAGACATAACTGGCTGTGTTTACGTTCATTTTGCACAAGTATATTAAACCACTTACACGGAGTCGCACAGCCGCTTGCGCGAGCAGTCTCGTACACAAACAAAGCGTGCGTCAGCATTTAAAATTGAAAGCAGCCTTCTGTTAGTGAGATTCATATTTTAAATATATAAGTCCACTGCATTCCAAACCACATAAATGATGACTTCGTAGAGCATTTGTAAGGAAAATACAGACGGGCGAGACAGCACACTTTAAGTGTAACATCAAAACAAGCGCGCGTCTCTCACAGTGCATCCTGTGCAATGAAGCCTGTGAATGTCCTTGTAATTCGCTTCAACCTTTCCGAACTTTATGAAAGATTATTTTACGGAAGGTTCGAGTTGTGTGCGTGTGTGAGGAATTGTTAGCAAGCAGAAGACGGGTGTTTCTAAAGCAAACTCAGCGTCATCGCACATCTGGTAAAAAACTAAGCTCAGAATCGATTCTGAAATTCTCAGAATCGATCCAGAATCGTTGGAGAGAGAATCGCGATGCATCGATGGATCGATTTTTTCTCCCACCACTAATGAGAACAGCTTTCAATATCTCACATAATTATCATAAATAAGCCTAACGTAGAGGTTGTAAATAGTGTAAACGAGCACAATTTGCAAACTATTATGATAAATTGCAATAATCATGTCTAATGACATCATAACGGCCAATGTTATGAAATAATGCGACGTAGGCTACATTTAACTTAATTGATGTTATCTGGCATTTTGTAATGTTTACATTCCAATAAAAACAACACAAATTAAATTATACAGTAGGCCTGGACTATAGACTATTTACTTGTGATTTAGCTGCAATCATGTAAAAATTTTATAATATAATTTACGACAGTGCAAGTATTCCACAGCGACTCTAGGGGTCACTGTTTGACAAAAACACAATTTCTACATAGTGTGGCTTTAAATTATTCAAGTGTTTTCATTAACAGCATGTATTTCGAAGCAGTAAAGATCAAGACTTAAACGTTGGCTAAATGAATAATTAGGTTAGCTCAACAATAGGCTATATACAAATAACATTTAATTGAATAATTATACTTGAATATACTGATGATGCATGGTAAAACTTTTAAAAATAATAAAGTGCAATTTAATAATAGTGTATTGTTGTCAGTTATTTTATGTTTTATTGTTTTTTTCCCTGTGACCCAGTTTCCCTAGTGTGTTAGTCATTCAGTTCACCTGTCGTCTCAGTTACGCATTATTTTCACATCTGCATAGTTGACGATTACAGCATTTCACTAGAATTGTAATGAGAGACGTGTTTGTAAACTTGTTTCCCTTAAAAGAAAAGCTCACGTGTTGCATCTCTTTCAAGTATAGTAATTAGGACAAAACTAATTATGATTTTGATACATTTCATACATTTTTTTTTTGTGCATTTGTTTTACAATATGTGGCTATTACTGTCATAGGAATAATATTATAACATCATTATTATTATTCTGTAGTGTAATGTAGACTAAGACACTATATTACAACTAAAAAGAGGTTTGAGTGCCCTTTAAAGTTTAGGTACAAGTCAATGCACAGACTTTTTCCTTTATTCAATTTGCACACTGAATATGGGTTGGAGCTCTTAATTTTGAACTCTCAAAGTGCACTAGATTGATGAATTTAACTTAAAAAATTCTTCAGCCCAGAGGGACCGAGGTCCACCCACCACAGTTTCACAAAATCCTGTGGGAAACACTGCTCTATACACCAGGGCCTGATATTTTTTTTAGACAGTTTTATTATTATATTTATCTCACCTAAATGTTTGCTCACTCATTGCGTTTTTACAATGGGGTAATTTTGTTGTTAAAGGGGACCTATTATGCAAAATTCACTTTTGCATGCTGTTTGGACATAAATGTGTGTACACAACCACCCAATAGTGATAAAAATCCACTCGCTCCTTTTTTATTAATCCCCATAAATCATCAGCAGTGTCTCCCAACGACCTGTTTTCAGAATGCAGCTTTAGTGACGTCACTACAGCACAGGCCCCGCCCACGAGTGTTGACAGACACTGCCGTTTCAACATAGACCCGCCCTGATCGAGTTCACATCGAGTTGTACACATACGCAATTACTGCACTGGCGAGAATGTCTCCCAGCGTTGTAGGTGTTGTGTGGCTGGATGTATTAATCCACATAGCTCTCTCTCTATTTACTCCCGAAATCTGAGGCAGCCGCTGAAGACGAGGTGGAATTATTTTGTTTTCAAAGAAAATGCTCCCTCAACTCTACCGAAATTCGTTTATGTAAGTTACTTGCGCACTTCTTATAACTTACTGTGTTTACTCAGCTCTTACTGTGATTTTCTGGAGTAAAACTGACGCTTCATCTTTTGTGTGATGTACAATAAACTTTATTAAACTCATCAGTATATTTTTGATCATCATTCGGACCTGGTCCGAAACAGCAGACTTGTAGGCTAATAGTGGATACATACAAGCAGATGACAAATACATTATAACCGTAATTAAACTAAACAATACCTGTTCTATCTCCATACAGAATTATTGTCCGACTCCGGGTCGAAATGAACGCCGTTACTGAGAGTTTCTGATATTATCATCTTTCCGTGAGATGAAATTGTCCTGAGAGACTGAGCGCGAGCTCATGAAGCTCCGCCCCCTGTGCCGTGCAGCAGCAGCTTATTTGCATTTAAAGGGCACACACTAAAACAGCGCATTTTTCTGAGCACCAAAAAATGACAATTTAAACATGCTGTAAAAAATGATCTGTGGGGTATTTTGAGCTAAAACTTCACATACACACTCTGGTGACATCAGAGACTTATTTTACATCTTGTGAAAAGGGGCATAATAGGTCCCCTTTAAGAGTTTACACAACACAAGGAAGCTTGATTTCAATCTTTGATTTAAATTGAAAAAAGAAGCAAAAATTTATACAAAATAATAAAGATACAAATAAAGAGAAAAGCCATTTTGAGAGAAGAGAGAGAAGACGCAGCACCGCTGAATCACACACTGTTTGTGAAATTACATCTCGCAGAAAGTTTTAAAATGATTGATTTGATTTAATAATCTGTGTGGATTAATTTACTCATACAATCTACATGCTAAAGTGAATCAGTGTTTGCGGGGGAATTTTCCGCATTATAAGTGGGGAGACCTGCGGAAATGATCAAATTTATGTAATACGCAATACCCGCTATCCCGCGCCGAAATTCGAGCCCTGCAATCCTGGTCCATTCTCATTAATGTTAGTGGTATTTCTCCTCAGTATCTCCTGTGTGTTCTTATTAAAGATTATTCGAAACATTCATCATCTTCATGAGCTTCGTGACTACCATTACGTGACAGAAGAACGGACCATAACAGTGTTTATTTAGCTGCGTTTTATTTTTATTTGTTTCCCCTCCGTCACCATGGACCTTCCCTCAGTACAGTTATTGTGTCTGGAGCAGGGAGACAGGTGTGTTTTACATCACCAGCCTGAGTGAGCGTTCCAAGGCACGCCTTCCAGCGGACGGTCCTAAAGAGGATTTTGCCGCATTCGTAGAATGGGTGCTTGTGAATAACAACTCGCCATTCACAATCGGCCCTGCGGAGGATGACATCTTTACCAGCCCCACTCCAGCATCGGCAGAGGCCAGCTATCCACCACCAACAAGCGACTCGATGGAGATGTTGCATGTGCCCACTGCAGACTGTGTAGACCGGCCTGCCGCGATGGACTAGCCCGAACCAAGGAAGGGGCTGAAAGAAGTCATCGCCCCGAAGCCTGTACCACAACTAGCGTATGACCAGGTGTGCGAGCCAGCAACACCGCAGATCGCCAAGGGAGTGTTAGTGGAGTTTGTCGGCTTGGAGGGAAGCCCCCGCCACAACCTTGTCACGGTGGATGCGGTGGTGAAGCCCTCTGGTGGATATCTTGAGGAACTTAAGGACATTTTTGATGAGGTTTTAATTGACTTTTTTGGAAAAAATATTCCCAGTGCCCCTGTATCTCCAGCATTTCCTGTTTCCCTCCCTCCTGAGATAGACTATTAACGCCTTTTTTGGAGGGAACGTACTGTCATAGTTATGCTTTATAGTGTTTTTTTTCTCTGACCCAGTTTCCCAGTGTTTCTGATTAGTCATTTAGTTCACCTGGCGCCTCATTTAGTTAACTTGTTAGTCCCTGTGTATATATACCCTGTGTTTTCCTGCATTCCTGGTCTGTTCTCGTTAATGTTAGTGGTGTTTCTCCTCAGTATCTCCTATGTGCTCTTATTAAAGATTATTCTAAGCATTCATCGTCTCCGTGAGCTTCGTGACTACCATTATGTAACAATTGTATATTGTAGTATTTAATGTAAATTCGAATCAATTTCTTCTAATAATCCCAAATAAATGTTCATGCTTAATATTTCCTGCATAATTGTGTGCATAAAGAAAATCTTTACCTGTTTTGGCAGTGTGCCATAGACACGCCTATCTTAACGATTTCTGTATATGCTCAAAAAGGTCATTAACGTTACAGATAATGTTCATAGGATCAATTAATTAATTAATGATTAAAATATCCAGAAATCACTAGAGCAATGTTGTAAGTTTTGTTGACTTGTGTACTTACATTATCCCAAACGTTTCCAACAGTGTTTAAATCCAGAGAAATCAGCAATTTTAATCAGGACACTGACCGTGTCCGTACGTCGCCTGTCAATGATGTCATATCCGCATTTCCCTCCACTTTTGTAGAAACCATGGAATCCCCAAAGACAATTAAATATATTATGTTTTTTATTAGACAGGTGAGATGCATTTGGATATCACTCAACAGAAAATGAATCATTGTTATATAGCACAATAGGGTTATTCTTCTTGTTTGCATCGATTGTTTTCTTGATTTACCATTTGAGTCGGAATTGTTGAGAACCACTAGCATGCGTTATTGTTTGTTACTTTGATGTTGTCAATCATAAAAAGACATCGAGATGCAAACTGAAACCCAAATCCTTAAAGGCTAGTTGGAAAATGTAATGACACATCCATTCCACATTTTTCAGTTGAAGCAAATGGATATCTTCCTCTTGTGGTTTAGTTTGAAAGTGTTGTTTGGTTTGTTTGCAGGACTCTGCTGTGAATAGGCCGCAGAGGTCATTTGGCAGGTCATAAAGAGAAATGCTAGTTACAACTCACCAAACCTCAGTTTGAACCCAAAGATATGTGAGACCACAATATAAAACTAAAAATGTGGACCGTACTGAACATTGAAAATGTGTTAGGCTACATATTTCCTCTCAGTAACTAGGAGGCTATTTGATTTAATTTTACAAGCAAACATTTCATTATATAAATCTGGAATTAGTTCTTTGTGCTAATTCCTCCCAGCGGTACATTACCACGGCAGTTTCTGTGTGTAGATTATTGTCGGAAGCTTTTGTCTGCTTTGTGTTTGTCTCAGTTCTCATGTGGATTCTGAAAGACTTAAGGCTGCATCCTAATTCACATGCTGTAATTGACAAATCAGTCTTAAGGAATATCTGCAGTGGTTTCTGTGCCAATGACATTGCGTTAGTGGAGGGCTTTGCAATACAGATGTTGTCTTATTTGCAACATGACGATGTGTAGCTGTCGCGCTGGACTACTGCGTCTTAAGGCACCGATATACTCACTGCAAAGGTCTTTTTCGTTCTTTGTTTAGGGGTTAAACGAAGCTCGAAATACGTGACCAGCGATATACTGTTAATGAGCAGTGTTTAGATAAATATGTAAATATCTCAATAACAAAATACACGCACAACAAAATTAAGAAAACATGAATATGTTTGCACCAGCTCTGCAATTCGGCATTCTAGTAAAGTCGTCACGTTTATTTGACATTACCGTAAATGTGAAAAACTGTCAGTGTCTAATTTCATCAGAAGTACATCTTCATTTTCTACTATAAAGCAACTCTCCAGTGTGTTAATGTTTTCACTCGCGAACGTCTGACCTCGACAGACTAAACAGTAGAAATGAACCAGAAATGAAGTAGAAAAGATTTTCATGTGTGAAAGAAGGCAGAGCCTCTGCACACACCTACCTATTACATAATCGCCACGGACCAATGGTTGTACAAAGTTGTTTACTAGCCGTAGCGAACTTTTTCGCTAAGCTGTTTCATACTCCCTCAACAAACTCCAAACAAACTTAGTTTTGGTCTGATTTTGTTCAAAATCCAGCAATTCATTCTTTGATTTCGCTTGAAGTATATCGGGGCCTTTGAGGCAGAAATGTAAGAGGCTGGTATGCGTGGCTTTATTCTGTGCTGTCGTCTCCTCCACTGGTTTCGAAATGGATTCGTAAAAATTGCATTTCGTGTGTGTGTTTTTTTTCTTTTCTTTTTTACTGTTCACACTTGCTAAATCTGGTCGGATTTTAATCGGATATCCACAAAAATTGGATTTGGAATGACAGCCTGAACGAGTCTTTAGGAGTTGTGTGCGTAAGACTTGAATCGCTTGAGCATTAAGCTGTTGGATGGTTAGCATAAGTAGCATTGCATAAAAATATATATCATCTGCCTCATACAGTGATCTGAATCCCCATCGGATCGAAAGGAAGTTTCACTTGCTGGTGTCTGAAAGTGAGTTTTGAGATAACATTTTTAATTATCTGGTTATCTGGTGGCCAGTTAATAATAACATGGGAACTGAGCAGCGGTGTTGACCCTCTCCTGACTCAGGGAAACTCTGCCTCTGTTCATGACCACTCCTTAAACCCCAGTTGACCTGCTTTGGACCAAGGGCAAAAACCCCTGGCTGTTGGCCCAGAGGAAGCCCCTATCAAGCCCCGCAACTGACAGTGGAATTAGTATGTTCGCTTTTGGCCCGGCAGTGGAAACATGGCTAATGTGCATAGTAAAAGTATGCAAATTGGGATGCAACTCACTTGCAAACATGCAGTATGACATTACTATGAGGCTTTTTTAAGAGGTGACACTGGAGACTAATCTAAATCTGGAGTTTAGTCTTTTCCTGTCTCGCTCTTGGTTACAGAAATATTAATTGTTGCTTCGCCGGTTCTTCTGGGTCACTTGTCATTTTGAACATTGTGTTGGTGATTTATATAGAGATGTTCTTTTCATTTTGCTGTAATTAATTGAAGTAGGTTCATGCCTGATGGAAATATTTGTTTAGCAGCAGTCTGGTTTCCTCTTCACTGCAGTTGATAATGGTCAGAACAAGACAGTGAGTTTTTCAGTGACTGATTATCTGAACTATGATCAGCTCTACAGCATTGCGCTGATGTTGTTCCAGCTGTTTGAATCCTGAGGTTTAACAAGACCAACACTGGATCAGTTTTATCACCAAGTACATTCAATCAGAAAGAAACATTATTTCAACCAAACATCCATTGTTGGCAAATAGATTGAGAATGTTTAAAGAAATCGTTAAAATACAGCACAAATGTAAGAAAAATAATGGAAGGCATGCTTTTTATTAAAGGGGCCATGAACTGCATTTAAAAAAAAAAAATATATATATATATATATATTCTTTGAGGCTGTTTTCTATCCTGTTTTTGACCCTCTCTTTGAAACACTGTTTTGATAGGCATGCCACATTCAAGACTTGGAAGTAAACGCCTACTGCTATTATTGGCTAATTACATACATTTTTCAACATTCCCACTATTACACTTCTGGAATTGGTTTGAAAACTTTGGATGTTGAAAAATATCTTGTTAGTTGATTTATTTGCCAACAATGTGAAACATTTATGCTTATTACATTTGCTTTATAAATCTTGGTTGTGGCAAATAGTTTAAGTACTTACCACAGTTATTGTTGACCAGGATGACTTGCGTATACATTGACTACGTTTACATGCTGTCAAATATCGGGTTATGGTCGGGTTAAGGTCACTATTTGGGTTTCTGAAACATTCGGAATAACCCGTTTACATGCGTGAGTAGAGAGAGTTACTCCTGTATACATGGAATTTGTAATCAATTGGCAATATCCCGATGTAAACGGCGACGCACGGTTAGCGTCTGGACGTACGGACAACGTTAAGACGCAATTTGCGTCATTTCTGATTCTTCTTCCTGTATCCAAAGACAACAACAGCAGCAACAGCACGCGGATAATGAATAGTTCGGGGCAGATAGCGATCGCCTTTGTTTGCGATTTCCTCCTCACTCCAAAAGTCTGGTGCTGTGCTGCGTCTCGCCATGTTTACCTCTACTTCTTGTTTACTTCCGGTATACTGCACACGGGTTTTTGTATGCGCCGTCTATACTCAAAAGACCAAGATTCCTTGCGAATAGAACATGCGCAGAACACAAATCAATGTTCCTTTTGATGGGGATATGCCGATACGCGTTTACATGACCAAATATTCGGGTTAGAAAAGGGGTACCCCAGGGGTCATATCCGGGTTTTTGCCGGTGTTTACATGGCCGTGCGCGACCGGGTTATTGCTAATATCCCGGTTTTGAACGGGTTATTGGCTGCATGTAAACGTAGTCATTGTCATTTGCATTGTTGTTTTAAATAAAATACAACACGTTTCAATGTCTCACTGATGACAAAACAGAAGATGTCGTTCATTGAGGCTTTTATACAGTAATAACAGCGATTTGTGCTTTGATCAAGCAATAACAAAAGCAGCGTTCTTTACGTGCTATCGTCTATCGTTTTGTTGCTGAAATCCTGTGTTTGCGTCTGTCTTGTATTTACTACTACATGACATGAGTGAATCGGTGGGCGGGGCTAAAGGGGCTTTTGTTGCACTATGTTGTAATAATGTGATAGAATCCCGTTCTTTGGGATAGTTTTTTTATTTATTTAGATGCAAGGCTGAAATTGCGACCATTTTGGTCACACATGCTCCCGAAATTGAATCTGTGCGACCTCTAAATATATTTGGGAGCATTTGTGCAAGTGCAAATGATTGTTGAGGTTCGACCTGTTTTTATTTCTCTACAAACGTTTGCTAATTACTGCATAGTATGTGCCTGCTGTGAGCTGATGCAGTGACCGGTCACATAACATTCAGTAAACTTTCAAGCAGATTTTAGGTTGGTTAATATTAGTCGTCAATCAATCCCTTTCACTGTACTCTGTTGTCACGTGACGCATGACTTTTATCAGAATGATATCTGTATATTTTTCGTTAATAATAGTATGTTGTTAAGCAATTTCTCGTATTTTTTTTCCTTTGTGTTTTATATAATGACCACTTATAATGATTTATCTCTCATCCAAACGCGACCAACCTGCAATTAATTGAAATGTTATTTTTTATTACTTGGTCCGCCTGAGCCGAGTATAATCTGTGCATCTCTAATCCACACATTTGAAGAATGAGAGCTTGATTAAACACAGGGAGAGTGCCAGTCACATGAAATACCGGGGCAAAGAATTAAGGATCATATACAGGTGTATATGTATATTATGAAAATATTCGCGCAGTGGAATGCACAGGTAAGATGATGTAAAATTAGAATAGCCTTCTGGCTGTGCTGTCATGACTTCTTTGCTCACTTTCATCACTTTTGCTCTTATTCTCGTACACTGACTCGTTCGCTAAACTGAACAGCCAATCAGAGTACTCTCTCACGACGGCCTGATGCTGAATCGGCTCGGAAAAACCCAGACGGCGTCCCGACTAGAGCCAACGGTGTGGAACACAGTGGAAAAATTACGTCGGCCGGTGCTCAAAAAAGGCCCGATGTTGCCCGACGGCAAACCGCCCGCTTGGTGTGTCCCTGGCTTTACGTTTAAAGGGGACCTATTATGCAAAATTCACTTTTGCATGCTGTTTGGACATAAATGTGTGTTGGCAGTGTGTGTACACAACCACCCAATAGTGATAAAAATCTGAGGCAGCCGCTGAAGACGAGGTGGAATTATTTTGTTTTTAAAGAAAATGCTCCCTCAACTCTACCGAAATTCGTTTATGTTCTTGCGCACTTCTTATAATTTACTGTGTTTACTCAGCTCTTACGGTGATTTTCTGGAGTAAAACTGACGCTTCATCTTTTGTGTTATGTACAATAAACTTTATTAAACTCATCAGTATATTTTTGATCATCATTCGGACCTGGTCCGAAACAGCAGACTTGTAGGCTATTAATAGTGGATACATACAAGCAGATGACAAATACGTTATAACCCGTAATTAAACTACTAAACTATACCTGTTCCATCTCCATACAGCACTCTGACTCTGTAGGCATTATTGTCCGACTCCGGGTCAATAGCCGCGTTTCCACTTTCGGGCCAGGGCCGGGCCAGGGCTTTAAACGGGCCGTGCCGGGCTGATAGCCTCGGGCTAATAGCACCGGGCCTGCGTTTCCACTGTCGGGCCAGAAGCTCCACAGCGCTTCACTAAAACACGCCCGTAACACGCCTCTCTGGAACAATGTCACACTAACCCATTCACCAACAAAAGGAAGTTTTAGCAGAAAACTAATCAGAAATCACTGGAAACAGCGTTGAAAACAAACATGATAAAAGCGGCCGTTTGCTGGCATTTTTGTTGTTTACTTGAATATTTAAAACCCAAACATCGATGTTTTACCACAGGTTTACAATAAAAAGTTATACATTGATCATAATGAATTAATTTATGTCAAAATTGCACATTAGTCACTCAGAAATGAATTACCGTTAGGTCTATTTCACAAAAGAAAGAGGACACACTTACTTCTTCAGTCGCGTCTGTTAATGTTTATCTGGTAGTTACAGGACATATTTACATCACATTTAGAAAGAATGATAATTTCTAAAAATATATGCCACCAAAAATACGACCTGAGGAGCTTTAGCACTCTCTCGACTCCCATACAGATATTTTCCGTCAGAGAAACAGAGGAAGCTCCCGAAAAAAAAGTTGCTTTATTTTATGATAGTCCGGTATAAAGAGACGAGACGTAGGCTACTGACAGATACAATAAAAAACATGATTGTGATAGCCTTTATGATTGGTCTGATTTCTTCAAGCGTTCACTATGTTTGTTTACTATGCGTATCTTCAAGCGTTTACTATGTTTACTATGGTAATGGTTAGCGCGCATAGTCTTTTGCATCACAAACACAAGGCATTCAAACATGAACGCGAGTTAAATTATTTTAAAAGTCTTTAATGCTGACAGAATCATCCGGCGCTGCCATCTCCCGACTCAGGTGAACTCCGCCTCTGTTCGTAACCACTCCTCTAGCCCGAGCTGGCCCGCTCTGGCCCAAGGTATTCGACGGTCCAGAAATCCTGGCCGTTGGCCCCGAGTAAGCCCCGATCAAGCCCCGGAAGTGACAGTGGAAACGCGACTGGCCCTGGCACGCACTAGCACGGCCCGGCCCTGGCCCGACAGTGGAAACGCGGCTATTGAACACCGTCACTGAGAGTTTCTGATATTATCATCATTCTGTGAGAGGAAATTGTCCTGAGAGACTGAGCGCGAGCTCATGAAGCTCCGCCCCCTGTGTCGTGCAGCAGCAGCTTATTTGCATTTAAAGGGCACACACTAAAACAGCGTGTTTTTCTGAGCACCAAAAAAATGACAATTTAAACATGCTGTAAAAAATTATCTGTGGGGTATTTTGAAAACTAAAAGCTAAAACTTCACATACACACTGTCCTAGCTGGGGACATCAGAGACTTATTTTACATCTTGTGAAAAGGGGCATAATTGGTCCCCTTTAAATCTACTAAGATATAGGCTATTAAATATTAATGTCACTATTCACAATGTCATGATTTTCACAATGTTGGTAAATTAACAAAATATGTGTTAATATTGATAATAATCCTATTGTGGATTATTGCTTCCTCAAAGAGAGACGGTTAATATGTGCCATGTCCTTAAACATTTGTTTTGACAGTGTAAATTGAACTCTATTAGTCTGCCGTCCAAATGTCGAACAATTCAGTGGTCAGAGCTGTGATATAATTTCCTCCTGCTTTGCACAAGACAAAACACACACGGAGCTGTTTTGAATAAGTGTTCTGCGACTGCGAGTCATGTGAAGTGCTGATGTTGTGTTTGTTTTATAATGGATTGAAACTAACCAGGCGAATCCTGTGCTGAATGTGATGATCGGGGTCTTCAGAGGGTCTTCTGCTGTTGTTTTGAGTTAAATGCCTCTGTGTTCTCCCGCAGGTGTGAGCTGTGATGCGTGTTTAAAAGGGAACTTCAGAGGGCGCCGATACAAGTGTTTAATTTGCTACGACTACGACCTTTGTGCATCTTGCTACGAAAGTGGAGCCACGACAACTAGACACACCACGGAGCACCCAATGCAGTGCATACTAACCAGGGTAGACTTTGGTAAGCAGTAATGTCAAATAATACCATGCTTTTTACACCATCCTGACTAAGTCTTGGTAATAATAGTAATGCTGATTGAAGAAAATGTTTTTGACCTTTATCTGACCTCTCTACAGACTTGTATTATGGGGGGGAGGCATTCTCAGTAGAGCAGCCTCAGTCGTTTACTTGTCCTTACTGTGGTAAAATGGGCTACACGGAAACATCTCTACAGGAGCACGTGACCTCAGAGCACGCAGAGACCTCTACAGAGGTGGTGAGTACACATGCTGTCTTTGTTGAAATGTTTAGGTCATGTGACACCGTGTCCTAACTAAACGCAATGCAATAAGATTCCAGTGACAAGCAAATTTCCTGTCCACACTAGAAGCGACGAGGCTAAAAGATTAAACAAAATCAATCACAATCACAGCCAATCAAACAAGCGTGTGGGCGGGCTCTCGCTGCAAGCGCACTGAAAATAGCAAACCATTTGTCGTCTTGTTGCCAGCCGTGACATTGCACAAAAAAAAAAAAAGAGGTGTCATGTATAGCTGTTGCGGGTCACAGAGTCTGGTTTGGACATGGTGTGAAGCTGCTGTTTTTTAATTTCTTTAACGTTTTTTCCCATGATGACTGTTGTACAACATTTTCAAGCTTTCTCAAGACCTTTATTATCCATGGTTTGATGTACTTATTCACAGCAAACACAAATCACCTGCAGGAATTCACACCAAAACTAACAAAACGTGATGTGAATTTTCATCAACTACTGAGAGAAAACTTCACATTCCTGAACTAATCATTCATGTGCTTTTAATGCAAAATACAGCTAATATGACATAGTTTTAAGCATCAGGCTCAACTATGTTTTGATGCTTTGTACCTCTATTTGTAATAAAGGTGTGTGTCTTTACTTGCCTCACGATTCGATTATGATTCAGAAGGTTACAATTCAGTTATAAAATGATTCTCGATGTATCACTATGCATCTTATATATATATTAGGGCTGGGACAACGCGTCGAGGTCATCGATGACGTCGACGCAAAAAATACGTCGACGCAAAATATGCGCATCGATTCGTCGACCTGTTTTTATTTCTCCAAAAAACGTTTGCAAAACGTTTACCTTATGTGCGCTGAATATACGCGATGGCCGGATCAACATTCTGTCCAACGTTATATAACCAATCCAGGGGTTTTTCTGCATTGATCTTCTTTTTGGCGGCTGTCAAATCCTTATTTGATCGGTGAGTGATGTAGAATAGAATGACTGCTGGGGCGCGTACGACAGAGAGACCCGGCCGCGCGCGCGCACTCACAGTCTTCAAACAACACGAGCGCTGCTTGCTCTCTCTCTCCCTCGTGCATATTAATCAAAATCATTAAACACGATAGAAAAAGGGCGAAACACCAAAGTTTCACGCGCGCTCGTGCACTCACAGTCTTCAAACTACACGAGCGCTGTCTTGCTCTCTCTCTCCCTCGTGCATATTAACCAAAATCATTAGACACGATAGAAAAAGGGCGGAACACCAAAGTTTCACGTGGAGCATTCAGAGATTTTTTTTTTCTCCATGACAGGCTGCTGGCTCCCACTATTAATTTTTATTTATTTTTTTTGTTGGAAAAGCACTCTCTGTATTAGCTTAAAGCCCTCAAGTTTACATTGGTTACTGTATTCTTTCAGTTGCTCTAAACAAGTATTTTGGGTGACCTTTTTTATTTTTTTATTGAATGCTAGTCATCAAGTTGTTGTTATTTTCATCTGAAAGAACTTTTTTTCAGTAAGCTATGTGTTTTCAAGGCTTTAAGGTTTTATTGAATGCTATCTCTGACTAAGAATGCATTACTTTGCACTTGTATAGTCTTTTATTTTGTCATTTTAAGAGCAATAAACATATTGCAATGTTAAGGAATTCATGTTTTTTCATTCAGATATGTAAATCAACATGTATAAATTGTTAGTAGTCAATTAATGGGGAGATAACCGATAATCGAATCGAAATCGAATCGGTCTGAAAAATTAATCGTTAGATTAATCGATGCATCGAAAAAATAATCGCTAGATTAATCGTTTAAAAAATAATCGTTTATCCCAGCCCTAATATATATATCTATATCTATATTAAGTAATTCAAGTAAGAAATAATACAGATGCATAATTCCCTCTTTTCTTTTATTGTTTGATGAACATTGAGACAGACAGCAGCCGGTTTACATCAACACCTAATGCACATAGGCTATCTTTCTGTGCACGCGCTTCCGGGGTGTCAGTCAGCATGAGTAGCGCATTGAAATCTTTTTATTGCCCCATATAACTCTGTTAAACATCAAGCACGTCCCACACTTTTTCTCATTCATGCATGTTCTTTTTGTAATAACAGAGTGCTTTGCTTATAAAGGAAATATGCAATGTTTTTGTTAATATAGCCTTTAATAAGAGTTTTTTAAATATTTTTTATACAAGAAACAGTTTGTTGATATGTATGATAGGCCTATTTAATAAAAAAAAAAGTATCTATTCTTTTGTTTTTATGCATCAATGCAGAATCGTAATCAGCATCGTAAAAACAAAATATTCCACAACTCTAATTTGTAAGGATTTTCTCTCTCTGTTTCAGATTTGCCCAATCTGTGCAGCTTTGCCTGGTGGCGACCCCAATCATGTGACAGATGACTTTGCTGCTCATCTCACACTTGAACACAGAGCACCTAGAGATTTAATATCCTTTTAATCTGAACCTGATATGTATATAAATAATGGACTTCATTCCTAAAACACTTTCATTTGTTCGGTCCATGTAATGACTGAGGGCTGTGGGTGAATATGTTCAAGTCGTAACCTTATGGCTATACTACAAATGTTTATTGACTGTGCGCGGCGGTTGCATGATGTCGGTGTGATTTCTTTGCATATTTGAGGAATGTAAAGGTTTTCACAAAACCTAAAATTCTGAATTATTTACTCAACCTCATGTCGTTCCAAATCTATATGACTTTATTGTTGTGGATCACAGAAGAAGATATTTCAAAGAATTGTACTGGGCGTTCTTTTCCATTCAATTACAATGAATGGGGGAGGCTTTTAACTTTCAAAACAAATTTCAATGTCTGATTCATAAATGAAAAGTTCTTTTGAATTGGATCTTTTCCCTGAAACATGTAACCAAATTTATTAAAAAAAAAAGATTAAAAAAAAGCACACTGAATAATTTGTTCACAAACTGGACTGATCCGCTTATCAAGTTCAATTCACCTGACTTGATCTGGTCGCAGCATAGATCTCACTGGCAGTAGAGTGAGTAGTGACTTGAATTTCGGTGTGAATTAAATTGGCCATTTCTAATTATTGGAGGGCACGTGTGCCCCTCAATGTCCATGGTGGTTACGGCCCTGACTTGGCTACTTCACCATGTTATACATTTGCATAATACCCGCCTGCTGGCTGCTTTAGCCCGTTCTCAAAAAACAGCTATGATTTTGCTGTCAAGGAGACCGTTTTTTTTCTGCAAGGGCGAAAAACATTGTATCGACTTCCAATACCGACGCCATAGTTATTATAGATGTAAAACTGTTTACAGCTGATCAGGAAGCTTAGGGAGCTGAAACCGGATTATGGTCAGACCAATCACAACAGACTGACCCAGGTGGCCAATCAGAGAAGATTGGGCATTTCGGAAGGGTAGCTTTAAAGAGAAAGGAGCTTAAACCGAGCATTTCAGGCAGAGGGTAAAATGAGGTGCTGCAGCAATGTACAGTATGAGAAATGTAAAGGTATTCTAGCACACCCCAAAAATAAAATTATGACCTTTTCAATGAGCATAATATTGTTTTTTTTTAAATTACAGTTTAAACTTAATTTTTGTATCATGTAGCACCAATAAAAAAAAAAGAAAATTGCGCATTTCTTCTGAATAGACGGCCAAGTTTTATTAAAAGCGCATCTTGACAGCAGCGAATTATACATGTTTATGTTTGGAGGTTTGAAAATTAGTGTTTGATTATTTTTTAGGCTTTCGCCTCTTTACTACTCTGCGTAGTAAATTGATAGTAACAGGAAATTATTGGGGAGCAAAAAGAGTTAATCTGACTCGAACCCATATAAACACCACAGCTCATTGTGTCTACGGCTGTCACTTTTGTGAAAAAATCCTGTTCGATTTTTGAGACATAAGTGTTCATTGAATCAATTGTAAAATTGATTTTCCATGTCTAAAGACGTTTCCATTTTCAACGCCAAATATAGGCCAATCCACGGACAACTAACAGGCATTAGGATGAACGTAAAGAGGACGCTTGAGACGCACAAATCAGCAATATTTCGCATGATTTATTGGCGTGAAGTTTCGTGCACAATGACAAACAGGATTGCAACATTCTCGGAAAAACAATAAGCAGAGTGGACTGCCATAACATCAATGAAAAACATTACAGGCTTCAACATAGCTGTGTTTACAATTAGAAATGTCAAACAAATTTTGCCTACATAGGCGATTGTAATCCATTAGACAATTGTTCAAAAATAAAACTTTAAATGGACTTACTTTAGAACAGGCCATGTGTTTCTTTTGTGTTTTTTTTTTTTTTACGTAAACGACACAGGCGTATAATGAAACGTGCAAATAAGGCTAGGCCTATTACAAATTATTGGACAGGAAAACAAGTCGATCAACATTTTCGGGGTTCAGAGCAGAGCGTTTTTTATTCACTATATGTCCAGCTGTTGAGAAGACGTGCTCCGACCGCACTGATGTCCCAGGGACACTCAGGTACTTCATTGCCAGCTGCGCAACTTGGGGGTATTTCGTACTTCCAATCTTCCACCACAAAAGCAGGTCGCTGTCAGCTGGCAATGGTGGCTACTTTTCATAAGTCATCATCTCCTGTAAGAGGTCGCTTTCGACGTAATTCGCTCTTTCTTAGCCCCTTGTGTAGATGTATCCAAACAGATCCCCCATTGCTGTTAAGGCCGTCTTTCCCCTGCTTGATTCCGAGCTGCATGGCTCCACGGGTTCCTCATTGTCGGCAGACTGCGGTGCCAATTACTCTCTAATGTTTGTGTGCACTTGTTGCTTCTGTTCCTCCGATAAATAAATTAAAAGATGAAACTG
The DNA here is from genome assembly GCF_965113295.1 of Leuciscus leuciscus. Lineage (NCBI taxonomy): Eukaryota > Metazoa > Chordata > Actinopteri > Cypriniformes > Leuciscidae > Leuciscus > Leuciscus leuciscus. Next base: position 12,446,002 of record NC_138729.1, read on the forward strand.
AGGATCCAAGTTAGCATCTTTATTTAAAAGTATAAATGTCGCTTCCTTTTTGGGGTCATAGCATTTGCTCAAATCTGCCTTGATTTTAGTGGCCATTTCCTTCAAGCAAGACCTCTCGTCTGACTCTGGCCTGATTTTTTCAACTTGAGACAAAAGTACATGTTGCAAAGGCAGTACAGCTGAGGATGAGTGGTATTTGCATGTGGACAACGCTTGGGTGGCGACTTTGAAAGGTTTAAGTGTCTCTCGCACCTGTTCAACCAGGCGCCACTCAGTTGTGGTCAGTTCTTGATTAGACATTTTTTTTGTCAAATATCACGGCTGCCACTGCTGCTTGTTGCTCAGATGCCCTACATTTCATATCGTAGGTAGAATTCCATCGTGTCGCACAATCATTGATTAGCTTCTCTGGCTTTAGGCCTAGCATACGCTGCTTATCCTCCATGAGGCTGCTGTCTGTAGTGGATCTTTGAAAATGAGAGGCAGTTTTTCTTAGCCTAGCTAGAGTTGTGTCTATGGCTCTGACATCTAACCCCTAGCGTACAGCCAGGTGGATGTGTGGATGCCAGACACGGTATGTTAACAGCACCCAGGTGCTGCTCCACTGCATTAACATAATTAAGTGCATTATTGGTAGTGACTGCAACGACTGAATCAGGCTGTATTGCGAAATCCCTCAATATGCCTGCGATGCACTCTGCAACATTCTCTGCTGTATGGCTACCTCTCAGCTGCTTCGTTTGCAGTACAAAATCGTGGAGTTCCCAAGTCTCTGAAATGACATGCTGTCACTGTGATATATGCCTCTGTAGCGAGGGAACTCCATCCATCGGCAGTCAGAACAACGTTTTTGCCACTCAAAATCTGATGCATGTTTTCACGATTAGTGTCATATTTTCGCAATCTTCTTTTACTGTGGTTCGGCTGGGAATAATGTATCTCGGCTCAAGTTCATGAACAAAATCAATGAAACCTTCACCCTCCACTATGCTAACTTGCCTCATTTCTCGACAAATTTATAGCCTTTTTCAGTGCAGCAGGTAGAGGTGCAGATGGGGAAAAAAAAGTTAGCCAGTCTTGGCTGTTTAGCAGGTGGCTGTACCGGGTCTAGGTCTTTGTATTCATCTGGATGATGAAGCTGCATATGCCCCCTCATTGTTGTAGTGCTGCTGTGATATGGGAACTCACGATCGCACAGTTTGCATACCACTCTGTTTGATCTACAGTCAAAAACCCGAAGTGCTTCCATATTGAACTCCTCAAGTTATTAGGGGTGATAACTCATCTCTCATGTCGCACAGGTTGATTACCGTTGTCCTCCATTTTTTTTTGGCAAAACACCAGCAGCAGTCGATTAAAACAGATTGAAACTATAGGCACGTAAAATTGGTGGGAATTTTCTTTTTAGCTTTCGCAACGCCTACTGCACTTTTGTAATTCTTTATTTTCTTTTTCTGCTTGTTTGTGAGTTTTGTTACATCTATCTTTTTTATTTGTTTAATTCGTTTAAAATGAATAGTGGACATATTTGGTTAAAATCGATTCCCTATTTTCGTTTTCGAAACTTGTGTTGGTTGGTCCGATCGATTGTGCAATCGATTTTCGACTGTAAAGTGACAGCCCTAATTGTGTCTATGTCTATGCATTATGACTATATTTGTTGAATCAGCGTGAGATGTGATGATCTTCTGCATCGGGTGTGGGGTGACGCTTTCTCAACCAGTTGCTCCTTAACCAGCGTGTGCACGATGAGAGCAGCGGCGTGCGGCACGTGCGTCGGATGTTCCACCCTGGGCGGGGGCTGGGCGGTCCGCGGGCACGCAGGACTAACATGCACTTTACCAGCAGCTCCACTGGTGGGCTCTCCTCTTCACAAAGCTCCTCCTATTCTCCAAGCAATAGGGAAGCCATGGACCCCATAGCAGGTGTGTAATGTGTAAGGACAGGAAGTAAGGACTTTCTTATCTGGTCTTGTATTTTTTTATGCAAGTGTAGTCTTTCCTGAATTGTCTCACACAATCTTTCTCTTTCTCCCTGTGTCTACATCACCAGAGTTGCTCTCTCAGCTGTCGGGTGTGCGGCGCTCCGCGGGAGGGCAGCTCAACTCTTCTGGGCCCTCGGCCTCGCAGCTGCAGCAGCTGCAAATGCAGCTTCAGTTGGAGCGCCAGCAGGCGCAGGCGGCGCGCCAGCAGCTGGAGACGGCTCGCAACGCTACACGCCAACGCAGCAACCCTAGCAACATCAGCGCCAGCATCCCGCCGCCCAGCACCGCCACAAACACAGCCATGACTGAGAGCAACCCGCTGGCCTCCCACAGCTCCCAGTTCCTTCTCACACGGTACGGCTCAAACCTCGCCATAGGCTCAAAATTGTTGATGTGTTAAAGGGATGGGTCTTACATCATCAGCTCACATGGTGACATTTCTAGCATCTATTGCTAGAAACAATAACTAACACCCCATGGAACACAACATGAGTTTTTCAGTAGAGTGTCCAGGCTGCTCTTTTCCTTACAAGTGATTAGATGTGTGTGGGAGTTTGCTGCTTTTAAGCTCTTAATAGCTTTATAAAAGTAGTCAATTGGTCAATGGCACGATTAAGTTTTTTATAGTAGTTTTACCTACTTTTGATAGAATGTAGTGTTTGTTATTAACGATTTATCCTTGCACATTTTATATATATATACATATTAGGGTTGGGTACCGAAACCCGGTTCCAATAGGGAACCGGTTCCGACGTAAACGGTAGTAACCAGACCGAATAAGAACGAAACTTTCGGTGCCTGATTTCGGTGCCTGACTTTTTTCACCGCCCCCTATAAAACATCTCGCGGCACGAATGATCCAATAACAAAACATCTCCAGTTAACCAGCAGAGCATTCATTTCGTTCGTTTGTTAAATAAGAGACGATCTAGCGCTGAAAATTATTTTCTCTTGTGGCTCACGCACACCGCACTCGTCTCGGACGCGCGCTTGCAGAGATCGATCTATTTATGAGGCGCCGTCTATATGAGTAACGTTATGTGCTTGGAGAGTTTGTGTGTGCGTGCTCGCGTCTCAGATGAGTATGTGCGCGAGTTTGTGTGTGTGTGTGTGTGTGTGTGTGTGTGTGTGTGTGTGCTCGCGTCTCAGATGAGCATGTGCGCGAGTTTGTGTGTGTGTGTGTGTGTGTGTGTGTGTGTGTGTGTGTGTGTGCTCGCGTCTCAGATGAGCATGTGCGCGAGTTTGTGTGTGTGTGTGTGTGTGTGTGTGCTCGCGTCTCAGATGAGTATGCGCGCGAGTTTGTGTTTGTGTGTTTGTGTGTGTGTGTGTGTGTGCTCGCGTCTCAGATGAGTATGTGTGCGGTTTGTGTGTGTGTGCGTGAGCGACTTTAGATGTGACGTTGTGCATTTCATATAGTTGGAGCATTCAGCAGTATACATGTATGTGTGACTACTTAGTATATGTGTATGCAAGCGTTAATGTGTGCGTGAATGAAGTTCGATTTAAGCCCTAGACGGCACCTCATATCTATTCGTTCTGGTGAAATCACAACATATAATGCACACAAAGTGCACACTTGATATACAACCACTGATGAGCATTATCGGTTTAAAAAAACTACGCATGCGGATTAGAACCCAAAACCTCTGACATTCTTGACTAAAGTTCAAGTTCAGCTGCAGTGTTCCTCTTCGGGTAAGTCTAGTATTTTAATACCAACTGCAAATCTTGCATATCAAGTATGAAGTAGCCTATATCAAGTATATTTATATGAGGCTATACTTTGTGTGTTAAATATTTCTGCTCAGTGTCAGATATTTCTCTGTTTTGTAAAAGTCTATAATATATAATATGTAATATAATTGATATATATATATAATATATATAAATAATATTAGAAGACAAAATTTTTATCTTAACTTAAGTGTTTTCGGCTACATCAGCACAATTTTTAATTTAATCAGAAATCAGAAAAAAAAATTCAGAAAACACACACAGATATAATTTTTTTGATAAAGTGTGTGTAGTTTCGTTTTCTTAAGTACCGGTTTAAGAACCGTTTAAGCACCGGAACCGTTTGAAAAATACCGAGTAGGTACTGGTATCGGATAAAACCCAACCAATACCCAACCCTAATACATATATACACACACACACACACACACACACACACACACACACACACACACACACACACACATATACATGCATACATACATAAGTTTGTAAGTTTGTCCAATAGCCAATTTTCAATTCCTCCCTTCCAGGAACAATCACTGCTATTAGCCTATGACAATGATCCAACGATTCAATCAGTTCCTGATGGAAAAAGTCCCAACCCAAAACCATTTTATTCAGATATAAAGGGGTTGGACAATGAAACTGAAACACTGGCCAATAGTGTAGGAGTTTTCACGTATATGTGTATATTTTACATTCTATCAGTAAGAGCAGAGTGTGAAGGTTGAGTTAGAGCAATAGCACAGCTGTACATAAAATATTGCAATCCACAACATAATGGGAGACATAGAGTTCAAAAGAGGACAAATTGTTGGTGTGCGTCTCACTGGCTCATCTGTGACCAGGAAAGCAAGTTTTTGTGGTCTATGGAGAGCTATGGTATCCAGAGTAATGTCGGCATACCACCACGTTGGAGTAACCACATCCAACAGGAGTAACTGTCGAAGCAAGAAGAAGCTGTCTGAAAGGGATGTCCAGATACTAACACGGATTGTATCCAAAATACAAAACCACAGCTGCCCAACTCACTGCCAAATTAAATGTGCACCTCGACTCTCCAGTTTCCACCTAAACTGTTTGACGGGAGCTCCACAGAGTCAATATTCATGGTCGGGCTGCTATAGCCAAACCTTTGGTCACTCGTGCCAATTCCAAATGTCAGTTTTAATGTTGCCAACAGTGCAAATCTTGGGCTGTGGACAATGTGAAACATGTATTGATCTCTGATGAGTCCGTGAGAGTTACGGTGTGGAGAAGCCCCAAAGAGGCTTAACACCCGGACTGTTGCTGCCCATAGTGAAGCACGGGGTGGATCATTGATGGTTTGGGCTGCAATATCATGGCATTCTCTACTGTGCTTGATAGGTGCGTCCACTGCCAAGGACTATCATCCATTCTGGAGGACCATGTGCACCCAATGGTTCAAACATTGTACCCTGAAGTTGGTGCCCTGTATCAGCATGATAATGCACCAATACACACAGCAAGACTTGTGAAAATAATTTGATGAACATAAAAGTGAAGTTGAACATCTCCCATGGCCTGCACAGTCACCAGATTTAAATATGTATGAGCCACTTTGGGTTTTTTTGAAGAAGCAAGTCAGAAAATGTTTTCCTCCACCAGCATCACATAGTGACATGGCCACTGTTCTGGAAGAGGAATGGATCAAAATCCCTCTGGCCACCGCAAGACTTGTATCTGTCATTCCAAAGACAAACTGATGCTGGATTGGGCACAAAAGGAGGCCCTACACCATACCAACAAATCATTGTGGTGGAAAACCAGGTGTTTCAGTTTCATTGTCCAACCGCTATCACAGTAAAGCCTGTTTTATGCTTCTGCGTCGAATCGACGGCGTACCCCCGCGGACCCCTCTGCGTCGACGCGAACCTCGACGCGACCCCTCCGCCGTAGCTTGACGTGCACCTCCAAAAAATTTTAACTACGCGTCGCGGTGACGCAGACCGCAGGGGCTGTGATTGGTCAGATTATACATCATTTCCGGAGTAAAATATATTAAAATAGAAAACAGTCATTTTAAATTGTCATAAAATATGTTTTGTTTTATTGTTTTTTATATACTAAACACAGCCTTGGTGAGCAGAAGAGACTTCTTTTAAAAACATTAAAAATCTTACCGATCTAAAACTTTTGACCGGTAGTGTATATGTATATATTTATATATATTCTTTTCTTTTTTTGTTGTTGCTAGAAATAAACTTCAATCAATCAAATCAATGTTTGTTTTGAAAAAAAGTTTGTTGTTTATTTACAATACAATGTTCACGGGTACATCATGGATATCAAGTAATTAACCAAGTCTGCCACGGGACACTACATTATCCTGCCATGGCACCGTGGTCGAACCCATTTTGTAGCCCAACCCGGTGATCTTTGCACCCGAAGATAAAATCTTTAAAGTCACTGCCAGTCTCTGAGCGAGGTCAGTAGGCATACTGTGTGTAGTCTGATGCTGTATTAACGGCTTTAAACGATGAACAAGATCGTCAAATCGACCTTTCGACATCCGAAAATACTTAAAGTGCATTTCTTCGTCCAAGTCCCTCAGCGGTCGAACAACCGTAACAAATTCGCCAATCCTTCCCCTGTCTTCGTGCACTGGTCGTACAGACCACCTTCGCTGACGTCTTTTTCTTCTACGATTAAACATTTGCAATAAAATCATTTGTTGTTCAACGTTGATTAGCTCCAGCTGCAACAACACTCTCTCTCTTTCGCTCGCCATTGTCGGAAATGAAAAAGCGGAACCGGCGCATGGAACCGGCGCATGGAACCAAAACAAACTAGGAAAGAGATTCGCGAACCACACCACCCCCCTAGCGTTCTGGCGGTGAAATGCACCGCGATGCAACGCAACCCGACGCAGAACCATAAAACGGTCACGACGCCGTTGGAGTGACGGCGTAGCTACGCCGTGGAGTTGACGCAGAAGCATAATGAGGGCTTAAGGGAGAAAAAAAAAAAGACAATTGCAAGTTTCATGCTATCTTAATAGTTTGTCATTATTGTTTTTTTTTAATTCTTAGAAAAGAAAATAATATAAGTTTTGTTAAAACGATAATTTAACCTTTTTATGATAATGCTAGGTAGGGGAGGGTGATATGACCAAAATATTGTAAAACAATATGAGTAATAGCGATATATATCACAATATAGTTTATATCACAATATATATTTTAACAAGTTTTTATATAAAACATTTATACCATTCCATTTTCATAAATCTCATCACCAATTTTAATATCACAAAAAAAACGTAATACTAGCCAAGCTCACAAAGTAAAAAATAAAAAATAAAATGCTCACTGAAGAGAAGCAAACAGTCAGTGATAAAGTAGAAACAAAGAAATCAATTTCAAGTAATATTATATGTAATATATATGACGATACTTGCAAAGGTGGGCACATTCTGAGACCATAAGTAACGCTGCACTGCACCTACATGTCTACTAGCTCTCATTAGAGTGTTAGTAGAGTATCAGTAGACTGGTAGGGTTAGGGTTAGAATAAGTTGACATGTAGTTGCAAAGTTACTTGTAGTCAGTAGAATGTCTGGATGACCATCACAATAAAGAGTTAGCAGATATTAAGCAGACAGTCTACTAATACTCTAATGACTGCTAGTTGACATGTCGTTGCAAAGTTGCTTATAGTTAGTAGAATGTTCAAAAGGGACCATCTAAATAGTGTATTTGAGTTTAGTACTTGTAATTCAGTAGTCACCCTCTATCCATCTAATTCCACCAGGTTGAACGAGCCGAAAATGTCGGAGGCGGAACGGCAGGCGCTGGAGAGCGAGCGCGCGGACCGCAGCCTGTTCGTGCAGGAGCTGCTGCTGTCCACACTAATGCGAGAAGAGAGCTCGTCTTCCGACGAGGACGAAAGGCGAGACTTTGCTGACTTCGGCGCCATGGGCTGCGTGGACATCATGCCTTTAGACGTGGCTCTGGAGAGCCTCAACCTGAAGGAGAGCTCCACAGGCAAGGAGCCTCCACCACCTCCTCTTTGATGATATCCCACCACAACGCAGACAATGTCCTCTGTGCTGTAACTGCCAATGACGGTGGGCAAAAAACACAGCTCTCTCTAATTTTTTTTTTCTTTTTTTTTTTCTTTTCTTTTTTTTTTTGGTGATTGTAATTTCAGGTCTGTCACCTTTGTTACATTGTATAAATCCATGAAAGGAGAGCGAGAGGAAAAAAAAATCTAAATACATCAGAACAGGCGTGTGAGAGAGTGAGCGAAACCGAGAGACAGATAATCGGGGCGAGAGAAAACAAGAAATATAAATATATAAATATATATAAGTTGATAATCAATTCCACATAACTAATTTTTTTCCTTTAGCAGGTGAGCGTAGGTATCTGTGGCAGACCTCTGCTTCCTGTGTCTTGCAAAAGGCTCTCCTTATAAATACTCCACATTCAAAAACTGAAGAGGAAACAAGAGACCTTCTCTAATGAAGCTGCTGTGTGTATTTATGAATATTAATGAATAAAAGTGCTTGGATGGTTTACCATAACTACTGCATGAGGTTATTTGCAGCGTGCATGATTTTTAATGACCTTGTCATTAAAAAGGCAAAATATCCCAAAGCTTTCTTTAACTTTATTTTCCCCAGGGTTACTTGAACAGAAGCCCACTTGAAATGGGTGAAATATCAAAAGATGTAGGATTTTTATTTAATTTAAATTTTTTATATGGAAATCGACCGCAAAATTGGAACCTGCATTAGCTTCGCGAGAAAAACTGCTTAACTGCTTTTGTCACTCGGCTCCAATCTGCCTCTCCTTGTCTGTGACACTACAGAGCGCAACAGTGACCGCTCGCTTTATCAGCAACATGGGTTTTTCACATTCATTTTCTTCAAAAGGATTAAAAAAGAATAATTGTTTAGCCATTAACAAAACCAACAAACTCCGAGATGAATCGCAAAATTGCAAACTTGAATTTGTATTTAAAAATGAAAAGGTATGGAAAAAAAGATGAATGTACAAGGCTGTATACTTAGATTCAGTGATGGATTGAACTCCTCAACCCATCAAAGCATTGTGAATGACATAATCAAATAAAAATAAAGTGTAATACGAATATTTAATAAATAACTACGACCGCTGGACCGACGACGAGGCTTTATTCAACTTCTATGCGGAGGATGAAATCCAGCGGGAACTGGAAAGTCGCGCGCAGGCCTACATCATAGGAGTAATTTGCCTAATCTTCACAGTACTTTAGACCGCAATAGAAACGCAGACAGCAACAGGTCCGAAATTTTTTTTTTAAATAATTGTTCTGGGTAATTTCGATGGAAACACGGCTTTATTGTCATTGTAAGGCTAAAAATATTACATTTCATTGTATATTTATTGCAAAATAATTTAACAAATATAGAGGTAATTTAATTTAAGGAGTGAAAATGGAATGAAAATGCAAATTCTCTATGAAACAGCAGTGGCTCTGGGAGGCATTCTTATTGGTGGTTGGCCGGTTTGGAAAAGAGATTAGAACACCCATCCGTAAAAATAATAATAAATAAATCTCATTGACTGCATGCAAATGTTTGTCTGAACAGACTCATTAAGAGCCGTTGATTCAAATTAAAAATCTTAGTGTGACCGGTCCTTTACTTGATTATGTCTTTCATGGAGCTTTATGGGAACTCCTTCACATTTTTGTTTCTTTTCATATATATATATATATATATATATATATATATATATAGTAGCAGTGAAGCCTTTATTTAATTTAATTTTTTTTAATCAAACTGCGCTCATTGTAGATCTGTTTACATGTTCTTGTTAAAAATCCATTTCTGTTTGGAGGAAGTAAATAGGATTTATACTTCGGAAACCTTACTGTTGCGCTCTGTAGGACGTAAAAATGGTCTGTCCTGATTGGGCGTGGCAAATTAACACATTAAATGTCTTGTTGCCTACGAGTAAAAGAATAAGACGGGTATTGACAAAAGATAACCTGCTTTTTACCATTTTAACTAGACGTCGATGTCTTAGTGTCTGTGTAACCAGATGTACTCTCTAACTTATGCACCTGTACAGACAAGTTAAGCTCTCCATTGTCATTTCGCTCTACTCCTCACATTTCTGCTTTTAGTACGCTTGGAACCCATCTCTCTTCTTCGGTAAAGGAGGGCACGAGATTTGCCACGCTACAGGCTTTATGTTGAACTTCTCAAAAGAGTGACATGCTTACATACTCTGCTAATAGACAGCACCTTCTATTTATTCTGGGTTTTTTTTCTCTTTTTTTTCTTTCTTTTTTTAAGCTTTGTGATTGGTCATGCCACCTCCATGCCTATACTCTTTATCCTCTATGTAAAATACAATGAGATGTATATGGAATTTGTGCGTTAACTTTCATAATGGATCTAGGACATGGGCAGGCTTTCTTTTTTAATGTAAATTTAGAATACTACAATAAAAACGGCGCACAGCTTTTGATGAAAACCAAACCCCATCCTCTTACTCTCTGTGACTTTGGTCTGAATACTAGTCACATGAACCTATTTAGAAACTCATCATACAGCCTAGTAAAACACCACTGATTGTTTTTAAATAGATTTTTCATATCGCCTCCATAGTTGTATCCCAAATGATGTACTGTGTACTAGTGCATGAATTTTAGAAGGGTTGTATCGGTGCTCCTTCCGCTACGGAAAAAAAGCTGAGCGGTTTTTTTTCCCGGCTAAACAAGTAAAACACCTGGGTAAGGTAAGTGTGCTTCTTGTGAGTTTTCAGTGTGAACACATCACACTTTCATACTACAAAATAGCATACATATGCAAATCTTGTCAATCTTTGGTCAAACAGGTTGTCCCGCCCCAAACTCGCACAATTGTTTTGGACAGAAGTTAAAATATTGGACTAAATAGTATAAGGTATTTAGTGTAAAAAAATCGCACTTCATCTCTAAGCTTTATTAAGAAAAGTAACACATTCAAGCCCATAAATATTAAAGATGCTGCTTTAAAACCGAAAAAAGTGCTTGACTTGTCAACCGTTTGTCCACCACAGGCAATTATCACGAACACCAATAAGACTTCAGCCCTCGAGCCTCAAGATACCTGATGCCATTTTACCACGGGCACTTCGGCACAAGAAGTTTTGTGCAAGCTACAATTGATCGTCTCTGTGAATCGTGCCTTGGTTTGGAACAACTGTCCTTGTCAGTTCACCGGCTATTGTTAGATCTAAATATTACCCTTGGGATGCCTCTCATGCCTTACAGTGGCCTTTCCACCAAAATAACTCTTTGTGAGAAACTACATAATACAAATTATTCAAAACCAAATCATTCTTAGAATGAAGAGAAATGAGTTTAGCTTAAGTTCTTTGAAGTAGTAAGTAGTAAATAAAGCCTTATTTTACTGCATTGTTGTATTTAAATCCACAGGCCAATGAATGATGGATCCCGATTCCCTACACATGGAGGATTCACATATATTCCTTTTAAATATACCGAAAGGAAACTCTAAAAACGAAAGACTTTATAATGTTACAAAATGGTTCCAAATAAATGCTATACTTTTTACTTACTTTCCATTCATCAAAGAATACTGGGGGAAATAAATATATGAATAAAAAAACATTAAGCAGCACAAATGTTTTCAACATTAACAGGTTGGTTGATTGATTTCACTTTTTTAACTTTAGTTCGTGTGTAATGTTGCTGTTTGAGCATAAACAACATGTTACAATGCTCAAAGTTCAGAGCAAAGGGAGATATTTGCTTTTAAAGAAATCACTGGGACTACACAACATTCCTCCAGGGTTAGTGACATCACCAACCCTAGATTTTACATAAGCCCCGCCCCCTGAACACGATTTACAGATTATCAAGACAGAATATGCTAATCAATGACTAGAATATAACTACACATAAGATACATAAATTAATCAACTAACCTTTCAGAAATGTCCTGTTGCTTCTACATGTCACTTCTTCTTGAGTCTCTCCATCATTGTCTGAATCCGGTCTGAACATAAAAGGCTAAAAGTTTTTTAAATTTTCAGTGCATGTCAGTGTGAGTGCAAGCTGTTGAAGCTCCGCCCTCTGCCCAAGAGCAGCAGCTCATTTGCATTTAAAGGAACACACACAAAACGGTGCGTTTTTGCTCACCCTCAAAAAGTGACAATTTTAACATGCTATATAAAAATATCTGTGGGGTATTTTTGAGCTAAAACTTCACATACACACTTTACATTTTACATCTTGTGAAAAGGGCATTATAGCGCCCCTTTAATGTTCCTTGAGCAGCAAATCATCACATTAGAATGATTTCTGAAGGAACATGTGACACTGAAGACTGAAGTAATGATGCTGAAATTTTAGCTTTGCCATCACTGCAATAAATAAAACATTTAAATAAGGAAAAATGGGAAAAGGTAAATTTAAATTATATATCACAATATTATTTATTTACTGTATTTTTTATCAAATGAAATAAACTCAGCCTTGGTGAGCATATCAAAAACGTTTAAAAAGTGTTACTGCCCCCAAGCTTTTAGACTTGTTTGTACCCGTGTGTGTGTGTATGTATATATATATATACAGTACTGTGCAAAAGTCTTAGGCATGTTAATATCCCCCCCCCCCCTCCCCTGTCAGTTTTAAGTCAGTTAAAAGTTAAATATCAGTTTACATTTCCAAACATTCTTTTTGCCATTAATTGTAATAACCCAGTGAGATTTGTGTATGCACAAGGAGTCTGACAACAGCCGGTATGATCTGATCTCACCATCATCGAGTCCGTCTGTGATTACATGAAGAAACAGAAAAAAACTGAGACAGACTAAATCCAGAAGAACTGCGGGAACGTCTCCAAGATGCTTGAAGAAACCTTTCTGCAAAGCTACCTGAAAAACTATGCGCAAGTGTACCTGGACAAAAGCTGTTTTAAACGCATTTTGATTTGAATTAGTTAACAAAAGTTAAATCATGAATAAATTCAATTTATATTAACATGCCTAAGACTTTTGCACAGTACTGTGTGTGTGTGTGTGTGTGTGTGTGTGTGTGTGTGTGTGTGTGTGTGTGTGTGTGTGTGTGTGTGTGTGTGTGTGTGTGGAATAGGTTTTTAAAGGTGTACAAAGTCATTATGTATAGTTGGTTGATCCTGAACAGTGGTCTTTGGATATTAATACTGCGAGAGGAAACCACCTGTATGCAAACAGGAAACTGATATTATTTTTTTTACTTTAAGTGAACTACTTTGTGCACCTTTAAAGGTATGAATATAATTTGCAACATATAAACAATATTGTAAGACATACCACTTTTATTAAATGCACAGTATTACAAGGAACATTTCCACTGACTGCAGAGAAGCTTCTCACAGGATGCACAAGCATAGAGTACTGACACCTAAAGCCATGAGAGATTGAGTCTTCCGGCAGCGCGCGCGCACACACACACTCACTCACTCACTCACTCACTCACTCACTCACTCACTCACTCACTCACTCACTCACTCACTCACTCACTCACTCACTCACTCACTCACTCACTCACTCACTCACAACCAGTGATCCATCTAAACCAATAAAAGAAAAGTGGAACATAAATGTTCAAGTCTAATTGCCTAAACAAGTGCATTTCACAAAGAAATGTCCAGATTATATTCCATCCCAAAATCAGAAGGAAAAAAAAATCGTAATTGTTCTAAAAAGAGTATTTTGTTTACATGTATTCTTTTTCTTTTGATTTTGGGGTGACCAGTACATTTCCCGACAGTTTTAATGGGATTGATCCAACTGAGCAAAAAAAAATAATAAAAAAAAATAACTTGGGTTACAAGATAAATAATGCATAAACAGTGTTCCAGTGCTCAATCACAGTTCTTCTTTCATATACAATGTTAAGAGCTTTTCAGAAATTAAACAAGGATGGGGGTTCTCTTGGCTCTTTCCCCATGGATGTGAATCAACCCTCAGTTAAACAAAAAATAAAAAGGGCGCAGTAAGTGTTGGTAACGTCAAATTGTTTACTACACAGGGGAAAAGGCTAGTTGATTAATTACAGATATAAAAAAAAAAATTATAATCATATTTTCATTATGAACAACCACAGGAAAAAGAACACACACTGTTACGAAAAATAAACTGTACACTCACATATTGCCAGAGGCCCATTAGATGTTTTTTCTTCTCTTTATAATGTCACACATTTGACGTGATGCCTGTTTAAAACAGAATATATAGAGAACATACTATTTATATAGACATCTATTAGAACTGTACAGAATGGATTATAAAGTACAGGCTGGCTATTAGAACAGACAGAAATCTGTATAGCAAAAAATGGAGAAAATGCCATGTTTGTTCAATAAAGTCTTCATGTAAAGTCAGTCTGCCACAACAGAAGAAACATTGTTTAGCGTAACTGACCGAATACATTTCTCCAATATCTGTAACATTAGCAAATAATCCCCTTCAATGTAAATAACCTCTTTCAGTGCATTTTTTTTTTTTTTTTTTTTTGCAGTGCTTACAATTGTAGGGTGAAAACTACAAAAATATGAGCAGTACATCTATAAAGAAAGTGCAAAGCTCTAAGAGGTCATAAGTCACTGCTCAAAAGATCATGACCGTAACGACCGACACTTGACTCGATTGGACACTGTTTGACGACTCGTGATGTCGGCTGTTAAAAGTAGGTCCTGCCAATAAACTGTTTGGAAAGAATTTGACATCAGTGTACAAACAATGATTGATCCTGCTCATGTATATTTACAGTCTAATTGCATATATACAGACGCTTTCAAAGCAACACTTCTCCAGTTCTTCACACCTTGAAGAATCAGTCAGTCGGTGCAAAATCTGTTGCTGGGGACCACGAGGAGCCCCATCAATCTGAATTGGAAAAAAAAGGAAAAACGTTTACTCCTGCAGAGGAGGACAAGTCGAGGACTATAGCCCTGGAATTCGTCATCAGTAATGATAGTCAGGTTAAAGAACTCGACGAGATTTTGTTTTACCCGGCTTGGTTTTACAGATACAACTGAATCGAATGTGTACTTTTTGTAATATTAAAGTAAGCCCTAAGTATGAACAACAGTAATAGTGACGCTTGCCTAAGCAAACTCCACTTTGGAAATACTTAGTGCATTCAGAAAGTATTTAGATTCCTTCATTTTTTATGTTTCACCCTTAAGGTGCATTCACAGTAGTGTAATCTTGTGGACAAAAACAATGTCCATTTTCAATAGTGTAATGATGTATAAAGCATGGCTCACACAGAAGAGCTCACACAATTCCTATTGAAGTGACTGGATTTCTCCTGTGAAAATTCACAGTGCTAAATGTTTACCCTAAAAGTGAAAATTAAAATAAATTTTTAACCTATTAAAATAGGTTTTCACCTCAGTCTACACTCCATATCACATAACCGAACTGTCACATGGGCTGTGCGAAGTGTGTGATTGCACAGGGCTTTTATAACAACATGGCCATCTAGACTAGAGAAAGTGAAGACCAACTGATCAACCTAATTTATATTCAAAATTGTAAGCAAGCACGAATGTTGAATACAGACTACTGCCATCTGCTGGAATAGCCAGTTATTTCCTCTCATGCAGAAACAGAACATAAGTGCTAGTTGGCCGTTGGCTGTTGTGTCCAAGCTCACCTTTTTGGCTGATGCGAGGTGACAATATTTATCTTTCGTCGCCGCTAATTCTTTGATGTCAGTTTGGTGTGTTGTGGGCTTAACTCTTACCGGGCCTCTCAAATTTATAAAAAAAAACAAAAAAAACTGAAATATCACATTGCCACAAGTATTCAGACTCTTTGCTGAGACACTTTAGCTCAGAATCCCATTTCTCTGGATCATCTTTGAGATATATCTACACTTCGACTGGAGTCCACCTGTGGCTAATTGAATTGATTGGACGAGATTTGGAAATGCACACACCTGTCTATTTTAGGCCTAACTAACAGATGAAAATGTATATCAAGGTAAAACCAAGCCATGATGTCAAATGAATTGCCTGCAGAGCTCAGAGACAGGTTTGTGTGGAGGCACAGATCTGGGAATAGCTGTTGTATTGAAGGTCCCCAAAAGCACAGTGGCCTCTATAATTTCTAAACGGAAGCCTCTCCTCAGTCCAAGACCGATGAAAGCATGCTTGGAAATTGCACAAAACAGCAGCTAAATGACTCTCAGACTGAGAAACATGATTCTCTGGTCGGATGAAACTAAATTCTGAGCATCACATGTGGAGGAAACCAGGCACCTCTTGTCACCTGTGCAATACCATCCCAACGGTGAAGCAGTGGGGGTGTTTTTCAGGCGCAGGGACTGAGAAACTGGTCAATATAGAAGGAAAGCTGCAGAGCCCTCAAGACTTTAGACTGGTCCAAAGGTTCACCTCCAAACTAAGCACACAGCCAAGACAATGCAAGTGTGGCTTAGGGACAACTCTATGAATGTTCTCGAGTGACTCAACCAGAGCTCAAAAATGAACCCAATGAATCAAACATCTCCGGAGAGACCTGACAATCTCTGTCCACCAACAGTCCCCATCCAACCTGACATAGCTTGAAAGAATTCGCAGAGAATAAGGCAGAAAATCCTTAAATCCAGTTGCGCAAAGCGTGTCACATCACATCCAAAAATACTCTAGGATGTAATCGCTACCGAAAGTGATTTAGCCGAGTACTGAGATAAGGGTCTGAATACTTAAATCATTGTGATATTTCAGTTTTTTTTTATACATTTGCAAAGTTTTCACAAATTTGTTACTTTCTTTGGAGTGTTGACTGATATGATTTTTTTTTTTTTCATAGGGCTGCAACATAACGAAAAAAAAAAAAAAAAAAAAAGAGACAGTTTCTAAATACTTTCCAAAGGCAATGTATAATGTCATCTGATAATAACAATTAAAGTTTCCATTTAGTCCTTTGTAGTCCTCCTCTGGTAACTTGTTTGGTGGGGTTGGAACACAAGTTGAATCGGGACAGTCCCTTCATTGGGTCTTCCTGTCGTGACCTCAGGGACAGTACGACTTGTGTCATTCTCACATGAACATTCACTTCAGAGTGCCCACCAAGCCCATCGCTTTGAAACGGACCATATTACATTGAAAACAAATCGATCATAGATTATCACATACACATATTATTAAGCAGTTATTTCGCAATTGTTACATAAACGTAATAATGAATAATCAGAGAGCAAATAAATCCAGCTGTTCAGGCAGGTTGGTTGCATTATGGACAACATCTATGGTTTGTTCTCCCCAGGAACAGTTAAGATAAAAATCTTCAGTCTTTGCAAAGGCAAGGTCCATCAAATTGCAACATGACAATGATAAGGGCGCCTACACACTAGTTTATGCCATGTCGGAGAACGCTGGGAATTCGTCGATTTGATGCTCTGTTATGTGACCAAAAGTGGAGAGAATTTGACTGCAACGCGCTCTGACGTAGGCATCCGTAGACCAATGAGAATCTCAGGGAGACGGGTCCACTTGTGCTTTCAGAAATCCAATTGGTTGTATTTCCAGCTTGATTTCAAACTGACCCAGCTCTGTCCATACATCTATTCTCCAAAACCTATGTATATTGGGCTGAAGGCAGGGAAATACCACGGACGGATGGTCAGTCCATCAGATCAATTTCTAGTGTGTAAGCACCCTAAGGTAAAAAAAAAAAAAGAAAGATGTTACCATTGACTGACACAAGAACAGCATCTCTCCCATTGTTCTTCGAACCACAGTTCGAGAGACAAGTGCCCTTTGAATCAGAACTTCAGCGCATATGGCCAGGGAGCCAAACAAAGTCTGAGAAATGTCAGTGCCACTGCTGGTGACTTTGCCTCTGTGCTCACTCCAAACACTATGTCCAACCTCAAGCCTCTTCCGAAGCAAAAAAAAACCAATAAAAAATTGGAGGAGTCTTTGTCGCTGTGCTTCTATTACAAAGTTCGCACTGAGTTAGATGGTGCACTGAGACGTCCAAAAACGCCTTTCATCAACCTCAGCGTTAGACATCAAAACTTGGCACAGAATAGTCTAAAATGATATCAGATGTGTTTAAAAAAATTCCAAATGAAACATGAATGGCAGTTCCATGATTGTTACTCGATAATTTGCGGTATGAATAGTATTGCGTTCTGCCAGAATGTCGCCAGGGTGTCATCAGCGGTTGTGCTAATGGCTGGGTCCTCATCAAGTCCAAATTTTGTCCATCTCGATAAACAAATGGTGACAGAAAAACAAGTGTAAACTTTCCCAAACCGAGTTACCTTTTTCAAAAAGGTTCTAAAACACAAGGTCTGCATTGTCTCTGATTCATATTTACAACAATCAGATGTTTCCGTCCGTAGACCATTTGGGTTTTTTAGAAAACACAATGATGCAGTACAGATATGGACATGTCCAGACATGGAAAAACTCAAAGCAATGCACACAGTCAACTTTAAGGCCTTTAGTCTATGTGGTGAGAAGGCTGAAGCACAAGCCATTTTTATGAAAACACAGACACACACACACACACACACACACACACACACACACACACACACACACACACACACACACACACACACACACACACACACACACACACACACACACACACACACACACACACACACACACACAATCTATTTTCAATCACTCAAGTTATATTCCATCCCTTACTCCTTTTATACCATGCATTCACACACTCTTCCTTACTAACAATTACACACCCATACTGGCAAACGGATCAGCCCAGGATGTCCAGGTAAACAGGCGATGCCTTGGCCAGGCTCTGGAGCAGATTGTGGATTTCTTTGATGTTGAGTCTCATGTAGGGCTCCCTCTGCCAGCAGCCCAGCATTAGGTCATACACCTCTTTGGGGCAAGTACGAGGTCTCTGCAACACCCGTCCCTGTGTGATACACTCGATCACCTGCAGGAGGCAGCACAAACACGGTCCAGAATGACAACTGAATGCAGGCTTCTCTAAGGGTGCATCAGTCTGCCTAGAAACAGTAGTTTTTACAAGGTAAAACTAATCGCTGTGTGTGAATGATCAAACTTCCCTTGTGAATATATAAGATACAGATTATGTATGATTAGGTATGTAACATCTGATGTCTTACCTCGTTGTTTGAGAGCTGGTACCAGGGTTGCTTGCCGTAGGTAAAGATTTCCCAGAGTACCACACCCAGACTCCAAACGTCACTCTCTGTGGTGAATCTCCTGTACATGATGCTCTCTGGGGGCATCCAGCGGATGGGCAGCATGGTGTGACCACCCACCTGATAGAAGACATACAGATTCACAGTGGGTTCAGTGACTGATAGAAGCACGTGCACTTGTTATATCCATCTACCATTTCAATAATAGTGTCTCTGTAATAAGCTAAGTAAACTATATACATTTAAGGGATGCACAATATATTAGTACTATATTAGTTATCTGCCAATAATGGAGATGTTTTAATTGTATGAATTGGTTGACATTTGATATTTAATTGTGCATGCTAACTTAGCTTATTTTGACATTTAAATGACCTTTGTCATCATCTAACAATTAATGTTAATATTTAAAAACACTAATAATTTAACACTGTTAAAAAAATAGGTACAGTACTGTATTGCAGTGTTCTGTCATCAGTATCTATCAATAGATAATAGACATTTATTTTTTAAAACAATATTATTTGCATACTAAAGGACTATTGGTAGCACTTTATTTTACAATTTGCATGTACACTACCGTTCGTTTGGGATCAGTAATATATATATATATATATATATATATATATATATATATATATATATATATATATATATACATATACATACATATATAATTTTTTTTAAAGAAATTAACAATTTTATTTAGCATTAAATTGGTAAAAAAAAAATAATAATACAGTAAAAACATTAATAATGTTACTAATGATTTCAATCATTTTCTATTCATCAAAGAATCCTGAACAAAAAAATTAAGCAGCACAACTGTTTTCAACATTGATGATAATAAGAAATGTGTCTTGAGCACCAAATCAGCCTATTAGAATGATTTCTGAATGATCATGTGACACTGATCCTGGAGTAATGATGCTGAAAAATCAGCTTTGTCATCACATGAATAAATTACATTTTAAAATCATTTAAATAGAAAATAGTTATTTTAAATTGTAATAATATTCCACAATATTACTGTTTTTACTGTATTTTAATCAAATTTTGAGAGCATAATAACTTTTAAAAAATTGGTAACACTTCAAACAAGGTAACACTTTGAAGCCCATGCTTATGATGAATTATAGCATTTATACTTATTTATAAGTATTACTATTCTATAAATATATTCATAAAGACTCATTAAGACCTATATTGCATTATAAGAACAATTATAGTTACATTTATATTATTTTTATAATTACTTATAAGGTATGCATTTGAATTTTCAATATGCATGCTCATAATCCATTATATACTGATTTATAAATGATAAAATATTAAATAGTTCCAGTGTTTTCTGTACCAATTAGTTATCAGTTATGTCTTTAATGGCTAATGTTTGCATTCGAGGTCATGAATGGTAATTTTAATTTGTTAAAATCTATATCTCCTCAGCCATATGCATGGCATTGCTTATAGCAGTTTGGAAGTATCTTTAAAAAATATATATTGTTGCTAGTATAACATTAAAAAAAGATACTTTTTTCAACTGTTTGTATTAATGATTTCTGTTTTGTTTGTTTGTATTACAGAAATGATTGTTCATTAGTTACATTTACAAGTAAACAACGTAAAAAGTATAATGAGCACATCTTCATGATTTATTAACATTTGCTTTAGGAAAATTGAATCCTATGTTTTCACTTTACTATTTACTACTAGCTATCAGTGATGCATTTATAGAGGTTAGTAACTGTATTATCACTCACAATAAGTATTTATATGAACACAATTGCCCCACGGCTATTTATAAGGCTGCATCTTTATAAATATATTCCTGTAACCATACGACTGCCTAATTAATACTTAAAAATCAGTGTATAATGGATTATGAGCATGCGCATTGAAAAGGCAAATGCATAACTTAAAAGTAATTCGAAAAAAATTATATAAATACAAAAATATAACTATAACTGTTCTTATAATGCAGCATAGGTCTTAATGGGTCTTTATTAATGTATTTATAACATAGTTATACTTACTTATAAATAAGTATAAATGGAGCAATAATTCATTATAAGCATGGTCTTCATAGAAAGTGTTACCTTTATGGTGCCAACCCCAAACTTTTGAACAGTCATGTAATTTCAATAACTGGGTAATAACTAGGTAATACCATTGAACATAAACCTAAACCTAAGTTCCCTTAAATTACAACCAGAATAGTTCCAAATCAAGTTGTGTGCTATACCAAGTCTTCTGAAGCTACAGAATAGCTTGTGGAGAACAGAAAGGATTCATTGTCAAGCTTCCCCTCTATTGCAGCTCTCAAGTACCAGATGCCATTGGTTCTTGTGTATCATGACTAATCACAATGTGGCAGAACTGAATATGCAGAAGTGTAAATGAGACTGGAGAGCTAACACAGAAGGGAATATTTTCAACAATTTTGGGTCTCTTTCACAAAGTTATGGTTTCAAAAGACCTGGAATAGCATGAGGATGAGTAAGTGATGATAAATGTCATATTTAGGTGAACAATTCATTAGATAGCACAATTAACTTTCCACTCATTCAAGACCAGAAGAATAGGAATTGTGGCATTGAAAATCATGCTTGCATATATGGGAGACACTTCATCCACCCTCAGATTGAGCATATGGGGCATTAGCAGCATAACAGAGAGAATTAGCTTGATATGAAACATGCAGTTTGCAGCTAATGTCTAATATAAGTCCACCAGGTGCCTGCTGACTACAGTGCTTTGCCACAATGCCTAGTTTATCGCAAAAAACCTAAAACAGTTTGACCTCATTATCTTGACATTGCATTGCAGGATTCCTGGAAATCATGCAATGACAAAATCCTGTTTTTTCCTCTTGTTATACAGCAGAGGAAGCTGATATTCCTTCATCACACACACACACACACACACACACACACACACACACACACACACACACACGGCTGCTGACACAGCAGAGTGTTTCCGGCTGTGTTGGCAGCATGCAGGTTTGGGAGAGCCCTTCAGTGTCAGATGGTCTGGGCTTTTTCTGGAAGAACTCACTGTGGGGAACTGTTGGTTTTTGAGGCACTTTCATATTTACAGTATTTAATCAGCTGTTCAGATGCATGCATTTAAATAATTATTAGTCATAATAAATCATAAAAACAAAAGTGTTCATGAGAAAAATGATCAGTCATAAATCAGTCATATTATCCATTATGGACATATAAACTGCCCTTTGCTTTTAGAGGTTCATTTTTTCCCTATGTAAGATCTGTGTTCAACAAATTAGAACAGATTTTCAAAAAACTGACAAATAAGAAATGTCAGGAAACAAAAGGAAGAGGTGGGATTGGGAAATAATAACCCAAACTAGAACTGACTTTAGGTTATAATCGACCTCTGACAGTTGGTTGAACTGCTGAGAACCAATAACTAGCTCTGTGACACTTTCAAGTCAATGCTCTGCTTGAGCAGCCCATGTCAACCTCGACTCAAACGCCATGAGTTTTTGGGACTACCTTTTTATTCCAATGGCAGATAGAGATAAAGTGGAAGGAGGCAGTAGAGTGTTTGGAAACAATCATCATTTGGTACAGATATGCTAGTGTCATTCACTTTCATCCAATCATAAACCACTTTAAAAGTCCTCTAGCATATTTTGTTGCATCACGTGTTCATATTTGCATTCACACATCGTAAATGTTTAAGCAAAGAGTTGTGGGCCTGTGGACCAGTTCTCGGAGAGTTTCTGTGTTCACACTCCTCAGTGGTTTAGTTTGAGCACCCAATAAGAATGTATGGATAGGCAGCATTTTAATAGGCTGGTTCTAATTCGTTTTGAAATGATTGGTTCTGAACACTGTAATATGTCATTTGTTGTGCTATTAGTGGCAACACAATTGCAATATTTTTACTTGGGCGTCACGACATGGCTACATTGGCTCAATCAAAAGTTTTCTTCAAAAACAGTCTTTCTTTTTGCAATTCTGTTTGGAGTCGCAAATTAAAAAAATGCAGCTTTGAGCAATGTAACAGCATGAACAGCTACCTTTTTTTTTGCTGTAACAGATAACCAAAGCAAAATATGTTTTTATATATTTTAAGTAACTGAGAGAGAGAGAGAGAGAGAGAATAGTTCATTCACATTAATAGTTAATTCATACTGATCAACAAACCCTATGGAAGTAATTTAGTGTCTTTGAAAAAAAAAAAGCATGTTGAATTACACAAAGTAAAAAATTAAAAAAGCACCGCATTAACAGTGCTTGTATTTTAATGTATTGTATTTTCAGGGCTTGCATTTTGTGGGCTGAAATTCACAATGACTCTATATTTAAGCTGTGAATATTTAATCTGAAAACATTTCACACACAATTTCATTATTAAAAATTCAATAATCCATATTCACCCTCCAGATTTCATTTAAAAAATATTTTTAAATATTTTATATTTAAAATGCCACCTATAACAGCACAAGAAATTTGCGGTCCATTTTATTTTCCGTTCCATTTTTCTTTACAAATTTGCTTTTACCAATTCAGTGGTTCAAATTCAGAAGAATATTCAAAATTGATATACCGGTAATCAATTTTGGGAGATGTATAGTGTACAAATGTAATAATTTAAGAATCAACCGGTGAAAAATTTATATGTCTAAAATCTGTCCCTTCAATCTATATGGTGGATAATTTTGTTAACACTGTTGTCCATGTTTGTTAAAAGGAATTTATTATCTATAATTCTTTTTTTATATAATTATTTTATTTCTGTATGATCATATATAGATAGATATATAGATTTAAATGAAATAAGAAATTTTTGGTATATTTGGGTTCCTCAGACTAAAAGGACCATAGCAATATGGACATTTCCGAAGTGACCCAAACTTACCCTATAGTAGTCGGTGCTGTACACATCTCTGGACATGCCAAAGTCTCCTATCTTGACAAGCAGGTTCTCTCCCACCAAGCAGTTACGTGTGGCCAGGTCTCTGTGCACAAAATGCTGTGAGGCCAGATACACCATGCCTGCTGCTATCTGCTGAGCAATGTGCAACATCTGAGGCTGAGTCAACTCCACCATCAAACTCTGCTGTCCGTCCGCCATCAGCACCGCATCTGGACCATGCGCCCTGAGAGAGAGAGAGAGAGAGAGAGAGGATGAAAATATGTGTATGATCAAGTGTATATAATCATGTGTATGACTGAAAAAAGTTGAAGATCATAAAGCGGACGACACACGTTTACATGAAAAGCCATGTAAAGCCATATTAAATTTTTCAACTTACTTAGACTTAAACTTTACAGATCAACTGAACAATTTCTTTATTGAAATAATCCATGTTCTTTAGAATTATTAGCTTCACATTTCTTGCCCCAAAAACTTCCATTGTATATGCATTGCTTTACACAAATGCTGGTAAAAGGAGTCGGAATGAGCAAATTTTCAAAAATGAAGCGCGAGAAGCGAGCAGAGAAAAACTGCACATGGATAAAAGAAATGTACTCCTCACAGAAAATGCACAAATAAAGATACTTTTAGAAAAAATTGACAAAATTGACATTTTTCACTTGTTTTGCCTGTAGCTCAGATTCAGCCTGTGCGCATTCCGACTCCTTTTGCTAGCACGGGCCACAAATATTTGCTTTCCAAACCTGTATGACTTTCTTTTTCTGTAGAACACATGAGAAGATACTTTGGTAACACTTTATTTCATTGGTCCACTTTAGACATTCTACTAACTATAAGCAACTTTGCAAATACATGTCAAATAACTCTCATTAGAGTTTTAGTAAGCTGTCTGCTTAATATCTGCTAACACTTTATTTTGAGTTATTAGTTATTATTAGTCCCTCAACAGACATTCTAGTGACTTTAAGTAACTTTGCAACTACATGTCAACTTATTTTACTTAACCCTGACACCTAACACCTAACCTAACAGTCTACTACAGTCTACTAAAACTCTAATGAGAGTTAGTTGACATGTTGTTGCAAAGTTACTTATAGCTAGTAAAATGTCTAAAGTGGAGCAAGGTAGGTTTGGACCTCACTAACTTTCACTCTAAGGACAAAAGTAAGAATTCATACAACATGAGAGTAAATGATGAAAAAAATATATTTGGGGATGAACCTTTAACTTGTATGTAACCTAGACCTTGTCTAAAACATCAATGTTTATAAAAACTGTAAGTGTGGGTGTTATAAACGCTCTCATGCAAACCTGAGAAACTTGTTGAGGTCTCCATGTTTCATGTATTCAAACACCATGATGAGGGGGTCACTTTCTACACACACGCCATAAAACTTGACAATGTGGTCATGCTGCAAGTTGGTAAGGAGCTCCGCTTCTCTGTGGAAATCTGCTCGCCCACTTTCGCTGGCCTCTTTCAGAGTCTGTGAGATAAGAAAGCCATGTATTTTCTCTAACTTGTATTATCTCTTATGTATATACTTGAAATTATTTGCGTAATTTCAATGAATGTTTTGTTGTTTAAATATACCATACCTTAACAGCCACCAAAATCTTCTCTTGGTCAGGAGACAAGTTATAGCATTCAGCCAAGAACACTTTTCCAAAAGCCCCTTCTCCAAGCTCCCTCTTTAGCAGAATGTTGTGACGCTTTATGTGTTGGACAACTGCAAAACAAATAACACTTGTAGTTAAAACTAGATTTTTACTATTTGAGTGATGGTTGTTCATATAAAAACTAGGGCATCGTGGGCAGCTGTCAGGGTTCTGTCATCAATTACTCCCCCTCATGTTGTTCCAAACCCGTAAGACTTTCGTTCGTCTTCGTAAAACAAATGAAGTTTGAAATGAAAATGAAATGATCTTTTTAATGAAATCTGAGCAATTTGTGTCCCTCCATTGACAGCTACGTAACTACCACTTCGTAAAACTAATCCATATGAATTGAGAGGTTTAGTCCAAATTTTCTGAGGAGACTCGATCGCTTTATATGATGAACAGATTTAATTTAGGCTTTATTCACATATAAACATTGATCAGCAAATATAAACAGAAGCTCAACCGAACCTGCTTGACGCATGAAAACAAACCTCATTGGTTCTTGTGGAAGCGCAAACGTGCTGTGCAACGCATTGGTTCTTCATATGGATTAGTTTTATGATCTCTTTATGAACTTTTTGAAGCGTCAAAGTGGTAGTTGCGTAGCTGTCAGTGGAGGAACAGAAATTGCTCAGATTTCATCAAAGAGATCTTCATTTGTGTTCCAAAGATGAACGAAAGTCTTACAGGGTTGTAATGACATGAGGGTGAGTAATTAATGATTGATAATAATTTTTGGGTGAACTATCCCTTTAAGTGTTGTTGTTATGTAAAAATACATAATTCAGAGAGAAAATGTAGAGCAAGACTTGAGTTTCTCCATTAGTTGTTGATTGGATTGTAAAAAGTGAGCTTGTGTACTGGAATGTGATTGGCTAAATCACTGTAACATGTTCCAGTATTATTTTAGAATCATTGATATTTTATTATAGTAGTTTTTATATATATATATTTTTTATTATAATTATTATACAGTATAAAATGTTAATGTCTATATTTTATTCTTCTATATTTTCAGAAATGTAGAAATTTAGTTGTGTCTTTTTGTCATTTTTGTTAGTTTTATTTTTTTTATTTTTTTTTTATGTTCATTTTATTTCAGATAATGACATTTTTATGGTTTTAGTTTATGTCTTACTTTTATTTAATGATAACCTTGGCGCAGCCTTGCATACATCAGAAGAGAGATGTGACTCATATCACAGGAAGAGTAATTTATGGCATTAAAGATAGATAATGTTAGAGGTCAAAAAAATATATGTACGGATTAACCATTCATAATAAGACCATTAATATGCAATAATAAAATAAATAAGGTACATTTTGATTTCATGCTAACATAACCCTACATATGAGCTGCTCTGTGGGATGCTTGCCTTAGCAAACACCACTAATGACTGATCAGGTTGGTAAGATACAAATTAACTGTGTTGGATCCTAAAATTTGAATGAAGAATGCTTGCTGAAATGTACAGTCTAAAAGTGATTAAGTTACACAGCGTCAGCCATCCCTGATATCATCGCCATGGTGATAGAAGGGGAGGTTACTATGACAACTGACCAGTGGTAACCTAGGCTGGAATCTATTGCAGAGAATGGAGTGGGGCCACTGACGGCCCAGCACACCACGGGAACTCACGAGTGTCCGATTTCAGCATACTGCCAGGGTTGCGGAAGTACTGGGGGTTCTCGATGACTGGAATCTTTGTCATTCCGATAATAACAGCATCTGGGCCCATCTCCGAGGATGATGGCGTGTTGTTGCCATTGGAAACATGGTGGAGCGGGCTGGCCGAGTCGTCGTCATTACTGATGACAGATGAGGAGCCTGGTGGAGAGGGCAAAAAAGCCCAGACAATAATCCATAGAAATGAAAAGCCTTCGCTGGGTCAATACACATGAATAAACATACCATACAAATGCGTTCAAAAAAGTGTATTATTATAAGAGGAAACAATAATTATTATTTTGAATAAATATTAAAATTAATATTATTCTATGTTATTATTCTATATTTGTGGTCTGTAGGTTACTGTAATAGATAATGTTATATGCCAGCCATTAATAAAGTCTTTTTACTTTACATAATGTGACAACATTTCTGAGTGAAACAAGATATTCAACTAGAAAAAAATTGTAGACCAGGACTTTTTATTTTCCAATGAGAACTGAAAAGTGGGCGTTCCATATTAGAATAGAGACAGACCTGAAAGTTAACAAAGTTACACGACAACGACGTACTAAAAACAGAAACATTTTTCCTTTGCGTTCCTTTGTCTCTGTTCACACGGATCAGCGGAAATGACTAAAAGCGCTGTGTTATGCTGCCAGGCCAGTAGCTGGCAATGTCACTTTGTAAAGAAAAACTACACGCCTAGACTGCACATGTAATACGCATACGCATAACTTCACTAATTTCACAAATTCGTGTTTTTGTAGTTTACACAGAAAGGATAACGGTATCGTTTTAAAAAACTTTGAAATGTTTTCAAAAGTTTTTTTTCAGGCCCCTAAAACACAGCTGTCTTGTAAATGAATGGCCAAAATGCATAAAAGGTTTTCCATTTTATTGTGTAAACGGCTCCTAAAATGTTTGCTAAAACAATGCCTAAATTGATTTAAAATAACATACATGGGATCATCGTACACCAGGTATATGTATTAAGAAGGTAAATAGGGTCCATTTTGATTTCATGTTGACAGAAGTGAAAAGATTTAAATGATGAACTTACCTTTCATACCAAACTTGGAGCTTCTACCATATTTGAGGAAAACTAACATAACGATGCATCCAGTTAAAGCAACCACAGCTATCCCAACCACTATGTAAACCTAGAATATAAAAACACACAGTAGATTTTACTCTAGCAAGCGCGACTCCAATCTGGGGTCAGTTTGAATTGATTTAGCACAGTAAACCTAACAAATTTATAGAAGTAACATTGTATCAAAGAAAGACACTTACTATATATTGAAATCACTTGCTACTACAATATTGTTGCAAATGTAAATTTTCCAATAATATATCAAACAATTAATGGAATATTCCTGGTGAATATATGTTAAGCTCTGTCAACAGTATCTGAGGCTTTCTGTCGATTACCACTGATGACAATAATGTGACTTCTCTCTCAGTTTGTATAAGCAAACAAAAAATAATGCGTTCTTACAAATGAAGTCTTTGGGGAAAAATTCATCCACCTACAAAAGTAATACCACCTCAAAAAAAGAAAGATTAAAAGATGAAATGAAAAGAAAAAAAAAGATTTAGGCAACTTTACAGATCAAATAAACATTATTTTCTGAAGCTCTTAAACAAAAGTACAAGAGTCATTTATTTGCTTTCAAACTCTCTGGAAAGCTGGCCCCACTGACTAAGTATAAACTGAAAGAACAATTTTTGGTTACACTTTAAGGTGTCTTTGTTACACTTTAATTAGGTTTGGTTTAGGGTTAGTTGCATGAAATTATGCATAATTTATAGTTATTACTATAGTAACTACATGTAACATATGTAGCAAAGACACTGTAAAATAAAGTGTTACCCAATTTTCTATAGTAATTGACAGCAGGCCACAGATGTTGTTGATAGAAGTCAAGACGTATTTAACCTGGAATGTTCCCTTAATTGCTCTATACAAAAACATACCGCAACTTTGTCCTCCAGTTGTGGGGTTTCTTAAAAACAGACAAAACAAATAACAGTAAGTATTCGATTGCAGTTCAAAATCTGAAGGTTTGAACAAATACATATAAATGGTGAGTAATAAAGGAAAAAACAACTGTCTTACCTGGATTAAATGTTGTGTCTGTGTTACATCATTTAAATGGAAAGAAAATTCGAAATTAATTATTCAGTGATAAATATCATTCTATAAAACTGTATTTTAGCAATGTTTTTATTTTTTCAGCAGCTGGGTAAATCTAATGAAAACTGATAAGAAATGTCTATAAAATATTTCACCCCATTATCATATGAAACTATATTTTGCATAAAGAAAATGCAGTCTAAACTAAAGTCTCGAAAAAACAGTCTTACCTGGACTAAATGTTGTGTCTGTGTTACATCATTTAAATGGAAAAAAAATCAAAATGAATTATTCAGTGATAAATATCATTCTATAAACTGTATTTTAGCAATGTTTTAATTTTTTCAGCAGCTGGGTAAATCTAATGAAAACTGATAAGAAATGTCTACGAAATAGTTCACCCCATTATCATATGAAACTATATTTTGCATAAAGAAAATGCAGTCTAAAATAAAGTCTCTTTTTACAACTATGATTTTTTTGCATTGTGGCATTATTTTCATGGCAATTAAGCACAAACTCCAAATGCCAGTAATGCGAAAATTTGAATATTACTTAAAATGTATGATAAATTATTTATAAAGGTGTGTTGTAAAGTGAAATGTCAAGTATAATATTTGTTGCTCTGAACTTAATAATAATTTAAAATAAATAATTGCATGTGAACAGGATGATTTTCATGACTTCATGATTAAATCTGTCACTGTGCCACCTGCGACGACTACACCCTTATGGAGGGCTTCAGGTGCGGGCTGGACGGGCTTCCTGATGCCCCAGGGGAATACCTGCTGGATGTTAGCTGAGTACATAAACTTCACGATCTGGGTGGATGTATCCTCTTTTACTGTGGGCGAAGCTGAAAGAGATACCATTACCATCGTCCAGCCCCACCTTGCTCGCGTTACCGTGCCAGGTCCAGAGCCCAGCCAACCGCCCCCCACGCCATGCACAAACATTAAGCCAGAGCCCACCGCAGACGGGGAGCTCAAATCTGCCGCGATGGACGAGCCAGACAAGAGGACTAAGCCAACTATCGCCTTGGAGCCTGAGCCCCACAGTGAGTCTGGCCAGGTGTGTGAGCCGGCAAAATCCTGTGCCACCGTGGAAGTGCTAGTGGAGGTTGAGGGAATGGAGGAGGACCACTCCCACGCTCCCACCACTGAGAGTGAGCTGTTACTGACCTTTATCATCACCGCTGGTCCTGCCCAGCTGTAAGTCTTCTATGTCTTCATTGCCGCTAGTTCCGCCCTGCGTAAAGCCTGTTTCATCACCCTGTACAAAGTCTGTGTCATCGTTGTTGATCCCACCCAACCTCCCTTTCCCGCCTCCGCTTTGCAATTCAGCCAGTCCATCAGCCACATCTTTGTTGGTTTCCTTGAGCACCTCAATTTCTCCCCTAACGGCACTCAGTTGTGTTGATCTGCATCAGGTCTTTCAGTCACCAGCATCGCCCAGGCAAGTGGATCTCCGGCTCCGCCTCTACCTCCTGATCCCTTCACTCCACCTCGGTCCGTTGACCTGTCGGCTCCACCTTGGATCCTCCCTCCCTCAGCTTCAACAGATACCATCATCCTTACGGCTCCAATGGGCTCCCTCGTCCATCTGGCTCTGCCTTGGTCAGACTTTACCCTCCCTGAGCCAAGAACTTAGACGTCTGGCCGTCTGGTTCTGCCTTCCCCCTGGCTCCACCTTGGTCCTCAGTCCCACCGGCTTCACCTCAGTCATCAGGCACCCTGGCTCCACCTCGGACGCTCATTGCTGCGGTTCTGCCTCGGCCTCCAGGACCATCGGTGTTGCCCGGTCCCATCTGTTCTCCGTCTGCATCCAGGGTACCACTACCATCGGCTTCATCTCCATCAGTCACGCTCCAGGTGTTGTCAGCCAAGTCTCCACTATGGCTCCTCCCTCCGTCGACTCCACCGTGGGCTTTCATCCTGGCTGTGCTCTGGATTCTCGCCTGACTACTCCTCCATTCCTGGCCTGCCTGGCTCCTCCCCCCATCATTACCACCTTGATACTTGGTAACCATGGCACTTTGTCTGCCTTCTTCCTCCTTGGATTACAGTAATGAAGCACAGTTATGAAGAATTTAGCTGGGAAATGTGCTTACTTGTCATCAAAAATACTGTCACTATGCTAAAAATATTAAAGGTCTTAAACAGATTTCTTCATGCAAAATATAATTCATTTATTTATTTTGATCTTAGGGTGAAAGTTTTTTGTTGGGGAGTGATTTCCTTTAAAAAGATTCATCCAGCTTACTTGTTTTAAAAATTTTGCTTGCTATAATTCACCAAAATTATCTTACCGTAATAGAACTCTCCCTCTGTGGAAACAAAAATATGACTGCAGTTTGCTTGCACACTATAATAAGCTGTATTATTTTATAACATAATAATAAATCACATTATAGAGCCATACCTGTCCCTGAGTGGTCCACATCAGGTATATGCATGAAGTGTGCTGACACGTTTCCGCTGTCCTCTCCGAACTCATTGCTGGCCACCAGCGTGTAAATGCCGTTATGAATGTGAGTGGGAATGACAAGCTGCAGACAGCCGTGGTACTCCGTATCTGTGATTTCATGGATTTCGGTCCTAATGTACTGCTGCTCCTCCAGCAGCTTTCCCTCGTGGTACCAGTGCAGATCAGGCTTTGGGTTGCCTGTCACAGTGAAAGGGATGCACCAGTCCTGGTTCCTCACAGGCTGGTATAGCTGCACTATAGTAGGGGGAACTGACCCAGAAGAAAGAAGAAGGAGCAGAGGAACGAGAAAGAAGGAAAGCGGGGAGGAGAGGAAGTGTAATCACAGGATGTTTCACAGGAGTAAACAAGAGGAACGTGGAAAAATTTGCTGTAGTTTGACGACAGGAAAGTGTCTGACAGCACATGGAATGGAGGGGCAGTAAAGAAGGATTCTAGGGTGAGAAATACAAGAGAATGATAAGAAATGAAGAGGCTTACTGTAATATTACAAAACAACATGAAGAAACATGCAATGCATAACCAAAAGCAAAATGGATAAAAGGATGTCGTCAAAGACTAAAAGCTGGTTGTTAACTGGTTTGTCACTGTTAAGTTAAGAGAAAAATTAGATGTTATGTTAGCAGCAGAATTTCCAAGCTGCTCATCAAGATGCAATGAGCCATGTTTGATGTCAATTAATTGAAAAGTATTTTTTTCTTGCATTTGTTCTGGGCGTTTGCAATGTGCTATGTTTGAATTGCAAGCATGAATTGTATGGCTTCAGGACATTTGAATATGTTTTAAAGCTTGCCAGCCCCAGTTTACTGTACAAATAAACTACCGTTCAAACGTTAGACATTTAAAAAATATAATTAATTTTTGTGATGACAAAACTGAATTTCCAGCAGCCGTTATTCCAGTCTTCAGAGTCACATGATCCTTCATAAATCTTTCTAATATTCTGATTTGGTGTTCAAATCATGATAAAAATGTTTTCAGGATTATTTGATTCTTTCAGGCAAGTTCAAAAGAACAGCATTTATTCGATTTTTTTTCTCTAAAATCTTACTGGCACTTTTTTAAATGCACACCTTGCTGAATACTGGCCCCAATCTTTTGAATGGTAGTTTATTTTGTTTTATGGAAAAGAACAGCTTGGACCTTGTGCTAAACATCTGCTTTTGTGTTCCAGGAATTGGAAGCGTTAGGAATGATATGAAGGTGAGTAAATAATCTTCATTGAATCTGACTGAAATCTTCATTTTTCCTTTATGTTTCAACTATTCCTTTAACTATGAAAGTAGCAATAATAACCACATAAAATAAAATGGGTAAATTCTACCAGAAGGCTTAAAGCTTACTATTGAGTGGGAAAGCGTTGAAAAGTTTTTCAAGCAGTATTATGCAACAATGTGAGTTTTGTGAGGCCCAGTAGACTAATGTGATAGCTTGAGGGGAAACTTCCTGAATCTTAAGCATTTGGCACATTTTCAAATGTATCTTGAGCTCTTTAAAACCGCCCAATAGTTTTATTCTCTTAAAGAAAGCCATCTAATCTCCACACACATGCATGTCAAATGACCCAGAACCTCAAATTCAGTTTGAAATCCTATTATTTTGTCAAAATGTCAAAATATAACTGGAAGACATCAAACATACAAATCATAGAAAAATATTAATTACTTACAATGTTTGTGAGTGTGACTGCTCAATGACATGAATTATTTTTCACAAATTCTGAGAAGCAAATTGTACCTTTAATAAACAGCCACATTCCACCACTGAAATAATAATGGAAAATGGTAAAACGATTAGAGGTTGAGTGATTTTTACTTACAGCCCCAATTGAAAGTTTGGACACACTTGACTTGAATTTATGTTCCTTGCACTTTTGATCTAATGGTTTATGTTTGACTGCTTCAAATTTGTTTCGTAGACAAAAATAAATTGTGCCTACATTCAGTATCAACTGCCCTTCAAAATTACAGTAGCCTATATAGTTCGTTTTTTTTATTTTTTTTATAGATGTATTGGAGCAGATTGTGAAAGAAAGACAGTCAACAAGTGTCTAGCAAACATGTGAACTCCTTCAATACTGTTTAAAATTAGGATGCGCCTCATGATTTTGGCTGAGGGAAGCCCAGAGTGTGCAGAGCTATAAATGTTGACCATGTAAAGGGCAAAGGGTGGCGACTTTTAAGCTAGAATATAAGACACTTTAGATTGAAAATTTTTCACAACATAATTCCCATACTTCCATCTCTTTTATTTCATAGTTTTGACGACTTTACTTTTATTTCAAAATTTGGAACATAGTCTGATGGAAACCTAAAATTGAAAGGCGCAGTAAGCGATTTATGAGAAATACTGTTGACATTTGAAATCAACCCAAACAAACACACCCCTCCCTTCATTGCTCCGCCCTCAAAATGCACGAACACACAATGCAAGAGTGGATGTATATCCACGTCTATGAGAGTGATTCGTTGATATTGTGTTGCCCGCGCATGCGCAACATCCTATGGGTTCTGTACAGGAAACAGAAATTATTAGTTCATCTCTCGAGTCTTCGGGTTTGGGTCCGGTCTTTCTTTCTTCCCATCAGTCCCATAGAGGCTATGCTGTCAGTACCAGAAAGAGAAATGATTAGTTCACCTCTCGAGTCTTCGGGTCTGATTCTTCTGAGTCTTTCGTTCTTTTGTCACATGATGTGATGTGACAGTGCAGGAGTCTGGACACAGAAATAGTGAATAATTCCCAAACTTTCTTACAAACAAGCGCATAGTCAGTTTTGACATGCAGTGACATGCTGCGCTTTTGGTCTCAAATTATAGCTTTCTTATTTCTTACAATTTATAATTTTTTTGAATTTCTGTCATGATGGTTCTTTTCCATATGAATGTGGTACTAAAGAGTTGGTAATGCTTTTAACTTTATCTATGATGGGGAAAATCACTTTGATAAAGATACCTATATATAGCCCAATAACAACATGCAGTTACGTGACATTAAACCGAACGACTCAAACCCGAGATAAGAACTAATTAATTCTGTCTCCGGTACCGACTGCACAGCTTCAGCCTATGGGGCTGTCACGTAATGAACGAACGACTCGAACCCGAAGACTCAAAAGATGAACTAATCAATTCTGTATCCGGTGCCGACTGCATAGCTCAGCCTATGGGGCTATCACGTGATGAACGAACGTCTTAGATCGGGAGGTGAGGTAAACTAACAGACTGCATAGCCTGAAGACCCAGATAAATTAATTAATTGTTTCTGTTTCTCATAATTTGGCCTTTTCTTTGCATTGCAATTTTTTTCTCATTCTAAATGCGATCAACATTTGATGTGTTTGGGGAATTTGGCTATCAACATGTAACATTTTAAAATACATTCTGCTGAAATGAACGAAATGACTCGAAAAAAGATTAGTTCATTTTGATGAACGAGATTCAAAGATCCGAGTCAGTAAAATGATCCGAACTTCCCACTACTATTCAATACACAAGAGTATACAAGCAAGAGTTTGATGTTAGTTGCGAGCAGAATACCAGCTCCAAACAAACATTGACTCAAAACTGTCCTGTTACTATAGCTAACATTACAATAACAGCATATCTTGGTTCAGTGATACATAGCAAAACCAATGTTACATTTTCAGGCCTTCCCGCTTAGGTCTCTCTAGCGCTTTTCCAATATTAACGTGGGTCCTCTTGCCTAATCATAAACCTTCTTTTTCCAGTGATATTCCACTGACCTTTTGTCTCTCAGCCATTTCTCTTTCTACAGTCTTAAAATGTCCCTCTTGCTCACTCTCTCTCCTCCCTCATCATGAGTGTAAACGCCCCCTACCGCTGATTGCCAAGTGTGTTGTGGTGCTCGGTCCGATCCACTTTCAACAGCATTTCTCAGAAATCACTTACTGCATGCTTAACATTTAACACTAGTATTGATTATTGAAGTATTGAGTTCTATATTCTCATGATGATATTGTTAAATTTTTTGAAAATTAAACATTTTAATTTAAATTTAGAAACCTGACAATAGGAGTATCCCATACATGGAAACATAACCACATGTTCTAGTCTTCTAATTCATGTTCATCAGCAGTGTTGGGAAAGGTAACTCTTTAAAAAAATATATCTAATTATGTTAAATTGTTACTTTTTAATGGAAATTAAGAAAACTGGCTGGTTTTTAAGTTCTTCTGTATAATCTACAGGATTGCACAATATAGGTACCTCTCAGAGAGATTTTCTTGCAGAGAAAATCTTTGGTCTTTTATTAGTTTATAAACTGTGATACATGAAATCAAATTCATCCTCTATGTAAGTGGTTTTCAGCTGTTTCGCCTTGAATAGTTTTCATTCATGGTGTAAAAGGATGAGGATGCAACGCAACCTGTCCATGTTGGCATCTGCCAAATTTGGATGGCTTCTAACCAAGTGAGAGATGGATTTGCACTAAAATACAATTCTACTGATTCATATGCCATTGCCAGTTATTTTTTAAGTGAAGAAATTAAGATCTGCACCAAGATCCAATAGTGATGTCCAATTCATGACATCACCCCTCAATGAATCGCTTGAACTGGTTCACAGTTTGCAATGAATGATTCATTTATGTAATTGACTGAAAGTTAATTACTCTCTGATTCAGTGATCCAGTTGGAGCAAGTCTAACAAGTTAACAAATCAACTAGTCTTGTGCAACAAAAAATAAGCCAAGAACTGGGAGTAATATGATCCTCAGAGCAGTGTACTGACTCCGAATGATTCATTTGTCGGACTGAGCTCTGTTCTATCTGAGTGACTAGGAGGACATTAAATCCCTCTCTCTTTAAATTGGTATTTTGAGCATGAGGAAGGAGCACGTTCAAATGAAAAAAATAATAATAATCAAATGTTATTAGTTTTATATAATTTTGGAATAATATTTATACTTTTACATAATTATGAAGTAATATTTCATCAACGTTTCTTTAAATCAAGTACAGAATTTGTGTGCTTGGTCTTAACCACTCGTCACCACTGAGCTCTAGGCCTTCTGTTAGAGGGGAACTGGAATGAAACTTAACTTGGGTCTCACTCAAATTAACAAAACAATGCAAAGCAAATCTACTTCTTCTGAGACTGAGTTCTTACAAAGAATATTGAGAAGGACTGAAGCCTCATTCTGGCCCACAATGTTCTCGGCACTACAGGTGAGCTCTCTGCCGTTGTCATCAGGTGAAAGTCCAATTAGAGTCAGCACAGACTGAAGCTCGATTTTGCTGATCTGTGAGAAAGAAACCATCAACTCGAATATGTTTATACATCAATCGAATATTGGCTATTGTTATGCTTCATAGAATTAGGTAGACTCCCTTTGAAACTTACACTTTTAAATTTACTGAAGAAAATCTAAACTTGGCCGTGTAAAACTCGTTACCATGATGCTAGGGTGTTATGAGTGAGTGCCAGGGTGTTGTTATGTGGTTTCTAGGGGATTCAGGGTCATTTATAAGTGGTTTCTTACTGACCAAAGTCAAGCAAGACCACCCAAACACTGAGAAAATTATACTTCTGACCAATTTTGGACCAACCAAAAATATTCTTTCATTTGTTACAGCCAAATTTACAACCCCATTTCCAGAAAAGTTAGGACATTTTGTAAAATGCAATAAAATCAAGAATCTGTGGTTTGTTAATTCTCTTGAACCTTTGTTTAACTGACAAAAAAAGACAAGATTTCCAATGTTTTTACTGACTGACTTAAGTGTATTTTGTAAATAAAAACCAATAGATTTTGACCATGATTTTGATGGCTGCAACACACTCCAAAAAAGTTAGGACAGTGGCATGTTTACCATTGTGTCACATCACCTTTACTTTTAATTACACTTTTTAATAGTTTGGGAATTGAGGATACTAAGTGTTGCATTTTTGCAAGTGGAATTTTTGCCCAATCTCACCTGATACAAGACCGCTGCTCAACAGTCTGTGGTCGTTTTTGTCGGATTCTCCTTTTCATGATTGGCCATACATTTTTAATAAGAGACAGATCTGGACTGCAGGCAGGCAGTCAAGCACATCCCTTCTACGGTGTAGAGTGTCTAAGAAACCACTCTGTTGTAGCACGTGCAGAATGAGGCCTGGCATTGAAATATGTCATCTTGATGGCAGTATAAGTCTCTGTACAATCCCAATATATGCCTTCACCTCAATGGTACCTTCACACATATGCAAGTCACCCATACCGTTTGCACTGATGAACCCCCATACCATGGCAGATGTTTGCTTTTGCACCGAATTCTTTGCAATCTTGCATTGAGAAATGTGATTTTTAAATTGTTTGAGAATTCTCTCATGAAATTTGGCAAAGCCATGACCAGTCTTTGCTTATAAAGATGTTCCTTTTACCCTCAATCCCCAAACCATCACCTATTACCAATTCACATACAAACAGTTTTGCTTAGGTATTCTATAGCCTTTTCACTTTTGTTTTGCCTCTGTCCCAACTTTTTTGGAGTGTGTTGCATCCATCAAAATCAAAATACAATTAGTTTGGTCAGTTTTGAAATTCTTTTCTTTGTACTTTTGTTAGTTAAATAAAGGTAAAAGAGAATTTACAAATCACAGATTCTTAATTTGATTGAATTTTATAAAATGTCCCAATTTCTCTGGAAATGGGACTGTATTTTATTTTTGTCTCAAATTTTATTTAAAATGTTATTTAATATAAATCAAAAGTATTTGCCCCAAGACAAAAACATTCAAAGAACAAATTGTATTTATTATAAAGACCATACTTATGTAATTAA
Source organism: Leuciscus leuciscus (assembly GCF_965113295.1). Lineage (NCBI taxonomy): Eukaryota > Metazoa > Chordata > Actinopteri > Cypriniformes > Leuciscidae > Leuciscus > Leuciscus leuciscus. The sequence goes on from NC_138729.1 coordinate 12,484,547, forward strand.
TATATTTTCTTTAGATATAAGCCAAATGTTACTTAAAAGGTCAACATAATAATATAACATAATTTCATTATAAACAAAAGCTAAATTAGCACAGCATAATATTAAAGTCGAATTTACACTTAAGATACAACTTAAATGTTTATTGTAATATCGTTTTAAAATATGCATTATATTTTCCTTTATGTACTAACAATTAAATTAAATTAATAAACCTCACAAACATTACTGCAGTCAGTAAAGCAAGCCAGTATGTTTTCTGCACATATGGTACCAAGTGAAAACACTCTTCAAAAATGTTTTTTTAATTTATTTTTCTCCTCTATGAGTCTATGAGATTTCTCATAAGTCTATGAGATGTTTTCAGTCATTTTATCACTAGGCAAAAAAACTTATCTTTTTGCTTACAAAATCATTCATATCTGTAGCACAAACTGTACTGGGCGAGTTACATGTCATACTCAGGGTTAGGATTAATGCTGTTTGTTATGCTCGCCATAGTCTTCTTTAACTATGCAGTGACACCAAACATCCCAGGTGAACAAAGCACCATTAACTGGAGCTAAATAATCCATGTTCTTATTCTACATCTCAGCATTTAATCTGTTTTACAGGCTGCTATACCATGTGTGAAGGCTCCTTTAATGTAAGCATAGTGAGCATTTTAAATATTAATGGAAACATAATGCTTTCACAGGGTAGAGTCAAGCATCTGTGGTTTCAGCGCTGTGATCAGTCATGATTTTTGAAAGCCCATTATAGGATGCTACAGAGATTAAATGTTTAAACGTATTTAATGTGTAAAACTGGCGCAAGGAGTAGAGAGGTTAAAACTGATGTGAGGATGGGAGATCCGTATTGCCTACGACAAGGTCTGTCATAAAACATGATCACTGTACTTCAGTTTAGCGTGTTAAACACTGTATTCTACGGAGCCCCTAGAGGGACATGGTGATGGAAAAAATACGAGATGGGAGAAAAAATAGATTCCAATGCTTTTGTGTTCCCACGAGAAACTTTGCGTTTGTTCGCAAAACCTTTGCGCTCCCCCAAGAAATTTTGCATTTGCGTGCAAAACTTTTGTGTTCTTTGTGAGTGAATGCAAAGTTTCTCGGGGGAATGCAAAACATTTGCGAGAGAACGCAAAAGCATTGACAAATAACTTTTCCTCAGATCTCATATTTTTTCCCCTATAGGGGCTCTGTAGACTTCCACCAAGTTTATCATCATGATCTAAGGTTACTTATGATTTTGTGGAAGATCTCATGATGCTATGCATCTTCAAAGAATAGTCAGTTTACAATCAAATCTTCTGAAGAGACATGATCAGTTTATATGATAAATGGATTAGGCTTTCATTCACACATAAACATTAATCAATACACATGCATAGAGCACATTAAACATGGCGTCCGAGAACCAATAAGGTTATTCTCGCTGGTCAAGAAAGAACGATTGAGCTTCTCTTTACCATATTTGATGTGTTTACCTATATGTATGTGTGTGTTAATAAAAAAAAGTATATGAATAAAAGCCTAAATTACATTACATTACAAATGTTCATCATATGAAGCGATCGTGTCTCTTCAGAAGACTTGGATTAAACCACTCAAATCATATGGATTGCTTTTACTCTTACCTTATCTGTTTATGAACTGTTTGAAGTGTCAAATAGATTTGATGGAATGAACTTTCAATGGAGGGACAGAAATATGTAAAGTTTTATTAAAATTATCTTAATTTGTATTTTTCAAATATAAATCAAAGTCTTAAGGGTTTGGTAACTGACAATAGAATTTTCATTTTTGGGTGAACTATCATTTAAAGGGGTCATGACATAGATTTTTAAATTTATTTTACTATGTTCCTTGAGGTTCACTTATAATGTTAATACTTTTTTTTTTGCACACACAATATGTATATATATATATATATATATATACACATGCATGCATGCAGAGGGTCAGAATGAAATAATATATACACTGAACAAAATTATAAACGCAACACTTTTGTTTTTGACCCCATTTTTCATGAGCTGAACTCAAAAATCTAAGACTTTTTCTATATACACAAAAGGCCTATTTCTCTCAAATATTGTTCACAAATCTGTTTAAATCTGTGTTAGTGAGCACTTCTCCCAAGTGCCGGGATAATCCATCCACCTCACAGGTGTGGCATATCAAGATGCTGATTAGACAGCATGATTATTGCACAGGTGTGCCTTAGGCTGGCCACAATAAAAGGCCACTCTTATTGGGGGCAAAAAATGGGGGCAAAAACAAAAGTGTTTATAATTTTGTTCAGTGCATATATATATATTATTTCATTCTGACCCTCTGTCTGAAATAATCAGTTTAAAACTTGTCAGTAAATTGCCACTGTTATGATTGGCTAACGCATAGGAAACAGTATCAACGCTCACTTGCTATTGCACATGCTTTGAAAACATTATCCATATACAACCATCATTTACTGACAAAGCATTATGAAATCATTTAGTGTTTTTCAAAATTAAAGTTGAGTTTGTGATGCAGCTTCTGTCAGATCCAATATAGTTGGCTGCTTCATCTTTCAACAAAAGTTTCTTTGCAAACTCTCCATGTGCCTCATTTACAAAACAAAATGCTTCATACAAACAAATAATCCTTCGACGCAAATCAGGACACCATTAAAATTAACCATCACTTGTTTCCAGTGCTGGGATCCTCCAAATTAATTTCTCATGTCATGACCCCTTTAACATCATGGCTATAATTACATCCGTCAACAAAAATTGGAATGTGAAGTAAAGTGCATTGCATTGTGGGATACAATACTGCACACAGTGTTTGAATACACATTTAGTAGGTTGACCACGTATTCTAAACCTATAGACAATTTGCAAGCTGCCAACAATATGCATACTGCAGAAACAGTAACAGCACTATGTTAGTTTGCTATTCCAACTAGCTTTATACTTAAAGGGCAAACAGGGTGTTACCTCATGGCTGGTTGAAAGAGGAGGGTGATCACTAGAATTTAAGCTCCAGGATAGCTCGGGGGTCGGGGATCCAGACACATTGCACATCACAGTAGCATCACTTCCTGCCATTAGACTGACGACAGCAGGGATGACCTCGACATGTGGATACTCTGAAATAAGGACAGAAATGTCAAGTTTTTAAGAACTATGCTTTAATACTTCTTACCACAAACTGTGCAAATTAGATGTGCATTAAGTGTGTTTGAGTTCCATTACTACATGACGGTAGAGTGAGTCTAGAGAGGGCTTTTGCCCCTCCTCCTTCCAGTAGACACTGCAGACCCTCTCTCTCACTATCATCCAACCAGACTTGGATCCAGATGTTCTCACATGCACATTGCAAAGGGTTCCCAGAGAGCAACCTATAGCAAACCCAAACAGATTCAGGAACCAAAGGCTGCTTTGTATGCTGCACAAACAGCCCACTGTACATAGTTTTGTAAGTGTTATTATTGAAAAGAAGATCTTACAAAGTCGACAAGTTTGAATTACGAATTGCCATCCAAGAGAGTGTTGATAAGTTATTGTCTCTGAGATTCCTACAAACAGAAAAAAAGAAAAGAAAAAAAGACTCAATTACTTGAAAGTAAAGATGTCTTTGAAAACATCACAGATTTGTTCAATAATTACATTTCAATTAAGTTTTTAAAAAATAGACTCACAGATATTGAAGTTTAGAATTGTTGAAGAAGGCCAACGTAGATACATATGTCAGGTGAGTATTGGTCACTGTTCTGTGGGAGACAGTAAATGCTCACATAAGTTCTGCTCTTCTATAAAGTGTCAATATTTTCTTAAAATATCAAATACTCACAAATTCCTGAGATTCGAGTAGAACTTCATATGGTCCTCGTTAATTGTAAATAGCCTTTTTTGATTTGAGATATAGCTGTGGAAAGCAAAAGGAATGACCTTACAAAAGTGCTGTGGTACATTGATGAATATACCACAATAGTATCATGATTTATTGAAGATGATTCTCATCTTCGTACAGTATATCATGATATTTAACTATCATGGCAATGGCATATGTTAAAAAACATAGTTGTACCATAGTACTGTGATTTATACACTATTGTTCAAAAGTTAATTTTTTTGTTGTTATGATTTTTAATGTTGTTCAAATAGGTCTCTTATGCTAGCCAGGGGTGCATTTATTTTATTAAAAATACAGTAAAAATAGTAATATTGTGAAATAGTTTTACAATTTAAAATAACTCTTTTCTATTTTAACATTTTTCCTTGTAAATTATTCCTGAGATGGCAAAGCTGAATTTTCAGCATCATATATATATATATATATATATATATATATATATATCAATCCTAATCAGTGCTGAAAACAGTTGTGCTGATTATTACTTGAGTGAACAAGTAAATACAAAAAAAACAGTAAACAAAAATCTGAATTCTTTAATGAATAGAAAGTTCAATGAAATAAAGTAACAATGCCTTTATTGTCAATTTCGATCAATTTCAAGCATCCTTGCTGAATAAAAATAAATCTTACTAAATCTAACGCTATTGTACTTCAAATAACTACTATGCTATTACCATGGCAGCCTACCTTGTAAAAAACTGATTTTTATTGTATTTTTGTTACTTTTTTATTAGTAAGTTTCAGTAGGCCTATTAGAATATATGAACTATGGGTAACTATATAATTAATAAAGACAATTGTTTTCAGTGAATATTGACCTTACAAAAAAGTACAGCATGGTATTTACATTGCAGTCTATTTTCAAGAAAATAATGATGCTTTTTTTTGCTAGCGTAATACGTTTCAGTAATATTATATGAGAACATAATTTAACAAGGTAGCTACGCGTCTAACAAATACATTCAAGTCAACTGTGTTCAAGGCGCACTGGCATGCAAAAACAGTGATTATAAAAATAGAGCAAAATTGAAAATATCAACAGGCAGTTCTCCTTTTTTTTCCAGAGACAGCTTAAATAGACGCACGGTAATTTGACATCAACCGTCACCATATGAACAAGTTAATAAAGGTGCGCGTGAAAAAGCTATGATTTCACTACAGCGCGCGCACATGCCTGGAGTGGGTCCAGTGAGCCGTTGTCGTGGAAACGGAGTGACATATTTGCGTAGGCGCCGATGCCTATTGCTCTGCGGACACGTTAGACTACTCCCCAACTAGCCTATACACAACAATTCATGGAATAATGTACGCGTAAAACAGAATTTTATTCGGAAATAACAGCAGTTTATAAGCGCTTCCCTCACGGCAGGCCTAAAGGAAATTTTTCCCCCAAGACCAAGACATTTGACGGTCTCTCAAGCCAGGCAGTGCTGCCTAATGCATATCAGATCATCACTGATTTAAATCTCTGTGAAGCGGACGCTCTATCTTCACCGATATGCATCTAATAGAGTTATGTCGTTATGTGGCCGATTTATACATTTGAGTGTAAGCCGATTGTGTTTTCTTTTCTTTCTTTTTTTTCTGCTATGGTAAGTCAGTTGAGGTGAGTCAGCAGCCCCACTAAATTATTCTCTGAGTGATCATCTTTACATATATATAACGTTAACGTTATAACGTATATAACGTATATATATATATATATATATATATATATATATATATATATATATATATATATATATACCTTTAGATATGCTATCATGTCAACTTATCGATTGTATACCGTGTCCCCGACACCTTCCCTTCAACCGCTCTCATCCTCTCTCACACACGACATGATGTCTGTTGCATGTCACCCTATGGTCTTGTTTGATGTCAAGAGCTCGTACGCACGCCCTGGATTATCGTAGCAAACTCCACACATGCTTGTAGCCGTGGCTGAAATGGTCAGGCTGTGGATGCCATGGAATAGCACTGCACTAAACTTATTTTGTCCCTCGACGAATTGAGGAATCTACCCACACACCTCACGCGCACACGCTCACAAACACACGCGCATGTTTTTTTTTTTTTTTTCTTTTTTTTTTTTTTTTTTTCCTTCACGCATCCGTGAAGCTGGAGGAGCAGGTCTCCCGGTTTATTTCTCACTAAAACACTGCACTTACATATCCGTAATGTTTTCCATATCAGACTCTGGCACCAAGACAGGGAAATCCTCGATCCCTGGTTCTTGATCGATACACGAGATCCTCGAGGCATTGCAAAAGCACGACACAGGACAAGCCGAGCTGAGCCTCAGCAGCCCGAATAAAACCCCACACAACCCCCAGCGAGCCATTCCATGAACCCCTGTGGTCATAGCAGGTCTAGCGCGATGCATTCACTGTTGTGTAATGTCTTGTAGTATTTTCAGCAATTCCGAGATGAGACGCCGCTGCTGTGGGATGCGCAAAGACGTTGTGCGCGACGCGAGACTGTCATGAGTGGCCTTTTCTGGTCTCCGCAGAAAGGTGATAACGCAACGGGGAAATGTTCGCGTGCCAATATGTTGCGCTATCCGGGTTTTGCTTCTTCCAGACGCGGTGGTAAAACGTGTGGCCGCAGGCTGTGTGTGTCTACGGGCTGCGGTGGTGACGCTGACGTCTCACATCCAGCGCTGAGGAAGAAAACAAGCGAGACAGTGTGCGTGTGCGCGCGCGTGTGAAGAGGCAGCAGCGCGTACCTGCAAGCGCCTATTGATTACCGACCGCATCTCCCTCAGCCATCGCTGTAATTACATGTGGAGGGGGACGTTAAGATGCTCTCAGCGATGTCATATCGGCAATAATTGATCACCTATGTTGTCAAGGGGCTATCTTTGGGAGATGCATATTGACAGGGACGAGGAGATTGGTATAGGCTGTCAAATATGTTTTTTTATTTTTATATTGAGTAATTTGGGAAATTGCTTGATTGTTTTCATTTGTTCGTCTGTTTAACCATTCAATATGAGCTGGCTGTGTTGCTTTTCCATCCTCTTTTCAGCAATCCTACCACAACTTCATGAATAGCCATTGGAGTGTGACGTGCTGTTTGACGCACAAGATGGGCTGCATCTAGAAAAATAATTACTAAACAAAAATGCCAGGATGTTTTTTTTTAGTTTTTTTTTTTTTACTGATGTCAGTCTCGCATTCCAATCGCAGTGTAGTCTATGGCAAGGATACGAAATAATATTAATAATAAATAATAAATTGTATTACTTTGTTTGGGGTGTTTACCGAATTATCAGTTTATGTGAACTGAAGGGAACGGGCGCGAGCGCTATGATGAATTCGGAAAATGCGCGTTTGAATCTCACATTTGACGTCCGTGTTCATCTTGTGAGAGAAGTTAGAGTCCATCTGCACTAGATTCCACGCGTTATATGAACATTTGAGTTAATTTCAGCTTGTGTACACACTGAGGGCCCTTGGTTTAGGAAATTACTATAGTAGCACAAGCCAAAAGATGAAGTGAAAGGTGACGGACTGTTATATTTTTTTACCAGGAGAGGGCGACAAATGCATAAGGCAACACTTTTTTTTTTTTTATCACGGTCAATGTGAGCTGCAATCACTATTTGATTTTTCCCTAAACACAATGATTACATTCCGGCCATTAAAGCCACCCTTTTGGTCTTAAAAAAGAGGCGCCAGTACAATATAAGATATGTCCTGTATTCGTATCGGTCTATATCAGTTTTACTGGGTTCTTTTGTAGCCTACTATTTTTTGCAATACAGTGTTAACCAAACCAGTCCAATGCGAAAGACATGAGACGGTGCACCTTGATCGACAGTAAATTTGTGAGTATATAAAACAAATTATAAATATTATATTTAAGATATATGATACCAAGCTGTTAAACGCCAAAGAAAACGACAGCGCTTCTCAGTTGCTATGACGATATCCTATAATGAAAGCGAATGCTAAGGGGCGGGGCAATTTCACAAGGCTGACAGACTCGTTACCCAATTAGATTGTTAGCCTTTATATTGACAGTCTTTTTAACCAATACAGCTGCGCGTTTGATTTCTGGCATAGCCAATCACGAAGCTAAAAAAATGCACGTAAACCTACAATGAAATCAAGGTAGAAGGCGCAGAAATTTCGGGCGAAAATTGGTGTGACGGAAGGGCTGCCTGCAGGTTTGTTAAATATTTTGAACCATATTACTACAAAGACTCTTCCGTTGGATATTGTGCTGTTATTTCCGGGAATAATAAATAACAGAAATGTCGAGCGTTAATTAGACCATTATAAACGTCGCCGTGCTGTAAATTAACCTGCTAGCTTGCTAAGACGAGCCTTTCTCAAAATGGAGAGTTTCCTGCTGTTCAGTCGCTACAGTCAACAGACAATAATTCCCCTCATACTATCCAACCAAAGCAGAGTCTTGCACGCAGAAACAAACTGTAACGTTATATAAAAAGAGGAACGTTAAATGGTCTAACCAAAACCCGTGTTGTCAATTTCCAAGCCATTTTGTGCCCATAGATCGTTTGTGCAAAAATAGGACGTTTGTTAAAAATGTTCAGACAGATGTTCTTGTTAAAGTCCGCAAAATTGACATGTATTTCACTTGTGAAGTTCAGTAAATGCAGCTGTGTTGTCAATTAATGAAGGCTTGTACTGTTATGGTAACTGTAACTGGAAGGCTAGCAGGCTAAATGCTAACGTTACTTGCGCACCATTTTGAAGCACCGGGCCTTGACACAGCCCTAAACTAGTCCTTATAACCAGTGTGAATGTTAGTTAACGTCAGGTCCCAAAATGCACGTTGCGTTTAAATGGTCTTGTATTTGATAAAATTAATTAAATTAGAATGTTTTTCTAATTGCTTTCTTTCTTGCATACGTTGTTTGTATTTTGAATTTGCTTTTAAAGTAACCGTATGCCTAACATATTTGCATATTATCAGACAAGAAAAATGACAGAAACGTTCTATGGTATATTACAATTTTTGTAGACATACACCGTGTTAATTCCATGGTATTCTATAAATTACCATGTAAATAACATTGTGCATGAAAAAGGTTATATTCAGTTCTATAGTAAGTACTTATATTATACCATGGTCCAGAGACTGACTTGTTTGACTCTCTAAAATAACATATTTTGGAGTGAACAGGATAAAACTGTAGGACAAGACTTGATTTTACTAATCTGGAAATGATTGGATTGTGAAAAGTTTTCTCTGTATCAGTGGTTTTCAACTGGTTAGTCGCTGGTTTATTCTGGGAAGTAATGGTGTTATATGCAAATAATGAAACTAACCATGTTATCATGTGTAGTTAGGATGAAAGAATAAACAGGCTTATCTTTTGCCATGCAGGACTCAGGAGAAAACACTTCCTGTGTTTTCTGTTGTTGTCAAAGTCCATTAGGACAGTCAAACACTCCAGTATTTTAGCATAAATTCATCGAATCATTTTCCTGTTCAGTCTAGATCATGTTAATAGTTTTGCATATTGTTGGGCCTATGTAGTTCTTCGTATAATCAATACATTTTAATTCTTGATTTTAAGGACTTTTACTTACATTTTGTACGATTCTGATACAGTGTTGGATCGCCACATAAATCAGAACCACTGACAGGTGGATGGAGGTGTTGAGAAATAAAGCCTTGTTGACATCATCTGAAAGTCGTTTTATATATGGAACAAGCTATTACCAAGGAAAGTTTGTTCATTAGGGATGCACCGATATGAAAAATTTGGCCGATACCATGTTCCAAGCACTTACAAACCTATACAAACATATACAATACAGTAGCCTAGTTTGAACCAATGTATTCCTTAACTTTTAAAATAAATTTTACACTCCTATGACCAACTTTCTTTATTAACACAAAAAAATCTATTGCCAGACAAATAAATAAGATAATGTCTAAATAATGCAAACTAGTCGTTGGACAGCGTTACTTGCAAAATAAAATCGATGGATAAATAAAATGGAATGGCCTCTGCATGGACAATAATACAATTATTTTAATTAAATCATATTGTTGATTAAAATAATATGAGAAAAATAAGTGCTGGTTGTTATTATTAATTATATTAATAGCCTAATTATTATTAAAAAGAAACATTTAAAAGTAATATTATCTACTGTTTCAAATAACAGCACTTAGCTGTGTGCGCTGAAGCTGAGCGAACACCGGTAAACTGAAGCGCTTTGTTAGCGGGTTAATTAAATCAACGAAACGCATCCTATATGAGATTAATCAGATATTTATACAACATGAACATAATATTACAACTTGTATCTGCACAAAATAACATGAACTTGAACTAAGTTATGTGCTAGTCAGGATATGTAACTCCTGTTGTGGATGCACTCTTCCCATAAGAACGCAATGAAACGTGGGCTAAACCCAAAGAATTCACAACATTTTATTACAGTAGTATTATAATGTTATGTAATATGACAGCCCCAATCATAGTTATTAATGTTATGCTTTGCTGTTTGAGCTGCATATGCTGAAGCTAAAGATGATCACCAGTAGCCTAAGCGTTTTACTACCGCGTTAACCAATGCATCCGATTTGAGAATATATAGGCCTTATATATATATATATATATATAATATAATATAATAGATACACACACACACACACACACACACACACACAAACACAAAATAGATATAATATTACAATTGCACTTACAAACTTACAATTTCACAAAACAAAAGGCTATCAAAAACAAAACAAAAAACTCAAATTATAAGCAAAAGCAAGAATGTTATCGATAACAATAACATTAAAATGAACACATCGGCCGATACCGATATGGTGGGCGATATATCGTGCATCCCGAGTATTCGTTAAATAAAGATATTTTTGATTTCAAGTGGACTTAAAAAGGGTATTTTCTGCATTGTTTTTAACACTCAACACACTGTCTCTTAGAGTGACCCGTCGAGGACAGCCTATTCCATTTTGACTGCTGGCTGAAGACAATGGAGACAAAAATTGATCAGCAGGAAGAAGAGACCACTTTCAGTAACATTGACACTAACGGTAATGTATAGTCTCTGAATAGAGTGCAACAGTGGCCACCCACTTTTTCTGTGGCTTTGGTTTTTTGGAAGTATTTTTCCCATAGGGATTTTATTAATTTTTTATGGCGACAAACGCAGGCAACTAAAGCACAAAGAATTCACAACATTTTGTAGTGTGCTCCATTATAATGTTAGTTTGGCAGATTGGCGCTACACATCTCGCACTTCATTGTATTTTTATCTACTTTATCAAGTGATTCCAGAGAGCCTGCACATTTTCTAAGCCATGACGAGAAAAAATAACACCGCTGGATTGTTAATCATCAATGTTTTTGTACCGCACAAAATGACCCAAAATAACCAATCAGGAAAAAAGAAATGTATTTTTTAAAGTCAAGGTGATCATCGTTTTCATGATCGATTGTTGCTGTCGCGTCCAAGTACTTGGGTGCTCTTGCATATCCCTATTAAAGAGTTAAAAGTCATGAACCAACCAACTAAAATCTGACAAAAAGGCAAAGGTACAACAAGATTGTGTTCTTAACTTTAATGGAGGAAAGAACTACAATCCCATGAAGCATTTTGAATGACAATCAAATTAAAAACGATGGCTTCATCATGCTGTCTGTCAGAGACAGAGATGTACCTTATACATAATTGACACTCAGGTCCTGTTTTTCCCTGCGATTAAGATGCGTTTTGGTCGGCGGCAATAGCCTCGTGGTTAGCGCGCCGACATATAGCGCACCTGCGCCTCTGGCGACCCGAATTTGATTCCCATGTCCTTTGCCGATCCCGTTCCCCTCTATCTCTACCCGACTCTTTCCTGTCAAAATCTCTACGGTTCTATCCAATAAAGGCACAAAAAGGCCAAAAACATAACTTAAAAAAAAGAAGCGTTTTGGTCGATTGGATCACAAGTGGACGACGCTAAATACAGGGGTAAACGGGGTCTAAAAAGTTTTGAGCTTGTCGACTTTAGACCACTTCCAGAGGTAGATGAAAACGCTCATGTGATCGAATGTGTTCAAACAGCCACAAAAGACAGCCTACTCTCTGCCTACTGACTTAATGTGTGAACATTATGGGAAGTGTGCTAGCCAGACGGGATTTAAACTTTGTCGGTTTGACGGTCGGAAAGTCGGATTTAAAGTTTGGTTTGAAGATGAAAAACATACCAAGCACAATCTTCTTTCACCATTACATTACCATTTCTAACACGCACTCACGGCTATCAGAGCAGAAACGAAAGCTTATAGAGCTCTCTCTGTTTTTCCGTTGTCTGTTCATACTGTATGTAAATTGCTCAAGCTTATTATGTCCGTAACATTGAAAATTTGAAAAAGCCTATACATTTATCTGCCCATTGACCCTCCCCTTGAAGAAATCAGGACAGAAGTGGTTGAAAGTGGACAAAAGATACAGATACGTTCTACTTGTGATTCAAACGTCCACAACACATCTTAATACCAAGTGTAAACAAGCCCTCATAAGCAATAAAAATGTATTTTATTTTTTTAATGTAAGTTTGATCACTATCCTCTCAGTTGTTTAAAAGATTAAGCCAATTATCAAAGTTTGATAAAATGTTGTTTCATTTTCCAATAAAAGATTATACATTTTTACATGATTTGCTAGCTACTCAGACCACCATTTTTTTTCATCTTCTCGGAAAGTGATAGCGCATTCAAAACATCCGATAGTGAGGATTTTTACAGGTAATGTGTGTACTCCCTGGACCTCTGCTTCTTGTAAATACAAAAAAAAATATTATATATTTATTATTATTATTATTGAGAACGGATGGATTGTTAGGTAATCATTTATTTATTACCCGGCAAGTATTTAGGGAAGTGATTGATTGCCCATGAGCTTATGTCAATGTAATCCAACTGACAGCCAGCCAACTTTTTGACAGATGTGATAACGTGCATGAGGGGTGAACTGTTTGATTTTTAGGGTAATTATAAAACAAGCTGGAGTTGTTCTAAATGCTTTTTGTGTAGTTCATTCTACTTATTTTACAGAATGAAGTTCAGGGCTTGTCATTAAGCCTTGTCATGTGCTTGTCCTTCAAACGAATAAATCGGTCATTCACTTGTCTGAGTAAAAAAAGTTGTTTTTTTTGTGGTGTAAATATAATTTATTCTGAAACAATATTCTTAGTTTATAATTATTCAACAATAACAATTAAAGTCGCCAATGAGTTTTACGACGGTGTTGTCAAATATCTATTCCGAAGCTGTAGGGGGAGCTCTGTAGAGAAACCCGTGAAGAAATTGCCATAACTGCATAGCTTAAATATAAACTACTTTATTGAACTGTTGTATGAAATGTCAAATATTTCAATCATGTTATTCAGGAAAACAACACTCTTGGTTGTGTTATTATCCACTATCAATTGCCACTCAGACTAAATGTAATAAACGCAGAATCATTATTTTGTTGTTTTTGACTTTGATTTAATCAGGCTACTTGTCCGGTTGGGCAAGTAAAATTCTCTTTCACTTGTCCCAGAAAAGCGTTAATGTCGAGCCCTGAAGTTTATTTTGTGGCGTAAATAAATTACATGTTTCTCAGAGACTGACATGTTTGGCTTGTCAAAATTAATGTAATAAATTATTTGACTTTTGAAAATAAAGTACAAATATATATATTTGTTTTTTGACCAGGAAAGGAGTGGTTTTGATGCACTAAGTTGTTTTTATTGTCTCTTTATAATTTTTATTTTTATTTTAGTTAAACCCATGAAAATGCAGATCCTGTTGTAAATAATATAATAATAATAAAGCAGATTTTGACTTGTATACATAATACACACACACACACAATGGGGATTGGCTCTGTGTTGTTTGCAGTGTTTAATGGGAGTGGGTGGGCACTAAAATGTTCTTTTGGTGCAAGTTAAGTTGAAATTGCGGAGTGAAGGCTTCAGCAAAAGCATTTACCATCGATTAGCAACTCTGGTCCTCACAATAGGTCTAATAGTCTTTAAAGATTTATAAGATAAAGATATCATTTAAAATCAATTCGATTTTCAAATGACTTCCAGATCCTGACTGTTGCTCTCTATTGGCTCAAAAGCTTTAGCTTTCAGCACAAAGTGCGTATATGAATGATTGTTAAAAGCATTTTCTCTGGATGTCTCCTTTGGACTTCTTTAAACTGCTTTCTATAGGTCCTCAAATTTTGTGAGAACCTCATCCACTAGTGTCTGATTATGTTTTGAATTCCGTGGTGGCACTCTCTCAGAACGAGCAGTTTGATAAACAGGAATGTCTTAATTGTGTTTGAGGCTCAAGTGCCAGATTTGTGTTCCCTCAGGCAAGCGCCCTGCTGAGGACATGGATGAGGAACAGGCATTCAAACGCTCCCGCAACGCAGATGAAATGGTGGAACTCAGGGTGCTTCTCCAGAGCAAAGTGAGTAAAGGCGTACACATGCACTTTTCTTCTCCATTTCTTCAGTATAATGACATTTTAACAGTGTAATTTTGTGTTTTCAGAATGCAGGGGCTGTGATTGGAAAGGGGGGCAAGAACATTAAAGCCTTGCGCACAGATGTGAGTATTAAGACCATGCTGCATGCTTATCATGAGCTTTTAAACAATGTTCTCTAATGGTCAAATATTAACAAGACTTCTGACAACATCCTTTGACCAACATTGTTTTCATGAGCATTTCAGCTTTATCAGTCAAAAACACGAATCAGTCGGATTTGAAATCCCAGAAATCATGACACCAATCCGTCCATTAAAATCCCATTAAAATCCTCCAAAGTTTTGAATACATTTGATCCTGAGGGCAGATCTTCCGTTTTGTAGCTATAGGTTGGCTCATTTGGACAGACAAGCTCTCTGAAATGGGGCTATTTTGTGAGTCTTTGACACTGTGTATAAAAGGGGAGGTACTTCTCAACGTTATATTGTTGAAGGCATTCTCTTTCACTCTCCCCCACTTTGAAAACCCAATTACAGATGTCTTGACTCTTGAGCTGACCCATAGTCCTGTATGAACCACTGTTGCCCAGTGGTTCTACATTTTAAAGTGTCTTTAGATCTGTCCAGCCCTTTTTCTTGTGCATTCTTTGCCAAGTCTCTTCAAAAGAAAAAAGAAAAAAAATTGGACAGTAGATTGAGTAAAGCCTTGTATTCAATTAAAAATGTATTCCTTCTCCCCCTCTTCCCTCTCCTTTACTTTTTTTTGTTTTTGGCCACCTTCCTCCGTTGCCCATGTACTGGATCGACTTGCCCCTCCTGCGTTGCCCACCTTGATGTTGGCCCAACCTCCGCCCCTGATCGCCCGCCCGCCCACCTGACACCCCGGTTGGCCCCGCCCATAAACGTGCCCCTCCTTAAACGGGCACCTTACTTGACATCATGTGATTGAATGCCCCTGCCCAATGCCAACCTCCACGACCAATGCAGTACAATGCCAGTGTATCAGTCCCAGACAGCAGTGGCCCAGAGCGGTATGTCCCACCAGTTATTGCCTCACTGCCTGATTAGAAAGAGAACACATGTCTTTGATAACCTGCCTTCTGTTTCATTTTAACATTTTCACACATATAGTCCCCCCTCCCCCCCTTTAAGAAACGTGTATTGTTCCATTTGACTTTATTTTATTTTTCTTCTTAATTTGTATATATTTTTTTGTATATATTTAAATGTCTTTTCTCCTCCCCCAACACCCCCATTAAGTCTTTGAATATAATTTGCGAACTTTCTTTGTTGCACAGAATTGTATGTAATCAATCACTTCTCCTGCCTCGGAGAGAGACTGCACTCATATTAATCTGCTGAATGTGTGGATTAGGGGTGGGCGGTATGACCATAATGTGATTTTTGGTGCACATTTAACAAATTTTTTTTCTTTTCTTTTTTTTTTAAAGACCATAATGTAATTCCACTTTTCAGATAATTGAGTGAATTAAATGCGTTTCAAGCTAAATGTACTTTTTATATTTCTCTTTTTATTTGGAACATAATGTATACAAACCAAAATACCAGATTATTCAACAAAAGATTAAGTCTGATAGCAGAAACGGCTTTAACATTTGTAAAACGAAAGACTAAAAACTCAAAACAATAAATATAAAATTTGAATGGATAGTCTGCGTTCAGATTTGTAAAATAAGTACACCTGTGAATATGCCCCAAATTAATTCAATATTCGAGAAGTTGCATCGTTCCTCAATAACCAAAACCAACTAAATGTTGCATTTGTCTAGGGGTGGGAATCCTTTGGAATCTCACAATTGGATTATAATAAATTCTTGGGGTCATGATTCGATTAAAAATTGCTTCTTGATTTTGAATAAAATGTATTCAATACATTTATTAAATTTTATTGTCCTTGCTGCCCCCCTAAGAACCTGTGCCCCCAATTGATAATTAAATACATAATAAAAGTTTTGTTGAATTATTATTTTTCAATTGTTTTACTTCATCAATCAATTTATATTATCTAAATATTTTATATTGAACTATATTAATGATAATAAATTACATTATTATTTTACTCAAGCCCGGTTAAAACAGACTCAGCCTTACATATTCGTCTCTCATGGCATGAGCGTGTCTTTTGCATCGTCGAAATAGTGGTGCAGGTATGACGTCACTTTGTAGGCCAACCGACAGTTATCATCACACTGGTTCCCTCAACAAAAACCTATTAGGATTTTTCCATAGGCTTTTGGATTATCGTGAAGAACGAGGTCTGTGGTCAACAAAAGTTTATAATACTTAAAAGTTTTGTCCATCAAGATTATTTTGTTAAATGCAGCTGCCAGAAGTAAAAAGCTAAAGGTACGCTATAAACTAACTACACCACGGTTCCACGACTTTAATGTCACCATCACTAAGATTCCGACAACTTTTTCAGTTTTATTTTAATTTTAAAAACATTTCCCCTGAAAGTTTGAGTTAGAATAGTTTATGAGCACAATTATAAGCATAATGAGGCTGTAAAAGTGGACTGAGGTTACCTGTTTGGCGTGATGACGTTTAATGCCCCCGACAGCCTCTTTTGTCCCATTTAGCCACTTGTTAGCAACTCCCTTTTTCAAGACGCATAACTGCTTAAAAAAAATCACGAGTGTGTTTATACTGATGTATTTTGTCGTAGAATAAAACGTGGAAGTGTCTTGTTGAGCTTGTTCACCACAGACCTTGTTTCAGCCATTTAACCAAAATCCCATTCAAAAAGCCCATTGACTTCAGGACGACGGAACTGGAAGTGCTAAAATGCTAATATGTATCTGCATTTTGGCCTACAAAGTGACGTCATACCTGTACCACTCTGTGAATATCAGCTGGTTCCAATCAGTGGCCAATGTTTTGGGGTCATATAAATATAATATGCACTGTTGCATTCTCAATATTTGGTGATTTAGCCTACGATACAGGATATGTTCATTCGCTTTTACAATCAGGTATTGTTCATTACCACAGCAACCGCTTGCACGTCCATGTTGAAAATACTGATATGGAACTTTTGTTGTCAAGTAAGCTTCATTTGTCCCCTGTTGCAAGCCTGTGTGCTCTCTAAACTGTCCTGTGCTGCACCGTTCTTTGTTCCGTCAACATCAACATTAACAGACGTTTAGAGTATCAATTTATGAATTGATTCGAATAAAAAAAAATTCAAAATCTAAAATTATTCTAGCAGCTTCACTTTACTACCGCTGGTTTAATTTATCAACTGAGAACATGACACCCTGAATAGCATAAAGAATTGCCAATTACCAACATTTTATTACAGCAACTTAATTTTCAGTTTCGGTTCTCGGCTAAATGAAAACTTTAAAGTACCCCTGTAGTCAATCATTTTATTCCTTTATGTATCGCTCTCTACAGCGTCGGACACATAACGGTATGATTACGATTGGCCTTTTGCTTGACTGTTATCAAACAGCTAATAATGTGTTGCTAATGTTACTCAAACCATGTAACCATGTTACACAAGCTAATGTTACACAAATACGTTCGCCATCTCAGTCTGCCTTCTAAACATCAGTATCCTTAACCCTTTGAACAACTTAGAACGTGGAGAAAGGCATATTGTTCATCATAACATCGTAATATACATCTTAAACATAATTCACCCTCTATATTGCTAAATGTACCCTATTTTTCATATCAACAGAAAAGTATGCCAGGATAACCTGGCTTCTCTTGTGACTCCCCTGCTTCATAGCATAGTTAATGATATGTGATGCGATCTGGGAAAACCCACCACATGGTGAAATTTGACCTATTACAGGTGTTGATATCATATGGAAGCTGGTATCAAGCCCTTTCCAAATCTGTTTTTATTTTTATCATAGCTTGTTGGTAGCAAAAGTTATGTTTATCTGAAGTCGGCCGATCGCTATGATTTTCTGGAACGGAATTTTGAGAAAAACAGGTTTTATAACGGTCACCGTCGGGACGCTTGGCACTCTTTTTTTTTTTTTAAACAGGATTGGCACGAAATGCGCACTAATACGCATTCACTGTACATGTTATGTGGTTTATTTTATAGGTAAACTATCTTTGTGGTGTTAAGAGACGGACGGGTGTATGGGATATACGGCGATTGTTTTGTTTTTTTCACCTCTGCCGTGCGTTAGAGAAAATGGTCGCATATAATGCATTAGAGAGAGTATTTTCAGCTTGAC
The DNA here is from genome assembly GCF_965113295.1 of Leuciscus leuciscus. Taxonomy (NCBI): domain Eukaryota; kingdom Metazoa; phylum Chordata; class Actinopteri; order Cypriniformes; family Leuciscidae; genus Leuciscus; species Leuciscus leuciscus. The sequence goes on from NC_138729.1 coordinate 12,503,136, forward strand.
ACTATCGCTGTTTTTTTTGCACTAAACAAGGGAATTTTGCCAAGATATTTTCAGAGATGAGAGAAAAGATGTTATAGAATAATAATTTGATGAGAAATTTTTTTGACAAAAAACTGACATTCAAACTATTTTGGAATTTACTGAAAACGGCCCAGCGCGACATCCGACGGGTTTTCCCAGATCGCATCACATATACTAAAGCCCCCCTCGTGATGGGATTGGTTGTAGTTTGTGACGTAAGGAACACCAGTGATTTCAAACCGCGTTTTTGAGACTGCCTTTGGTAAACTTCAAAAAGAAAATACTCAGCAATGGTGTTGACTTATGAATTTGCACATGGTTTGTCTTAAAGCATATTAAAAACACCACATAGACATATAAACAACATTAAAAGCTTGATTTTTTTTTTTTTTTAAGCCCCGAACAACCCCTCCCGTTTTGTAGCGTTTAATTTATATCAGTTCGGCCAGAGCCCATTAGCTTGATAAAGCCAAAGTTTCCTTCTAATCTCTAACCGTTTCTCCTCCTAACCTTCACCATATCGCTTTAAAATATAGCATTCTGTGCATAATTCAAATGGGTCCGATATATTTTGTAGTCTGCGCCGACTCGTGCATATGATCCGCTTTGTGCTATCGTGTATCTGGACCGGAGCAGACTGTGCACGCTGCGGCGGTTTGTGTGACACTGACGTGAAACCAGACTTCATTCGCCCCAATGGAAAGCATATTTGAATCGTCTGAATCGTTCCCTATCCTCTATATAGTACACTATCTGTCATTCATCATGAAGAAAATAGTAAACGTGTGAAATGACCGATTTTGGCTGCAGCTTCAGCGTCTATTTATAATGTAGGGGGCGGGACGCTATAGACTCTAGAGAGCATTTGATTGTACAGAAAATCTGATGAGAAGCTGAAGTGCATCGTGATGTCATGAAAATCTTTGATGCATATTGGCGGAAGTAAGAGACTAAGTTTTGAATGCTAATATCTTCTAAATGCAAATTATTGTTTTGCAGCACACTAGCTTATAGATAACCTTAAGGCTAACATATTCATACTAAAAGCCCAAAAACTTCATGGCGACTTTAATTTCCTTTTTGATGTTTTGCGAAAATATTAATTTAAGTGCATTACTTCTTGGTCTTTGCGGTAACTTAAAACTGTTTAAAAGTTAAAAGTCTGTCACAATAATGCATGCAGATATAGCTGCCATAATATTGCAAAATATCTACCAGTTATCGCGTCCTATGCATCATTATACTGCCCAGCCCTAGTTTGGATGATTATTTTCATAGCTGATGATTCTGACAGTGAACTGTGGAAAAGCCCATCTCTTTTTCGCTCTGTCCGTGTTCCCCCAACCCCTGAGCCCCCCTCTCTCACTGTTCACAACATCACTGTCCATGATTCTGAGCTAGTGCTGTGGCGCAGCCCTCTCTGTCACTCATCACTGTTGTCTTTGATTTTTCTCTGGTGCTGCATTTCCTTCCCCTTGTTTTTTTTTTCCCCCTTCTCTTAGCCCACATACGTTCAGGTTCTTAATCTGCAAAAATCTCTCATTTTTTCCCTTCCCCTTCGCCTTGGTCTTTTGCTGCTTCTGTTTGTTTTTGGTTTGGTTTCTCTCGTCGTTGAGAGAATGTGATGTGCTGATGGCACCATAGAGTGAATTGCAAGAGACTTTATTTTTATTTCTTCCTTTCTTCTCCCAAATGATCTGGTGGTGGCATAGTGGTAAGCAGGCCTGTCTTGCTCTCTCTCATTTTCTCGGCTCGTGTAGCCGTACAGAGCCTGTTCAGTCTCAGCCCTTCCACTGTCGCCCATCTCTTCAAGGCCTGTTTTAATTGAATGTGCGAGAACTGAGTGCATGTCGATTGCCCGTATCTCAGTCCAGTGTTGGAAGACTTAAAACATGTGTTCAGCAGTCCTCTTTTTAATTTACTTTCTTTTGGTTTAAAGTGTTATTTCCCCCTACTTCATTGCTTTGTGGTATGCAGCAGGGCTCAGGATCTAAAGTTTTGTATCTGTTTTTTTGTTTTCTTTTTGTTGTTTTTTTGCTTTTATCTTTCATTTCACTGATGTTCTGCTACAGTATCCTGAGTGTGAGTGCAGATATAGAGACCATTGGTGAGATTCTGCTGAAGATCATCCCTACACTGGAGGAGGTGAGCATACCAAACCCAGTATCGAAGGTATTAAAAACCCTATGAAATCCAAATTGGTGTTTTGCAGGATTTAGTCCATATCCATTAGGTTTGATGTCAGCTGTACGCTTGTCTACTCTAAAAGTTGATGCATTGTTCCAAACGCATATGATTTAAGATAAAATCTTAAATTGTGAATAACAACTTAAATTTTGAGTCCGACTTTATACAATATTCTATTCCAAATTGGAAAGCTATACTGTAGACTAGGGATGCACCGATACTAGTACTCGGGTGTCGGTCCGATACTGTGCTCATGTACTCGTACTTGTAAAACTACCCGATACAACCGCACCCGATACCGCTTTAAGGGGTCATTCACATATCGCGTCTAAAAACGTGTGGAAAGCGCGGCCGCACCGCTTCCTTCTCCTTTCCACAAGCGCTTGCTTCCTTCTCCTTTCCACAAGCGCTTGCGCTCTCGTGGCGTCTGTCGTTGCTATGCAACCATGACCATAGGCGCGCCTGGAAAAACGAGTGTGCCACGCCGCTTCTATTATGAGTGCGCTTGCCGCACACCTACATTTGAAGTAACGAATTTGCATGCGCAAAAAACGCGATATGTGAACGGCCCCTTATGGCAACGTGACATTAGCCTAACCTCTCGTCAGTTGAGCAGGTAGTCGGAGGAGGAGTAATGTCAGCCGTTTGGAGATATTTTAAGATAAACGATGATGATAAAAGTAGAGCAGACTGCAAACTATGCTCTGCTAAATTGTCAAGAGGAGGGGTGAGAATTAGCTCCTTTAACAAAGTATACAACTTGTATAATCAAACTGCTTGTGTTACAGTCAGAAAGTGAAAAACATCTGATGAAAATAAAACATTGTTAGAAGACCTGTAATGGTATCATTAAGTACTTGGTATCGGCAAGTACCCAAATGTAAGTACTTGTACTTGGTCTGAAAAAAAGTGGTATCGGTGCATCTCTACTGTAGACTTTGTATACAGTACAGTAGTATTTGTCATTGCTAAAAATATATAAACTGTTTTAAAAATATTAATTATATCAAATTTCAATGAATAATAATAATAGAGAAACTATGGATGTGACTATGTATGGTTGGTTTGCACGTGTCCTTAAACATTCTTTTTTTTTCTGTATATTTGGTAGTATCAGCATTATAGCGGGACTGACTTTGACTGTGAGCTGCGTCTGCTGATTCATCAGAGTTTGGCCGGAGGCATTATCGGAGTTAAAGGTGCCAAGATCAAGGAACTGAGGGAGGTAAGCTCAGTGCTAAAAATACCATGTCGTAAAACAGAGTTCATAACCAGGAAGCTTAAAATATTTATATCAGCTTAACCAAAAAGATGTATTTCTCTGATGAGAAATTGTATTAATTTTTAAGAATACCCAGACTACAATCAAGCTCTTCCAGGAATGCTGCCCCCACTCCACTGACCGTGTAGTGTTAGTCGGGGGTAAACCTGAGCGTGTGGTTGAGTGCATCAAGGTCATTCTAGAGCTGATTTCAGAGGTGAGATGATGATGACAGAGATGCAAGGACTTTTTTTACACTTTAAAAAAAAAAAATTATTATACAGTTTTCTCATTTGACATTGTAGCAACATTCACAGTTTATTTAGATAAACACTTTGCTTCATAAATAAAGCTTATATTTGTCCTGTGTTATCTGTAGGCTCCTATTAAAGGTCGAGCCCAGCCCTATGACCCAAACTTTTATGATGAAACGTATGACTATGGTGGTTTTACCATGATGTATGAAGAGAGAGGGCGACGGCCTATGGGTGGGTTCCCGATGCGCGGCCGGGGAGGGTTCGATCGCATGCCTCCTGGCCGTGGTGGCCGTCCCATGCCCCCTTCCAGACGAGATTATGATGATATGAGCCCACGCCGTGGACCACCTCCACCCCCACCAGGGAGAGGAGGACGTGGGGGCAGTAGGGCCCGAAATCTGCCTCTGCCCCCACCACCACCACCTAGAGGAGGGTATGTAGAGAATGTTGCTTATTGTGCATTGCAGTGTTTTCTACAACCTACATGATTTTATTTTTGCAAAAAGGGCATAATAATAATAATACATTTTATTTGTAATGCGCCTTTCTCAGACTCAAAGCGCTACAGAATGTACAGAACAAAATAATCAAACATGGAGAAAAAATAAATAAATATATATATATATATATATCAAAAATTATAAATTAACATAATGATAATAATAGGAACTATAATTTTCATTTTTATTATTATTAGATCTTGTTTTTATGGTTGCTATTTTTATGGACATTTAAGTCCAGGAAGCCCTGGTGTATTTATATTCATTAATTTCTTTTTAAAATAAATGTTGCAATTAGGTGCGTTTTTATTATCTTTTCCAGTTGTTTGTGTTTTAAGTGATTACGATTATATTGTTGAATGATGTAAATAAGGGAATCAATGCAGTTTCTGGGAGTTCTCTGGACAGTCTGTCCTATATCTTGAATCATACCAGAATAACTGATTACGCCATTTTTGTTTCCAGAGGTGATAGATTTTCCCACCAGAGCTATCACAGCAATATGGATGACAGACCAAGGTAAGTAACCACAAAAGCAGAAAATTTACTGGCACACTACATGTTTGCAAATCAACATAAAAGGAGAAAGCACAAGATGGAGTTTCCTTTGTGTCTTTTTTTATTCAAACATACTGGCCCTCATTTATCAAAAGTGCGTACACCAAATTTCCAGCGTACACCCAAAACCACGGTGACTTTGAGATTTATCAATATGAACGTTGGCGTACGGCACGCTCAAATCCTACGCCAGCTCAGGAGGTGGTGTACGCACGTTTTGAGTGCGGGAATGCGCAGAAAAACAATTCCTAACACCACAAAACGCACTGACAAACTAAAAGATATGATATATTATGACCCACTGTAAAAAAACAACAACATAGTAATTATAAACTTCAGTGTTTATTTTTGTGCAACATGGACTTCAATGTTTAAGTTGTGTGACTTTACCAAAGCATTTGAATTGTAGGCATATGTATTCCTTCAGTTGCGAGCCTGTGCGCTTTACCTGACAGTTCACGCCTTGTTTATACTTTCGCCTGGCTCCGCAGCGCGAGTCTCCGCAGACTGCGCGTGCACCTCCCCAAACGGACGAGGCGTTTATACTCGACGCGCTCGCCGTTGTACTATTCTTTGAAACGATGGTTAGGCCAGGGTTAGGCCCGGCAGGTGTGCACGGACTGGGTTTAGTAATGAAAGGCTATCAATGACCAAAAAAATAATTCAGACTGACAAAATAATAAAAATGACATTCTTCTTTTAAATAATAATAATAATACAAATAATAATAATAACGACATTCTTCTTCTAAATAACAATAAGCGTCATTAATAATAAAAATCTAGAAATCAATTTAGTTTCTTTCCACTTCCCTGGTTTCGCTTTCTCTTTCTCAAAGAAGTTTCTCTTCTTTGCCGTCTTCCGTGTGTCTATGGCGTAAAATGAGGGCGTGGGGGAAGCGGAGACTTGAATATATAGGGGCGTGTTATTCTAATGACGATCGTTTTCAGCCGTGGCATTTATCAAGGTCAGGTATTGCGTACACCTGGATTTCAAAGGTACGCACAGCTTCATAAATCAGGCGGTGAGAGGAGTGTAAGCATAATCTTGCGGCAACATATACACCCGTTTCTACGCAAGAATGATAAATGAGGGCCATTGTGTTTGAGAGTAAAACGAATTATTTTGTAATAAAAAAAAAAAAAGATTGCAAAAAAGTCTTCTTAAGGCTCAAAAATAAAGTTGATAAAATTATTTTTGTAGTGCATGTAAATCTTTGAAAACCTTTATTTTTCTTTGTGCATTTCGAACTCTTTTCATCACAAACGCACAAATTTTGCTATTTTTGCGGGTCTAATTCTTTTGCTTTAAAGTTTAAAAGTTTTGCTTGCAAGTTTAAAAGTTTTGCTTGCGAATGAAGCTGTGTCTCAGTGGGCGGTCTCTACCAACCAGGATGAAAGGCCCTTTTCTATTGGCCACCCTGGATCGAAGTGACAGGTTGACCACGCCCACTACGTTTTTCCGCTGCTGCCGTGCACTGTGTCTGAGAGAACAGTGAGCGAACTTGTAACATGGCGAGCAACAGGTCCTTTACTGATTTAATGTCATAAACTCAATGGCAAGTGAACTGAATTTTTCTCTTGTTATGCTCTACCATTTAAATAGTTAACGTTGGCTAAACCAGTAAAGTCGGGCCAAATGGTCGGGCTTAGGTAATCATGTCTGATCTGCCATAACTTCCTAATCATTTCATTAGACTACCCAGAACCGTGATTGTGCTTGCAGCAGAAGAGACATTACATTGGCTTTTAACAATATTAGGCTTTAAAATTATAATGATAATATAGGTACATAAAATACATAATATAAATATAAATTACTTCACACGTTTTCTTTCGTTAATGATATATAGATTACATTGTTTTACATGCACTTATTTTTCAACTTTTTGCTGTTATGTAAGTGCATTTAAACTTTTTCGTATTCATGTTTAATCTTAAGCAGAGATTTAAATAATGCTGACTGTCAGAAAAGAATCCGGCTGTTGCTACCAGCAGCTAATAGTAGCAAGTCACACTAAAGGCTATATGTCATTTGCATGATCTGTCTGTTAACAAAACTGCATGTCTCTAGGGCACCGAAAGTTAAATAGTGTACCTTAAGTTAAGAAATAACAGTGATTTATAATTTGTGATCAATGATCTGAATTTGTATTTAGTCAAAAACTAAGTAGGCCTACACGGTTACATATAAATGCTTCTTAATGTGATGTGTTTGTTACATCAGCTAATTTTGAAATGCTTGGAAATGTAAACTGATTTTTCCTACTGACACACTACAGCAAAAGATAAAAAAAAAAAACTGGCTTAGAACCAATTTTTGTATAGGCTACTATTGGTGGCTCTGGTTGCTAGCTATGCTGTTGTGTTGGCTAATAAAATCTATTCTGCGGTAAAAATAACTACAGACTGGCCACACATAATAAAACACGACACAATGTCAAATCCAGGCTTGTCCTCTCCATCTTCACTGTCGTCGCTCCTCATCTTATGCTTCTGCTCCTCCGTGAGAGACATGAGACCAGTGTGTCGCTCATCAGTAATCACGCCACCGGCCTCGTCCTGCTCCCCACAGTGATATTATATCAGTTATCTTATCCAGTAAAGGACCTGTTGCTCGCCATGTTACAAGTTCACTCGCTCTCCTCAGACACTGCACGGCAGCAGTGGAAAAACGTAGTGGGCGTGGTCAACCGGTCACTTCGATCCAGGGTGACCAATAGAAAAGGGTCTTCCATCCTGGTTGGTAGAGACCGCCCACTGAGACAGCTTCATTCGCAAGCAAAACTTTTCAACTTGCAAGAAAAAGATTTAGAGTTTTAGACCCACAAAAAAGACAGCAGAAAAGAGAGCAAAATTTGTGCGTTTGTGATAGTGTTCGAAATGCACAACGAAAAATTAAGGTTTTCAAAGATTTACATGTGCTGTAAATAATTTTATGATCAACTTCTTTATTTTTGAGCCTTAAGAGGACTTTTTTGCAATCTTTTAATTGTTTTAATTATAATATAATTAGTTTTATTCTCAAACGCAGTTTGATTGAATAAAAAAAGACACAAAGGAAACTCCATAGCACAATTAAGGACTCAAGATGGGTTTATGTTTGACCTAAAAGCTGATAAATTATTTTGGGTGAAAAGAAAAAAATAGACATGCTTTTTCAATTTCAAGTCTCGTTCCAAGTGAATATTCACTCTCAGCAATGTGTTAAAATTATACTGCTTTGTTCAATTACAATTTGTAATCAAATGATGGCCTTTTCAATTTAAATATTTATTTTATTTAGGGCTGCACTATTAATCAAAATAAAACACAAATCCCGATTTGGCTAGGTGAAAATATGAAATGGCAAAGGCTTTATAAAAAAAAATGTTTTAATAAATATATGCACAGTGTGTTTCATAGTGAGGAGTGGCAGTGTGATCAGAGCGGCTTGATCAGTTCAGTAAACTGAAAAAAGCAGTAAGCTGCTCCGTCTCTGCAAGCGCTGTGGATTTGAAAAGCAAACCGTACCAAATATTACGTTTTTACTCAAGTCCAAACTCACTCCATAATGTCAGTCAAATGTTATAAATAACTTCCATTTAGGATCTGAAGTGGCTTCCTATCACACATTATTTATATATATATATATATATATATATATATATATATATATATATATATATATATATATATATATATATACATATATACATTTTTGCTTTTTTTTCTATAATCGAATTAATGTCGATTAGCATTCATTGCATTTATAAATATAATTTATTCTTATGAAAATACACGAGTTGGGTTGAAGAATACAGAAAAAACATAAACTGTTGTAGTCTTGTTTATTATCTTTGTTTAATAAGTCAAAGCTTTTCTATCCTCTTTTTATTCAGTTACAGTGATAGCTGGATGCCTTTGTCCATATTAGGGATTTTCTGGAAAATTATAAGTTTTACTTCTGTGAGGCATGTTTTGGACTGTCTGCGCGAGGGCGCCCGCCGGCTTCCAGTATGAATGAAACAAACATATTTATAATGCTCACATCACCCAATTTTGGGTAAAAATATGAAAAATATAATTTCTCGCTAAAGAAATTTGAAGTAGTATTGGTAGTATTCTCCAGTATTGGTGTACGGAAGTGTTCCTGGCTAATGATTTATAGTTCTAGGCCGCCTGTGTCCCTGACAGCCTGCATGATAACAGGGCACCCTGTAGTTTTCCGTAAGATAAAGGTTTTCAGTCAAATAAAATGTATTATTATTATATTTATTCTTAAATACTTTATTTTTAATAATGAAAGTGTTACAATAGTATTAATTTTATTTTGTAAAAAATGTAGTAATAATAATCATTATTAGTCACATTGATTTTATAATATATATATATATATATATATAAATGCACATTTTAACAGGAAAATTGCGTAAAAATAATTTGAATATCAATATTTTCATTATATATAATATTTAATTTATAAATATTTATATTAATATACAAAATGTAATAATTTAAATAAAAAAATTAAATGATTTTATAATGTAATTATTCCAATTTTAATCTCCAAATTAATGTAGAAACTATTAGAAAGCCAATATTTTAAATACTTGTTTAATGTCTTTTTATGAATGAAGGCCAGTATCAAGTCAAGTTTATTTGTATAGCGCTTTTCACAATACAGATTGTATCAAAGCAGCTTCACAGTATTAAATTAAAATAATACAACAAAGTTTGTTTCAAGAGGAATTTATTGATTGATCAAATTAAATTAAATATCCCCAACTGAGCAAGCCAAAGGCAACAGTATCACTGTTACTAATACAGCTACATGTCTCAACGAAATAGATTTTTTTTTAATTGATAATAGTCATTAAACATTAGTGTAATTGAAACATCTAAAAAAAAAAAAAACATTTATTATTCTAAAAATATATAACAACTTTTCATTTAAGTGAACTTAAAATAATCCTCACATAAACCCATAATAAATGTCATATTTACCTGTGCCCTGTGAAATATACAGAAATTGAATAAAGTTATCAAACTGCATAAATTATAAATTAAATATAGGTTAATCCTTATTAAAGCTACAAAAGTTCTTTAGTCAAGAGCAGTGAGTATTTTCTCTGTTTTCTTTATTCTTTGATTAACATTAATGACAGACAGCATTAGTGGTTGCTGCCACTTTAAGACCAGCCACTGCTGCTGATGACACGGATCTCACTCATAACTCTTTACGTTCATTTAAGACTGCTCTTATGAGGATATAATTGTGTATATTATTAGTTTAAGCACGAAATAGATCTCCATTCTATCTATATATCTCTATATCTATATAGATATATATATATATATATATATATATATATATATATATATATATATATATATATATATATATATATATATATATATATATATATATAAAAATAAAATGGGTTATTTCAGAGCTTTCAGATGCATGCCCACTACAAGCATATCAAATTAAGCATGTCTCTTTTCCTGTAAGCAGTGATCGAAGGGGGCGACCTGGAGACCGCTACGAGAGCATGGTGAGGATAAATGTGCATGTGAATTTGTATTTTTGCAACATTTATACTGAGACTCATTACTTGATTGTCATCTATCATTGTGAAGGAAAGTATTTTTCACGTCATTAATGGGCACTTTCAGAAAAAAAAGTGTAATGGCTTATTCTTTCTCTCTGAAGTGACAGTGTAATGGATGCATATGTGAAGCTCTTATGCCTAGTGCACTGGTTTGGCCTGCTGTTGCTTGGCAACAGATTTTTGAATCACTTGTTGCCTTGGTTACCAAGGAGCAGTTAAATACGTAGGTGAAAGCCATCACACTCGCCAATGAACTTTGTGCAACGCTGCTCTCTGGAAGATGGCAAGCCTGTCGTTGTCCACAGAGAGGATCAAGCACATTCATGCTGAATTCTGCTGTACAAACTGATAGTTTAGACTCTAATTGGATGTGGTACATTCAAAGCTGCTGTAATATAGCCAATATGCTATTCTATCAATCGTCTAATATCAACGATGTAATAAATTCTATAGAATAGTTGTTTATTTTTATAACGACAATATATTCTGTTGCAATAATAAAAAAAGAAGACTGTTTAGAATTAAGGATTTTGGCATTCTGGCAAATTCATGACAAACTAATCCATTTTCCTCCTTTGATTCCTGATACCATAATATTTATTCCTTCCATTTTCATTGTTCAGTGGGCTCACTATTGTAATACAGAAATTGTAATGCAATGAGTTAAATATTGTGACAATTTTTTGAACGAGATTACAGTATGAAAATTAGGGTAAATATGCTTAATTGTCATAAATGTTGCAATGCAATAGAAATGAGTTTTAATTATTTATTGATCATTAGTATCTGTCATTTTGCTGTTGCCACAATTTTTTTTTAAAGCAATTGGCCCCTTGAACCGAAGCCTTACAAGTGTTTTACAGTGGTAAGGAGAGTTAGGTGTGTGAAGCAGTGACCTAAAAACCTTTAAGTGGGGTAAAATCACTGTATTGCATGGCCTCGAGTGGTTTATTGCTTTCATTTTAAATGTATGTGTCAGATTGGGAGCTTGAAAAAATGAGTTATCCATGTAGAATGTGCTTTGAGTGTATGCTTGTGCTCTTTGAATTGACTCCATGTTTTTTTTTTTTTTTCATCGTTGTACACAGAGTGGAGGTGGATATGGTGAGTTTTTCAGCTTCACACACACACACACACACACACCAGCTCAAGGTTACCTCCAGTCAAACAGAGCACTGCACTCCTCTTGATAGCATAGTGTTTCCTGCTTTTCTCTCTTTATCCTTCTCTGTCGTAGCTCTGATATCTTGATCACCTTTTCCATTTTCTTTTCTTTTCTTGTTTCACCTGAAGACAATAATTCTTCTTGGGAGCCCTTCCAATCTGGTGAGTGTCAGATACTGTGATAATGGAATATGAATTAAATATTGTAATTATGCTTGTATAAGAGTGAATGAGAGGCCGACATATAACTATAAAATGGCTGAATCACAGTAAGATGTTTGTGTCATCAGGTGGTCGAGGTTCTTACAGCGACATTGGTGGGCCTGTTATTACAACACAAGTGACCATCCCTAAAGATGTGAGTGTAAAATGTGCAGATTTATTAACCATATTATATATAAGGTTATTATAGTTTGTGCTTTCATACTATTTCTTAGATTAAAAATTTTAGGTAGATTTTTGTTTTTGCGGATTTTTGCGTTTTATTTGGTGGTGCACATAAATGAGTGGAAATAGTAGGGAGTAGGGGTGCGGCAAAATATCGATATGGCGATATTTTCTCCCGCGATCGATTCTCGATGCGCTCTTGCCAAGTATCGATCTTAAAAGCCGTTAGGGCGGGCGTACACGGTGCGAGTTCGGACACTCGGGAGGTCGTGATATTGCACACGTTGCGAGTCAGTTTAACTGATAATCGCGTCAAAGCAGCTGGTACACGGCACGACTGTCTTGCACGAATTTTATCCCGAGCCGGCAGCAATCACGTGTGCTTTCGCGCTAAACACAGAGACCGTCATGTTGCATGCAGGCAAAGCTTCAGATAGAAAAATGACATAAATGTGTGCAAATGATTTGTTGAAAAGCAGAGAACAGTAGCCATTCCTTTCAACATAAAAACTTGAGAGAGAGAGAAAAGTGTGTGTGTGACAGTGTATGCGCACGCTGTATGGTTGCTGCCACTGAGGTATAGCCCCATCGACGTGGTTGTGTATGATTAGGGCAATAGGGGACAGCTGGTGAAAATCGGGCCGACTCCCCGAATTTGTTAAACATGTTTAAAAAATTTCGGGAGGTCGGGAGGTGCTCGTAACGTGCTCCGCTCGTAATTCCTCTCACATGCTGCGAGCCGCGCCCATGCGAGCATCGATTCCACTCGATTTCTCCCGAGTGAAAAAAATCATCTGCGAGCAAAGTGTCTGTGACTGTTTTGTTGCAACTGATAAGACACAAGTTGTTTTTGTTATTGTGTTTCATCCCAAAAAATAAATGGAGATTCATTTTCCTAATTAAAATTCTTTATTTTTTATTTCTTAAAACATGATATATTGTGAGTTATTACTGATAATATATCGATTATCGCCATATCGTGATATTATCGGTATCGTGAACCATGTATCGCGTATCGTATCGTGAAGTACCCAGTGATTCCCAGCCCTAGTAGGGAGATAGACAAGTGGGTGGGAAATGACCCGAGTCTGATTTGCCCATATCTAAGCACCAGTGCCATTTTTAGTATTATTTATATATTATTTGTTATATATTGTTATATTATATATTTAATCATATTTATTTATATATAATCACTTTTTTTACTCTCTCTGTTTTCTGTTATTTTTGTGCTAATATATGCAGTTGATAATGACTAACACACAACTGCATAGTTTGGTTTTATTATTAATTTTGTTCTATTAGAAGTTTCTTTTGTCAGCGTTCTCCCACTACTGAATCTTCAGTGCTATGGCAAAAGAAACAAAATTTACCTAAGACAGAATGCAAAAATGACAGTATACTGTGAAATGGCAAGAAACTTGCATGCAAAACAAAAGGTGATGATACACAGGGCAACTTTTTGAGCAATGTTGCTGGGCAATGTTGCCGAGCGATTGTTGCTTGGGCACTTTCCCATTGAAAATGGGCAATACATTTCTATCTGGATAATTTAGATTGGTCGTGGACCCTGTGTCTCATCTGGTTGCTCGTTGACAGCAACATTGCCCAGTAACATTGCTCAAAAAGTTGCCCTGTGTATCATCACCAAAACACACCACGCAGCCAATGCAGTCCAATTCACAACATGTTCAGTTCATCACAGCTACTTATCAAAAAACACCAGTTTACAATCATTAATTGGGTATAATGACAGAAAGTCATGTTATTCTGATTTAAAGGGGAGCGCACAAGCGTACTATCTATCTACACACACACACACACACACACACACACACACACACACACACACACAAAATCAAGTAGTATCAAATTTGTACAGTTGAAAAGTTGTTCAAATAAGGGAATATTTCCAGCCCAGAGCTGATTATTAAAAGAAACTCTTAAATGAGACAACAAAGTTTGAGTGCAATAATCAGATGGCAGTATATTGTAGACAAAATGGGAGATTAATCATAATGAACCTGTTGCAACAATAAAAAACTCAAATTAAAACAGTGCGTTACAACTATTCCTCTGGTATTAACTTTAGCAGCGTGCAGATCCTTATTCATCTCATGACTAGCAAATCTGGCAGCCCTGACAATTTGATCGCTCTGATAATGGTGCACATTAAAATGAAAGAGACCCATACATGCTGGGGTATCACATAAGACTACATATTACATTTATTATCAAATTCAATTAAGTTTTATTTTCTTGGCAAAATTGGTTATCATCCATTAACAATGCAGGCAGAAATTCGAATCCGCTACTAATCGGAGCCGGATGTGATGACATGGGGGCGGTGATAAAGGTCTATACCCAGCCCTAATTCACACCCAAAATACTGACTATTATTTTTTACAAAATAACTATTTATTTTTGATGTTTCAGTTGTTGGCAGATATTTATTTAATTGAATTTAACTCAAATACTTCAAATCAATTGTTTTAGCATACCATAATAACCCTGAATCGTACTTACTAAAGCTTTGCTCAACTCTTGTTCTAGCTGGCCGGCTCAATCATTGGGAAAGGCGGACAGAGGATCAAGCAGATTCGTCATGAGTCGGGAGCTTCTATCAAAATAGATGAGCCTCTGGAGGGCTCAGAGGACCGGATTATTACCATCACAGGCACACAGGACCAGATTCAGAATGCCCAGTATCTACTACAGAACAGGCAAGTCTATCACCTATTCCATCACTTTACCACAACCCCATCCTGACACCTAACCATCATGTGTCCTGACCAGGTGCGACAGGTTTCCAGCAACTTTTCTCTTTTCTGTCACAAAAATGCAGTGCTGAATCATAGCCAATCAGAATTAGATTTCAGTGTGGGTTCTGATTCCACTTAACAATTACGGTTCTTTAATGATTTCATATAACGATCCTTATAGATCTGCTTTTTTTCTGGACAGAAAAAAAAATCTATTTTCATCTGCTTTATATTGTCATACCTGGTTTGGACACAGTTACACAAATCCTTGTTTCCTTAAGTATACTAAGTCTTGTATTTTGTTAGGGTGAAAATGGGGGGCTTTCGCACCGGAGGAACATTTTCATATTTCCTATAACTATTGGCGGAGGTACCCGCTTTTTGGCATGTTCGCACTGCAGGAACTGGAAACTATTTTAGTTATAGGAATTTGGGGGGACTAAAGTTGCTCCTACATCATAGAGTTTAACCCAGTGCAATAGGAACTACAGATGAAGTAACTATGCGTTGATTGGCCATACGAAACACATTTTTAAAAAGCCGTGTAAATCGCTTACCTATACTTATTCCACAAACCTACTCCATGAACATGGAAAACCGCGATAGATAGACTGATGCCGAAGTCTAGGTACTTCTCAACCTTTACGGTGAGAAAAACCAATGCGACTTTGAAGGGACAAGCAAAACGTGATTATGTATTTCTGCTCACTTAGCGACATTGGGCATTAACCACACGGCAAAAGCTATAATACTACCAGATAGTCCTGCATAACAACCAGAGTGGCAGGGCGTTGTGACAGCTTGCGTCACTTCAGAGTTCCTACTGGCAGTGCGATTGCATCCAGGAAAATGGCCCTAGGGAAAAAATTTAGTTCTCAGGGGACTGTCCTGATGGCTAGATCCTCTGAGTCCCTATAACTCTCTGGTGTGAAAGCCCCTATAGAGGTCCTGAAATGCTAATCCAAATTGCCTGTCTCTTTTTGCTTTTGTATGTGGAACTAAATTGTATTTTCAATAGTTCTACAAACTTGCTTCATGCTTTCATATACGTTTGACTGCTGTTTCATGCACTTCTCTTTGCCTGACCTTTTCACATTTTTTCCTTTTGTGAAATGTGTACAAAAGGGTTTGTTTTATTAGTTCCATTTGGGATAGAATCCAAACATAATTTACAGAGGGGCAAATGAGTGGGACCCAGGAGAGTGGAGTAAACGCTGGCTTGCTTCTGTGTGGAAGACTTGTGATTTTGTTGTTGTTAGTTAGATGAAGTGACAACAAATCACAGTCTGCCCTACAGCACAGGCCCAGCATCATCTGCCCCTACCCTCAAACACATTTCACCCACCCTAACTGAAGAGGCCTGCCAGTTTAACCTACTCTGACTAACATCTGTACTCTCATCTGACCATGTCTTTTCTGGTTTAAACTCTGCCTGAAATCAAGCTGTTTTAAAGTCTTTCTGCTGTTTGTTGATTCAGCATGGACGTAAACCAGTCTTTCTACTGTTACATGCTAGCTTTCTACTGTAACTGCTTTCTAATGCAAAACTGGCTCCTGTCTGTAACATGCAATGATGTTCTCATGCAAATAATGAAACGCTCTTATTCACTCTTATTGCATGGGTATTGTTAAGTCACTTTGTTAAATATAAAGTCAGCATGAAATCAAAATGGACCCTGTTTTACTCTTCTTAATTGATGTGGTCTTATTATCATGAGATACAATTACTAAGATTTTTTTTTTCTCACTGAGATATCACAATATGGTTATTTTAGCTGGAAATAAGGTTGCCACAAAACCATAATTTTTTATTTTTCACAATTCTCAATACCAATTTCGAATTCACAGCAGTTAAACAATTAAACTACAATTATAAACTAAAAGCGTCTGCTCTGCTCCATAAAGAGCTGCAGAGTCGAGATTTTACTTATGACGTGAAGAGAGTGAGGAGAGATGACTGACAAGACGATGGCGGAGGTTTTGTTGCTCAACATATCCTGAGCGTCATTGACAAATTGATCAAAAGCTATTTCAATACCCCGCATATTGGTAGCAGCTCCCTGATGCCCGCAAATTATATACATCATCTCTGGTCAACACTTGCTAAAAGAGCCAGTTGGACCAGTTGATTTTTAAGCCTCTGCGGGACACACCAAGTCGATGTTCAAAGGAACTAGCGGCGACGAAAGCTGACTGTGTTTGACTCCTCTCGTCGGCTGCGTCTCGGCCAAAAATCTGCGCTTGAGCACACCAAAAGGACTAAAGGCGACTGTCAACTAGCATGTGTGTTCTGCGCCAGCGTGCAAGTAAATATCTGTCTATATCAGCAGGTATCAATAGTCTGTTTTCGTCATACAAAAATGGAAACCGAAATTAGGACTGCAGATATTCAAACCCTAAACAAAATTTAGGCTTTCTTTCCATTTTGAATATCAATCACGCTGATCTCTTTCTTTATTCCAGTCGGCTCATGTTGTTATGAAAATATTTGTTAATTTGAATGCTTTCGGTCAGGAAGTACATATTTTTTAGCAAAAGCCTGTAGCATGGCTTTGAACGCTGGCATCTCAACAGTACGGAATGGCACCATTTCTTCAACCAAATAGCGAGTCACGCTATCAGTAAGTGCTCGCCACTGATTGCTGTCACTTTGGTACATCGCTCGTCTTGCAAAGGCCTCGGAGAAAAAAAGTGCAGTGATGACCTCAACACCGCGGTAGGAATCTCATTATTGCGGTAATTCGGTTATCGTCACAGCCCTAGGTAAAACCGCTAAATGGCAGTCAAATCAAATTTATTTGCTTGCACGCATAGCCGCTAAAATATCAAAACAAAATATGAAGGGAAAAACTAGTCATCCGTACTAATCAACTAGTCGATCCCTACCTAATTTGAGTTAAAGTCGTCAAATTTCTGATGTTTTAAAGTATCTGTGTGTGGGCATAACAGAGATATGACAGCAGAAATGTGCACGTGAATATCCTGTTTCACAGTATGAAAATGTTTCATGTTGACTTTAATACCTGTTGCTTGCTAGTATGAGTAAACCTTAAAGATGCTAATAGAGTCAGGAAACAACCTTAAAATGCTCTAAGTAAATCAACATGTTTAATAATGTTTCCTGCAGTGTATTATAAACCAGATGATGTACGCACTGTATTTACTTTTTATATAATACAGTTTTTGTATTGTTTATTGTAACAGCGTTTTCCGATTATAAAT
Source organism: Leuciscus leuciscus (assembly GCF_965113295.1). Classification (NCBI taxonomy): domain Eukaryota; kingdom Metazoa; phylum Chordata; class Actinopteri; order Cypriniformes; family Leuciscidae; genus Leuciscus; species Leuciscus leuciscus. The sequence continues at coordinate 12,521,048 of NC_138729.1, forward strand.
CACTTGGCCGCTGGCTGAACTGTCCCAGCACTATGAGGTTTTGTCTCTGTTTTCATCCGTGTCATTTCCTCTTTCAGCGTGAAGCAGTACTCTGGTCGGTTCTTCTAGAGGGTGGAGATCGAAGCCAAACTGCCATACCCATTCACTTCAACTTGTTTTCAGAACCTACATTCCTCTGCTTCTTGGGTAGATGTGCTCCCTGCCAGTTCTCCTAACAATATTTTTTTAAACAACATATTTGAGGGAAAAGTTTTCTCAAAAGCAAGTGGATCCTCTTATTTCTTTAACATATTCTTTCTGCACGTGATTTTTCCATTATTGATTGTACTGTTTTGTAAGTAGAGGGAGCCCATCTGTGATGTCCGCTGTTGGCCTTACCAGAGCTGCATGCTTAGTCTGTGCAACATGCAGAATGTAATCTTTATTTTTCTTTTCTTTTTTTGGCCAATGAATTTATTATCCCATTTATCTTGTTTTCTTGATGATGAGACTTTTTGGGGGAAATGTAAATATTAAGTTCAGTTCTTTAAAGTTTTAATATCAGTGCCGTTTTATTTAAAGGATGAACGTCTATTTTGATTTGAAAAATGAAGGTATTCAGGATGGGAAAATGATTCATTCCTGTGTTTTTTTTTTTTTTTTTTGTAGTTTTCTCAACCCGATTTTCAGATTCGAAAAACTTCAAGAGATGGATTGACCGTTTCTACTCCATTGACATTGGGATCCGTTAAATCTTGCTGGCGCTTTTGTACGTCTGTTTGTAAGCGTTTTTACCATTTTAGATGGATCTTTCTAGACTTCTTTCTCTCCACGGTTTGGGGGAGGGGGGGAATAAATGCTTCTCTGTAAAAAAAAATTGTTGCCGGTCTCTTCCATGATCTCATATCTCTTTCTTTCTCATTGTCCCCTCTGGTGTCTTTGTAAAATGTGCTGCAAATCTAAAAAATAAAATAAAATCTGTGCCACCTTTTACTAAAACATGACTTGTTGGTTGTGTGTTTGTATCTTGGTTGTAGTGCTTTTCCATTCAAAGGGACAGATGCAATTCAAATGTGCAGTGCATATAGGAATCTAGTAACCAGGGTTATTTTAATGAACTAATACCCAGTTCTGGGTAATAACTGATTACATGTAATCTGGAAATGAAGTACTTGTAATTAATTATATTACATTTTAAAATAGGCTACTCCTAATCACACTACTTATCTATTGATTAAATGATTACATGTTATTTTCACAATGGCAGTAAATTATTCATAATTCATTGATTCTTTGTTATATTTTACATTTAACTTTCTATAAGTTTACTGCTTATATACATTCAGAAGGTCTTTCAGGTTTGTTGAATTGCACACACAGACCAGCCACTAGTCATGAGCCTATACAGAAGACTGAGACCCACACAGCACTTCATCACTGGACTTACAGAAATCACTTCACTTTTTAAGAAGTGTTTTCCCAACATTGCATATCTAATCAGCTCCAGACAAACACATTATTTGAATGCTCAATTATTGAGTAATTTAACCTTGTATTACTGTCTCTGGAAGGCTTGTCTTTCAAACACATTCAAATGTACACATTCATGTAATTTCATATTTACATGCAATGCAGGGATTCTCCAGCTTTTTTGTCTGCTGAACCTCTTTGCCCAAATATATTTACTTAAAGTAAGCCCTTAAATTTTAAGTTAATAAGTTAGGTCAATAATACAATTAAGTTAATTATAAAAATAATAAAATGAAGTTCAGGGTTCTCTGATATTAATGGTCACATGACAAGCTGGTAAACACATAGGCCTGTTTTTAAAATAAATTTTGATTTTGTTTGTTTTTATTTTAAAAATTATTTATTTACATTTTTATGATTTAATATAGCTTTTAATTAAACTCACGAACCCCAGTCTGGGAAACCCTTATGAAATGTAATATTTAATGCACTTCATGTTGTTGATGATAAAGAATGGAATATATTTTCTCTCTGTATTTTTATAACAATATGGTACGATATTATCCTATTCAAATCAATGTGATAAACGAGTTGGGTAAAAAGTAATCAAAATGTAGTCCGAATTAATAGATTACCTAAAATTAGTAATCTGGATTACATTATTAACTAAAATTGTCATGCAATTTGGAATCAATAACTGACTACAATTTTTAAGTAGCCTAATCTACCCAGCAATCTATAAAAACTAACATTAAACATTAAATGATATATATATATATATATAGTCGCATGTCAAGTCACATTTATTTAAATAGTGCTTTTTACAATACAGATTGTTTCAAAGCAGCTTTACAGTGATAACAGGAAAATAATGCAACAAAGTTTGTTTCCAGAAGAAAATAGCATCACAGTCCAGCTTAAGTAAGTTCAGTAATGTTTAATTTTTGTTGTAAAAAAGTTATTAATTTAGTTAATTTATATAGCCGCTCTGGAGAAAACCTAGCCTGACGTCGTCATACTCGGATTCTAGTCAGAATACTGCTCCGTCTCCGTTGGGCTGTGATTATGGGGCGTGGGTTGTGATTATGGGGCGTGTTTCAACCGAACCAGGAAGGAAAATGCCTCTGCACTCAATTGGATAGACCTACAACCAATCAGAGCAACGGAGTAAGTGACGTATGTTCTTCATTCATCTTTCCGATCGACAAATGCCTTGATCGCGGTTCTCTGTTCCTCTTTTCAAATGAATGCGCTGTCGATATGTTCTATAACAGACGCGATGGCGGAATCTACACATGATGTTTTATAAACAAAGTTCGGGAGGAGCACGTTCTATCAATAATAATAATCAATCCAATCAGCTTGTCATCAAACAATTACCATGTCTACCCTATCAGCATGACGCATTTGAGGAAGTTTATTCACTCTGTCAACTCACTTAACATTCCTTGACAGTTTTCACTTTCAGCATCCCTCCACTCACTCTTGGCTTGTTCTTCCACAGCCAGGAATATGGGGGAGTACTTTGGGTTCGGGCTGGCATCCAGGCTAGAGAAAACCTTGATGTCATCGTCCAGTTCAGTTCTCATAATGGTGTCAATGCAGGCAGATCAATATTATTTTTGAATATTAAATTAAATGTTACATTTTAATGTCCCCAACTAAGCAAGTCAAAAGCCAATGGCAACAAAGGTGAAAAAGGCGACAGTGGCAAGGAACCAAAACTCATCAGGTGACAGAATGAAGGAAAAAAACCTTTGGAGAACCCATAGGCTCCGTCAGGGGCCAGTTCTCCTCTGGCCATTGAACCAACATGATTATGATTCAGGCAACATTAAACATTTTTAGATATTTTTTTTAACTATAGTGGTTGCAGGACACTAGTTCATTTATGGAAGTGAGGATAGCAAAATAAAGTAAACTGACATATTATACCGAAAATTCTTCATACAGTGGACTAGCAGTAAAATTTATAAAAACTTGGGACCAAAAATTATTCAGACACTTTGACCTGGTTTGCATAAGTGTTTTTATTTTTATTTATTTTTTATTTATTTTTTTATTGCTAATGCAATCTTTTTACACTGCAGACTGAACAAAATTAAGCATTGCTTGGTAATTGGTTGACCTAAATTGGTATTATCTAATTGTGCACTTAAATTTAACAGCTGACAGCTATTCAACCTAATTATTTGTGAGACAGTCTAATAGAAGGATGGACAAAACCAGTGAAATATCAACTGATTTGATAACTCTGAGTTCTTGTCATATTTTATTACCATTTTCTAAACTATAGCGAATAAACTGTGAAGATTTGTTGTAAGTAATTGTTTGACATTTTTTTCACCATTATTCACTAAAAATCAAATTTAGGTCAAGAAATTAATTTCCCAACACTAAAGAAATGTATACAGGATTTCTTTGGAAATGTCCTACATAATTGGAAACCATTAATTATAAAACTCATGATGAGACCCAATAAGACACTATCAGCAGGTCAAGTTCCTAAATCATATTCTATGGAATGTTGTGTTTATCAGAACACTTGTATTGAAAAGACAGTAAAAGGAAAACATGTGACTGTAAGGAAGTGTAAAAATCATGTAACTATATAATCAGTCATAATAAACCCTGAGAGGGGGATCAGGACAGATAATGAGAACATGGTTTATGATGAAATATTTTCATTAAATTACTTTTGTTCTACAGATGGTTTTGTAATCATTTAGCTCCCTGTAGGACAAATGTCTCCTATCAATTTTTTTGTGTTATTTTGGAATCATGTAAGAAAGGATTATTTACAAAGTATGGGTTCCTAAATTCTAATATAATTTCATTAAACAATGTATTAAGATTGGTCCAGGGTTCCACATTTTCCATTTCAAAATTCTAATTTCCAAACCTTGTGGATTTTTCAGACCATATTTAACATAAATGGGTCATACATTTTCAGCATTATATTTAGTATATTCACCAAATTACCACTGGAAGACATTGCCTTTCAAACTGACCTTAAAATGATATGTAGTATCTTGATCAAATAAAATTCAAATAAACATTCTTTTAGTGAAGTTCAAAAGAGATTAGCTTATGGTAAAGACAAACAGTTTTGCAACCATTCGGTCGTGTTTGACAATCACTAAATTATCACTAAACATTTGCCATGAAACACTCTGCTTGTAGGCTATAATACATTTATTTTATTTTAGAAATTCCTAATTTTATATAGAGTCTGGAAACAAATATTTTTCCATGCTCTGTTTTCTTTCTTTTTTGTCATTCTTTTCCAGACCTGGAAATTACTTAAATCAAATTACATTATTTTCCATCCATACTTTTCCAAACTGCGTAGGAACCCTGAACAGGGAGTGGATGATGCTGATGCCTTAATGAACATAGGCTATTAGAAGACAAGTCCGAATCATTTTAGAGATTCGGTTGGTTCGGATAGTTCATTTAATTGAGTCGATTTCAAACATTGATTCATTTGAGTCAAACCAGAATAAGTCCCTCTGATCATTTTACTCGTTACTTTTGTAGCAAAATAAATGTTAAGGTAGGCTAAATATTGCCGTTTGTGCTTTTTTTATTTTTATTATCACCCGTTGTACGGTTTATTAAACAAAGTTCTTTACAGTCTACTTTTTTCCACAAATGCGTGCTAATCGGTTCGTTCGAAACATTAAGAAGAGTCTGTTCAAAAGAATGATTCGTTCGAGAATCATACATCAACATCCCTATTGCATATGGAAGAGTCGAGAGTCAAAATCGAGCCTATTCAAACTGGGATTTAAATCAACAGGCGTGAAGAACCTAATGGACTAAATTACACAATCGCTTCAAACGCGCGGATCCTGTCCGATGAGCAAGAGTGTTGTAGCGTTCACAACGTTTGGAAACGGCATTCCAGGGAATTGTCGGCCATATTCAGCGATACCACGCCCGGTGTGGAGATCGACTTTTACAGGGGTGCAACACCATTCATGCAAATAACCCCCACCACAAGTTAATGGACAGCTTTAACACAGTCTAAAGAGGAACTACCACTGTATTGAAGAAAGACATTCAATACTGAACACCAAATATAAAAAACAACGTGCAATGGAGTTATTAATTCCAACGGATCTGTTGCTTTTGTGAATGATACAAAACAGCTCAAACCGCATCAGGATTTCAGTCACTGGCCCATTTTGAATGTGGTTTGGATTCTCTCCTCAACGCGCTACAGGGGCACTCTTTCTCTTGCCTCGTCTGGATGATTGCATTTGAGTTGGGACTGATGTTCTGTTAATGGAATTGCTGAAAAGCTCGTAAAAAGAATCATGACGCTGGACTCCATCATGGCGTGCTGCCTCAGCGAGGAGGCGAAAGAAGCGCGGCGGATCAACGATGAGATCGAGCGACAGCTCCGCCGTGACAAGAAAGACGCTCGGCGCGAGCTCAAACTGCTCCTGCTGGGTAACGTTACGAGCCGGTGCTTTCGTGCGACTCTACCAAAACTTGCGTGCATGTGTCAAGGCGTAACAGCTGCAAGTAGTTTTATTTTTAAACTGCCATCTGAAAATAAAAAGCATTCATTCAAATACGTTTCTTAGGTAACTGATTCAGTGTCTTCGACCACTGCACGTCTTTTTTTTAGAGGAAGGTAAATATCCGCTATATTTAGAATATTATAAGCTCGACAGGTGGGACAACTGTTGCAGGTGCGGTGAGATTTGATTGTCTCTTAACATACTCGTGCTTTAGTGCTTATAAACAAAATGTGAAATATATGCATCAGCTAGGCTAATTGTTATTTTGTTTCGATTCCTTTTTTGGTCACTCGAGTCGATTCGCAAAACATTTATAATAGCTATATCCTATAACAATATGCCTCATCATTATTATAAGAACATTATTTTAAAGGTCCTTTAAGATTAATTCCTGAATTCCAATGATAATTATAGATATCATATATTATATATATATATATATATATATATATATATAGAGAGAGAGAGAGAGAGAGAGATTTTGTCTTTCTATTTTTCTCTATGCTGAAATTCAATTTAACAGCTTTTTCTTCTTCTTTTTTTACTTGTCTAAACTGGACATTAGCTGGTCTATAGTTGGTGTAAGTTCGCTGTCTTTGACCGGAAAGAGACCATCTACCAGTTATCATCTTAAAAGGATATAAATCTTTGTCATCATTTACTCACCCTCATGTTGTTCCAAGCCTGTATGATTCTTTCTTCTGTTGACCACAAAAGAAGATATTTTAAAGAATGTTGGTAACCAGAGAGTTGACCACCCATTGAATTCCATAATATTTTTTTTTTTTACATGTTTGGATAAGCTTTTGGAGGTCGAGTAATGACAACATTTAAATTTTTGTGTGAACGATCCTTAAGTGGTCAAGCTGGTTTTGGGAACATGATTGATGGTCATACAACTAGAAACAAGCTACCATGTTCCAAAACATAGCTACAATCTTAACCTTATTGAAAACAGGCTCATTTACATACCTTAATTGATTACTTAATGATGTAATTGATTATTTAACTATACGAACACAAAATTTTGCACTTGACTGCGCACTTAACTACGCATCCAAACGCACATGCCAATATACTATGCGCCGTCACCGTTTTCACAGATTCATGTTTTTGAAGTTTACACGAAGGCTCGCACCAAACCTTTTATTTGGTTCTTATAACTATTGGTGGAAGTACCCAGATTTTGGCGCGTTCACACTGCAGGAACTAGGAACTATTTTGGAGGAACTAATTTAGCTCCTACTTGACGTTAGTGTTCACTGATTGGCGAACGCACGCGAAACACCAGAACCCACCATTTTTAAAAAGGCTGTGTCAACACACAGATTATATTTACTCCACAAACTAACTCTACATATAGATGGGCCTCTTAACCTTTACACGGAGGAGAAAATCCAACGCAACTTTGAGGGGACCAGGCGAAACATGATTATGTATTTCTGCCGTAGCATCTCTGGACATCAACCACATGGCATACGCTAATAACTTTTCATTACTGTCTACTTTCTATGTATAATAGTTCGATCTAATAACATATTAGACAGGACTGTTAGACAGATCGTAAACTAATGAACACGGAGAATGCGAGAATTGTTTGTTTGCTCAGGCTCTGGCGTTTCATAGCCGTGTCAAAATAAAGGTCACGTGAATGCAACCAGAAAACGTTCCTAGGGGAACAATCCTGGTGATTAGTTCCTGGAACTATCCAGTGCAAAAGCCCCTAAAGTGAACAGTGCCGCTTTTAAAACCCGTTTCAAAAACTTGCACTTTGAAACCTACTTCAAAGTTTGCATTCCCAGGCCACCAAAACGCCGTTGTCTTGTAAATGAACAGCCAGAACGCATTAAGTTTTCTGTTTTCAGTTGAAAACGGTGTTGTGAAAATTGCCCCTAAGTTAATAACTAATGATTTTTACAACGGAAATGAATCAATTAAAAACTTACTTAAGTTAGACAATGACTTTCTTCTAGAGCTGCTGTATATCCATTTGTGGCATTCATTTCCAGTTATCATTGTAAAGCTGCTTTGAAACAATCTGTATTGTAAAAGGCTCTGATATAAATTACTTTACTTGACTTGACATAGACTTCATTAGAACATATTTGGAATGATGATTCAAGAAAATCTGTGTATTGCTCATTTATGGGAAAGAACCAGATTTTTCCACTGCTAACACTTTACTTTTCACATGTTACAACTTTCAGGAACTGGAGAGAGTGGGAAAAGCACCTTTATTAAACAGATGAGAATCATTCATGGCTCGGGCTATTCAGAAGAGGACAGGAGAAGCTTTACCAAGCTGGTCTACCAAAACATCTTCACATCTTTGCAGTCCATGATACGAGCAATGGAAACTCTCCAGATCCTTTACAAATATGAACATAATAAGGTACAATAATTTGTCGTCCCCTTTCACTCTTTCTTTTATGATGTGTCTGTGGATTTGTTATGCATTTGTTACTTTGACATGGTCACAGGTCAAACTTTTAAAGGGTGAGCCAAGGCTTTCATAATGAAGGAATGTACATTATATAGTGCTGTGAATGTTACAGATTGGCATTTTTGTGCGTCTCCTAAAGATATGACCAGGGCTTGACATTAACACCTGTCAACCCGCCAAATGAGTGCGTATTTCAGCTGTGGCGTGTAAACAGTCACTCCTACTAGCCACTTTGGCGGGTTGAATTTTATATAGGCCTAATATACATTTTTCAATAGTAGTCTTTTAAAAAGGCATCTGAAATAAACTAAGTGCAATCTAGTGTGGTCAAAAATATAGATTTTTCGATACATATCAATACTGAAATATCTGCAACTCTTCCGCAGGATAGATCTCATCTCTCCAACAGTGAGTTACACACAAACCCTTTAGTCACGCATTTCATTTGCTCCGGATGAATATTGTTGGTGTTACAGGGCTTGAATTTCACCATGGGATTGCTCGTATTGAGCATAATTTTACTCATTCCCTTTTGTGCTCACACCCAAAGTGTGCGCACACAAGACAAGTATATTGGCTATATAAAACAGTATAATGGGTTCCTGAGTCAGGTCTTAAAGTGACAGCAGCCTAATATACCGGCTACCAAATTATGAGATAATATAAAAAATATCTATATGGCGGTTTTTCCCTATGGTATCAATGTCAAAATTGTGGCCAGTGAAAATACTGAGTGGCTAGTAACTATGGAAAACCACTAGCCACAGTGACTGGTGAGCAAAAAAAGTTAATGTCAAGCCCTGGATATGAAAATATTGTAGTGAATTGTGGAAAATGTTGCGAGTTGGACTCAAATTGCATTGCCTGCATGAGAGTCATGGCTTAATGTGTCAGATTAATTGTGCTGCTTGCCACTGCTCCAAATGCATTTATGTGTATAAAACTACACACTGAAGTTCAAATTGATTAGGTGCAACTCAAATAACTTTGCCATGAAGTAGGTCAAACACTGAGTCAAATACCCTGAGAGAGATACAATCACTTTGGCTAATCATGTTGCCCAGGCTTAACACAATTACCCCTCCAAGCTATGAAATTAATTATACCATTTTACTGCCTTGCAGAAATGTGCCGTCTTGCTTTTTTCCATTTGTAGATATCCCCAAAGGCAAACCCATTTTCCATTGTGTGTAGCTAAAATATTATGGAACACAGCCTCAATCAAGTTCCATCTTATTGGGTCAGGTGAAGTGAGAACTTTAGACAAATAGTACTTCAACAAATTTGAGTCTCAAGTAAAACAGGTCAATAAAGTTGTAACCAGGTTATGTATAAGTGGGCTAGGACATGACGTTTAGTGTTGATTGTGTCCCATTGGCTGAAGCATCAGCTTCTTATCACTGTTTTAAATGCATTGCTTTGTTTTTAAATGCTTTCTTCACAGGCCAATGCAAACATTGTCAGAGAAGTAGATGTAGAGAAGGTCTTCATGTTGGGCAACCCCTATGTAGATGCCATCAAGAGTTTATGGAATGACCCAGGAATTCAGGAGTGCTATGACCGGAGGAGAGAATACCAGCTCTCGGATTCCACAAAATAGTGAGTGTTTTTTACCTTCCATAGGAAAGAGGAATCACAATGGGACCTCTCTAATGTCTCAGTTGTTTCTCCTACACGCCAATGAGATTAAATGTGGAACACATGGGGCTTTAAATGAAGTCTTCTGCTTCTCTGAGTATCCTTGTTAGGGAAAGGGCACCAAATGGCGCTTTTCCACTACACAGTACCAGCTCGCCTCGACTCGACTCGACTCGGCTCTGTTTGGTTTTCCACTGTGTAAAAGTTGTACCTGTACCTGCTTCCAGGTACTTTTTTTCGTACCACCTCCGGCGAGGTTCTAAAGCGAGCTGAGGCGAGCTGAGGCGATACTAAAATGTGACGTGAAAACACGGCAGACTGCTGATTGGTCAGAGAGAATCGTCACTATTCACTGCGTCATCATTGCACGCGCCAGACGGAGTATTCTGAATAAAAAACATTTTCTCCATTGTCCTGTGTGTGTGGGTAGCGGGTGGGTCTCGTGCGTCTCGCGTAAAAGATTAAGTCACGGCGGTTTCCTGCAGCGTCGCTATGACGACCAGGTACTATTGTGGAGGTACTATCTGCAATGGAAAACGGAGCTCGAGTCGAGTCGAGTCGAGTCGAGGCGAGGCGAGGCGAGCCGAGGCGAGCTGGTACTGTGTAGTGGAAAAGCGCCAAAAGTCTGCACTCAAAGTTCTCATCCAAACATTTCTCAAATTCTCCCAAGACCGAATGATCTGAGCTCTTTACTGTTACTGTCAACATTTGTTACCAAATTGATACTTAAAGAGTCCCCCTGTGGTGAAAATCAAGCACATGTCTATGTGATGTTTTTAATATGCTTTAAGAAAAACCATGTACAAATTAAGTCAGCACCATTGCTGAGTATTTTCTTCTTAAAACTGCAGTGAACCAAAGACAGTCTCAAAAACGCAGTTTGAAATCGCTGGGTTTTCTGACGCCACAAACTACCTTGTAAATAATAAAGTCAATGTGTGGATCTCTGAGCTGGTGCGAGTGAGTGGAGGTTGGGCTAGTTTGCATATATTTATAGAACTGCGTATACTAAATGAGACAAGGGTGTAGAGTTACATTCAAACTATTTTAAGGCATTTTGAAAAAAAACTTTTAAGAGATAATATTATTGGCTACTGGGGGACTCTCTGAAATCTCTCTGAGAAATATTTATCATCTGAGCTGTAGTCTGACAAACAGTGAGTTTTTGCAGAAGATGTAACTAATATGCTAAACCAACATGTAATTCTGACAGCTATACTATCTAAATTGTTCTGCACGTTTTATATTCCAACACAAAACGGTTGTTTTAAAAAATCTGTTTTATCACTGTAGTGAAAAAAGAACATATATATTTTTAAATAAATGTATAATTTTCAAATTTCATTTTTTTAAATGTTCTTAAAAATAAATGGAAAAAATTCAAATACGCTACTGAGAATGGGGAATGTGCTTAATTAGCTTAAATATTTTCACAGTGCAAAAAAAATGCCAACAAGATATGCTTCATTTATCCAGAATAAATTACATATAATACTTTTGTTTTTTGTTGTTTGAGGTAAAATGCAACTTGGACATATTCTTATATTGCAGTAGAAAACATAGAGATGTCTCAGAGCTGTAAAATGTTCGCTGTTTGTCTACAGTTACCTAAATTCACTAGATCGCATCGCCAACCCTTCCTACGTTCCCACCCAGCAAGATGTGCTCAGGGTGAGAGTGCCCACAACAGGCATCATTGAATACCCCTTCGACCTACACAGTGTCATATTCAGGTAAGACTTCTCTTTACAGTTACTCTTCTAGTCAGGTGTTCATCTAGTACTACACTGATATAAAAATACAGCCCAGTGCTCAGATGCATGCATGTTCCCAAACTGCTCCCAAAGCGTGTGATCTTTTAACCTCATGACCCCTCCTTCTCATCAGGATGGTGGATGTAGGGGGACAGCGGTCAGAAAGACGGAAGTGGATCCACTGCTTTGAAAACGTCACCTCCATCATGTTCCTGGTAGCACTCAGTGAATATGACCAAGTTCTGGTAGAGTCTGACAATGAGGTAAATGAAGTACCAGCAGAGGGAGTCAAAGCTGTTAGTCGCCTCTTAAAATGCTGGCAGAACACACTAGTTTGTGTGATGGATTTATTTTTTTCAGCACAGATGTTTAATTGATATAAGATTCAGTGACATAATCTAATGTCATCTTTTTTGCATCTTTAACTTTTATATTAAACAAATCACTACAGTGTTTTCATACATTCATAGATGTCTTTTTTTTTTTGGGCAGTGGCAATAGATGCTATTTACACTGTGTAAATACTACACTAAGTTAAAACAGCATAGTGTAAATAAGCAGCTATCGCAAAGAAAATAAGTACAAATAGCGATAGCTGTTGTTTACACAGTGTAAATAGAATATATTGCTATTTTCACTTAGTGTAAATAGCAGTTACTAAGACATGCTGTTATTTTCGCTTTGTTTAAATAGCAATATATTCTATTTACACTAAGTGAAAATAACAGCATTTCTTAGTAATCTGCTATTTACACTAAGTGAAAATAGTGATAGATTTTATTTACACTGTAAAAATAGCAGTATTTTCATTGCAATAAGTGTAAATAGTAGTTAGATGATATTTATACTTAGTGGAAGATACTATTTGCACCTCAGTGTTGTTGTACATTAAACAGTATGCAATAATAACATCGTTTTAATAATTATATTTATTAAAATTATGAAATGGATGCCGCCTTATTGGGACAATAAAGCTAACCCTAACCGATTAACACTTGATTATTAAACACACGTTAGACACTTTATTTACACTTTTTTGAATATTTTATTCATTTTTATTGAAAATAAATGCCTTTCTGATATGAAATGTGATGGGAAAAGGGAGTAAAGCGAATTCGGCAAAAGGTGGATTCGAACCTCTGGTCAATTTGCGTCGAAACCCTCTGCCACGCACCTTACCCCTACACTATTGTAATTTTGCCTGGCCTGTTTGTCAGTGGGTGGAGTTAGTGTAAATAGCACTAAACATGCTTTTTTGGGGGGTCAAGGACAGGGCCGGCACCACGATGGTGCAAAAGGGGGCATTGTCCCTTCATAACTGATGTGTGACCTCTCAGTTTCAGTTCATCTACACTAATGTCTATGGAAGCTGCAATAATAATCCTTTCAATTATAATTGTATGTGTTTTATTCATTTCAGATAGGCCTACACATTGTGTAGGAAACTATAAAGTTTACTCTATTCTTCTCCCAGTTCACCATCCATTTTTGGTGCATTTCGGGAGAAAAGGATGAATTTACATGATGTAGGCTAAATCCGATTCTCTGAATTGTGGTGCAAACTAATATGGTGGCCATCACGTGTTATAGATCAACTAGCATGATCATTATAAAGATGACAAGAATACACATTCACTTCCACATATTTGACCGTCGGAATATATCAAATAGGTCATGATATAGTTAACAAGTTTGTGAATATTTTGAATACAAATATAGAGCCCCTAGAATATAGATATGGATATAAAATTATATTTTGCAAGATTATTTATTCTTACTTCTTAAAGAATAAAAAGTAGTAAAGCTGTTTTGAAATATTACTTACTGTTCTGAATTCAATCTGTGAAATCAATACCCTCAAAAGTTATTGCAGTTACCAACGTGCAGGAGGACATTTGTTGATGTGTGATGATGAACTTTTGTTTCTTTTCTTTTTTTTACATAATTACACCACTACATTTTTTTTTCAACGTTTTAATCAAATTTGTACCTATACTGACCGTATAAAAACTGACTTTGGCTTTTTCCGTGCTCTGGTTGAATGATGTGATCATGTAACCAGTAGAGACTGAAATAGTTCATTTTATTTAATTTTTTTACTTTAAATGGCAAGCTGGCAAACTTTAGCAATGCTTGAATGAAAGTAGTTTGATTTTATTTTTCCTGAAATTGTCAGAAGCAGTGAACTGAATGTTAGTGTTGATTGCTGGACTAAAGTAGGACTAAAATAACCACTAAAATGGCCCTGTTATGTTATTTCTCCCCACAGAATCGAATGGAGGAAAGCAAAGCATTGTTTAGGACGATAATAACATACCCCTGGTTCCAGAATTCATCAGTTATTCTCTTTCTGAACAAGAAAGACATTTTGGAAGAGAAAATAATGTTTTCACATCTTGTAGATTACTTTCCTGAATATGATGGTAAGTCTAAAAATACTTTGTTGTTTTGTTTAATCTATTTTCTTAGAAACTAACTAATGGTCTTAATAATCAGTTTATTTACCGTTGTAAGTTTATGATCCATTTATGTAGCTTTTCATGAGTCTTTCTGTGGTGCTTGTTAAAGCATTGCTAATTCTATTGCTCATACTTTGAAGCCTTGTTCAGCCTGTCAGTCCACATGTTTGTGCATATCCAATTGAAATCCGATCATATTTAGCAAGTGGGAACGGCAAAAAAAAAAAAAAAATCACAAGAAATCCAATTTTTACAAATCTTTTTCAAGCTACATTCATATGTGGGTTGAAATCCTATTAAAATCTCATATCTGGAAATCCATTGCTCTTCTCTTTTCTGCCTATACGTCACTTTCTCACGCCACGTAAAACATAAAGACACAGCAGACGTGGTTGCAGAAAGAAGTTTGAGTTGTGTTGTTGTCAATGTGCAGGTCACGCAGAAAACTATAATATAATGGAGGCATCTCTGTGGTCCAGTAATGGGATGTCTTCACTTCTTTAACTGTGCGGCAGAGATGACAGCATGGAATAAAGCCACTTCCATTTCTGTCGCTGCTTCATTAGTAGTCCAGCACCGCAGCTACACATTGTCATATTCTAATACAACTTTGCAAATGTTTTTGGCATAGTCCTACAAACACAACGTCATTGCCATGGAAGAGAGAGAGAGAGCAATGGGACACACAAATCAGATCAGGGCTGCATTTCCCCAAAGCATCATAAGCCTAAGTTAATCGTAGAACAATTGCCCCCAATGGTCTCTGTGAACAACTTAGGCTTATGATGCTTTTGTGAAACGCAGCCCTGAACAGTTACGATACACTAGTGATGGGAGAAACAAAGCCTTTCAAAGCTGCGAATCAATTGAATCAAGTGCTTATCAAAATGATTCACTGGTGACGCCTGCTGGTCAAAAATGTAAATACAACAAAAACTCAGGCCAAACATTAACCATAACTGATTGATGTTTTATTGAAAGTGAAATCTATCAAATGGAATTACTAATCATTTAAGATTAAATATCAAATGTCTGTATAATGTTTTGTTTTATACATTTTTAGGGCTTTTTTTTTTTTTTTTTTCATGGATGGCTCAGCTAAACAGGCCAATAAGACACTATTATTCATTTTAATTATACTAATGTCTCATTAAAATGTCTACACGTCTAAAATTGATCAGAGATCGGTTAAAATCCACTGGTTAATCATTGAAATGTCAAAACGTTTTGAAACGGTTATGACGTAACGAAGCCTCGTTTACTGAAATCACATGACTTTGGCAGTGTGATACACGCTCTGAAGCAAAAGATTCGTAAAGGCTTCATGAAGCAGTGTTTCGAAAGCGCCCATCACTACGATACACAATCCGAATCCAATTGGATACACAAATTATCAGATTAGGACTGACAGTGTGAACGTAGTCCCAGTTGGAGGTTATTTTAAGTAAAATCTCAGATGATTTTCAGTATTAACCAGGTTAACCAAGATCTGTTTTCCTCTGCAAGGAGCCCAGAGAGATGCTCAAGCCGCACGGGAATTCATCCTGAAGATGTTTGTCGACCTGAATCCAGACTGTGAAAAAATCATTTATTCTCATTTCACCTGCGCCACTGACACAGAAAACATCAGATTCGTGTTTGCTGCTGTCAAGGACACCATCTTGCAGCTCACACTGAAGGAATACAATCTAGTCTGAACAACGGCCAGTTACGGTTCTGTCATTTTTCTGGCCTGGTCAAAGGACTCATCAGTCTGCCGCTAGACCCTGCTGTGAGCCAATTAAGTCTGCTTTAATTGTATGAGCAGTCGGTTGTCCCCGTTTCTGCTCCATGAAATTGGACATACAAGTTATTTCTATCTAAGAACTAAAACAAGCTGCTCACGACTTTGTCATTATTTATTTGCACCTCGCAGCTACTTCACAGGATTCAACTTGAATGTTATTATTCCATTTTAATGAAAAATGTTATGTTATTGAACTTTTTATTACAAATGAAATGATTTCCTCTTGTTTAAGGTTTATTCTGTAGCAGGTTCTTTTTGGTTTAAGTTGTACCCGTTGAGCAATTTGCTATAAATGTGATGTAGATTTCGCCGTCTTGGACATATTAAGTATTATGTGGGGCAAGTGGTCATTAGAAGGCAATGAAAAGTACTTATTTGGTTTTGTGACACCGTAGTTTCTTTTTAAGAGTTAGAGCAAGCTTAGTAGATAAGGGTCTGTTCTACCTTTCATGGCACATGCATTGGTAAAGAATAGACAACAGCTAGATTACATTAACATTTACATTAAAAGTGCCAAAGTTCCTCTAATGTGGTAGTTTTATGTATTGCCAAACTAATAATCATACCACAGGCAATAAGTTGGTCTTGCCAGTATCATTTATTTTTATACCATACCAGCTCTTTGTATTTTCTCATTGCGCTTTTCAGAAAAGATGATGACATACTGTTCATGATCTCATCCATTAAGTTCATCAGTGTTCCATAACAAAGCTTAAACGATGTGCTAAGAGAGACGATCCCTGTGCAATCATCCTTAACTTAAACTACAAATGTGCCATTCATATTTTCTGTAGCACTTGCATACATTTTGAATTTTTTGTGTGTGTGTGATAAGTTACCCAACAAGTGTTCTCAGTGAGCCAGTGATGCTCTTACTGGTATTGTATTGACTTTACAGTGTGGTTAGTGTGGTGTAATTAAGATTTGGTCAATATGTGCAGTTGTTTTTAAAGATGATGCGGATTTGTAAAGAGTATCATGTGATTAGATGCTTGTCAAACAAATGAATGTTTTGTGTTCTGCCATGAGTAAAGGACCAAATTGCTGTTGTGATCCTCTGAAACTTTTTTTTTTGGAGTGAAGCTGACAATTGTGTGGTTTGCATAGTATGAACAATGCTGAATTTGGGTTTATCACTGGACAATTTTCTGCTTTAAAACATTTTTTGCAATAAAAGGCTGCTATTTTAGAGAGAACTGTATAACTGTTTGCTAAAATGTATCAAAAAGTATAAAACCCCATAGACACTTAAGCCACTTAAAATTGCTTGAATGTCATTGCATTAAACAAAATATCAAACCAAGCGGCATTTATTTTAAAGAACATTAGCAGAACTACACTTCGATCATTTCACAAAAAGCATGAAAACATATCTGGTGTGGAAAGTGGAAGTCAAACTCTTTACCTTCATTCCACTCTTACCTGTCAGTTCAAGAAGTTAAATGCTCCTGATGATTTTACTGCACAGTGTTAAAAACAGGTTACAGAACAGGTTTGCTGGAATGAGACATGGCTGTTCTCTGCTCAGATTATTGCAACATCTTAAGGCTTCTGATGGAAATTTCAGGAGACATTGGACTGAATCAAGTAGCCTACATATTTTGTACTTAAACTTCTGTTAAGTTCTGGACTAGACTAGACCTACTAAGCCAGGGTTTCTCAAACTCGGTCCTGGAGGGCCACTGTCCTGCACAGTTTAGCTCCAACCCTGATCAAACACACCTGAACAAGGTAATCAATGTCTTCAGGATCACTAGAAACTCACTGCTAGGTGTGTTTGATCAGGGTTGGAGTTAAACTGTGCAGGACAGAGGCCCTCCAGGACCGAGTTTGAGAAACCCTGTACTAAGCCTATTTAATAGCATGTTTTTGTCCATACTTCCTCATTCCATCCCAAAACGTTGCATAAATGTGCTGTAACACAAGACACCTTACACTCTTAAGTATACAGCCTGTTCCCACAGCAGAAGTTTACATTTCACAAAGAATGTATTATTTTCTAGTTCTTTACAAAACCATCTTCTGCTGCTTAAATACCATGATGATCTGAAATGATGATGATCAGAAGAACATGTAGTGCAGGAGTTAGACAAGGAAGGCACCCCCTTTGACAAAACTTTCAAGACAACACTTTAACAGCCACACATATTTCTTACTAGCCATGAAATTGTATTTTGCATTTATTTATTTATTTATTTTATAGATTTTTGTCTTTATGACAATAAAGTTTTTCTCTGCATATTTGTGGCAAACAGCACAGGTTATTGGCTCACTCTCGTAGAATCATAGATGAGCCAGCCTGTTTCTATCATGACGTGATTTTGTTTCTCATATTTTCATTTTGGTGATGTAATGAGTGGAATATTCCACATATGTGTCACGTAGCATGAAATTCTTTGCTATATTAAAAAACTTATTTTATTCAAAATAAATAAATAAATAAATATAAAATCAAGTTCTGGATTTATTTATCTTTCCAAACATAGTTTCACTTCATATAGGAAATAAACGTTTTCCTATTGGATGGGTAACTACTACGGTATGGATTCCCCCTCATTGGTTGTGGACAGTAACGTTTGTGTTACTAATATAACCTCAGTGCATTCACATTACATTTAGGCTAAATCAAACATCAAACTTTTTTGGTTGCGCGCCCCCCTTTAAACCTTTAAAAGAATCAGTACAATATATAAATATATAAAATATATACACAATATAAACATTATATAAAAGCGTCTAAATAACTGTTTTTGACAGCGCCTCACAAGCTCAGCTTCTTGTTCGTCTTCTCACTGGAACACGCACAGCAGCGGAGTGGCGTGTTCACAACAGCAGCTTTTGATTCTGTCCACTGAAGAGGTGCTTTTCTATGGCAAGCAACTTATATGTTAGGCTTGTTCCAACGATGACAAGTCAACAGTCTGAAGAAGAACGATTCAGTGTAACAGCCATTCAATGCCGCTTTATAAAGGCAGAGCGCTAACTGCTATTCACGCACTTGACACTGTTGTTGTTTTGTTTTTTTCTGTAGATCTCAACCCCTGCAGTATCTGTGCACTTGAGAGCCACAGAGTTAAACTAACAATAGGACAACAATATGTAAGTGCTGTGAACTTCCCAGTTTAGTCTAATGCAGTATCTGTAATAAAACAAAAATAGATATAGAGTAGAAGAGAAAATAAAAGAAAGTGTTAGTATTAATGGCTCAAGTGTTGCCGAAAAAGATGGCTACGGACTCAGCAGCGCTGGTTGAGTTGGGCAGGTCATTCCACCAGCATGGAACAGTCAAGGTAAAGGTCAGTGAAAGTGATTTTGTGCCTCTTTGAGAGGGCACCACGAGGTGGCGTTCACTTGCAGAACGCAAGGTTCTGGATGGCACATAAGTCTGAAGTAATGAGTTTAGGTAAAGGGAGCAGAGCCAGTGGTTGTTCTGTAGGCAAGCATCAGTGCCTTTAATTTGATGCGAGCAGCAACTGGCAACCAGTGCAATTTTGTGAGGAGAGGGGTGACGTGTTCTCTCTCTGGCTCATTAAAGGCCACTCTAGCTGCAGCATTCTGGATCAGTTGCAGAAGTTTGACAGTGCAAGCTGGAAGACCTGCCAAGAGAGCATTACAATAGTCCAGTCTGGATAGAACAAGCGCTTGGGCAAGGAGTTGTGTAGCATGCTCTGATAGGAAGGACCACCTGATCCTCCTAATGTTGTATAAGGCAAATCTGCAGGACCGGGCAGTTCTAGCAATGTGGTCTGTGAAGCTTAACTGATCATCAATCACAACTCCAAGGTTCCTGGCTGACTTTGATGGAGTTATGGATGACGAACCTAGCTGAATGGAGAAGTTGTGGTGTAGTGTTGGGTTGCTGGGACCACAAGCAGCTCTGTCTTCACAAGGTTTAGTTAAAGGTGGTGTTCCTTCAACCAGCAAGAAATGTCTGTCAGGCAGGCTGAGATGCGAGCAGCAACCGTCGGATTCTCTGGTTGGAATGAGAGGTGGAGTTGTGTGTCGTCAGCATAACAGTGATAGGAGAAAACATGTTTCTGAATGACAAATCATAGTTATGACATGTAGATGAGAGAAGTGGTCCAAGCACAGACAAAGGCACCCATGTAGCTATAAATTGCGACTTAGACACCTCACCCTAAATGACCCACCTGAGAGGTAAGACTTGAACCATTAATAATAATAATAATAATAGATTTTATTTGTATTGCACTTTACATTTGGAACAAATCTCAAAGTGCTACAGTTAAGATCATTTAAGGGTGATAAAATACAAATAGATTTAATAGTTAAAAGTCATAGGTTCTCCTAAAAAGAAATGTTTTTAGTTCTTTTTTAAAAGTCTCAGTAGTTTGAGGTGCTCTCAGATGGTCTGGGAGGGCATTCCAAATCCGAGGAGCGGCAGAACAGAAAGCCCGATCACCCATAGTGGTGAGCTTAGTCTTGGGGAGAAGGAGGCGGTTTGATTTTGTTGAACGGAGGGATCGAGTTGTAGTTGAAGGTGTGAGAAGTTCTTTCAGATATGGGGGGGCATTTCCATAGATGCACTGGTGGGTTAGAAGGGAGACCTTATATTCAATCCTGGCGGAAACAGGAAGCCAGTGAAGTGAGTGGAGAATGGGTGTGATATGCTCGTATTTTCGAACTCTCATCAGGATCCTTGCAGCACTGTTCTGAACATACTGTAGTCTCTGCAAGCTTTTGTTAGGGATCCCGATGAGAAGTGCGTTACAGTAATCCAGTCTGGAGGAGACAAAGGCGTGGACCAGTTTTTCAGCATCTGCTAAGGTGAGTGTGGGACGGAGTTTTGCAATATTTCTGAGATGGTAGAAAGAAGTCTTGCAGAGGTTTTTGATATGGGTTTCGAAGCTGAGTTGTGGATCAAATCTTACACCAAGATTGGTGACAGTTGTGGATAGGGGAATGTCATGACCAGAGATAGTTAATCCAGTTATGGAGGAAGACTGAGTTTGATGTGGTGTGCCAACAAGAATTGCCTCAGTTTTGGAGCTGTTTAACTGGAGGAAGTTGTGTTTCATCCACACCCTTATCTCCTCCAGACAGGCAGTGAGTGTTGAAGACGGAGATGGTGTTGATGAAATTGCAGAGGTGTGTGTTTCCGATTTCATATACAGTTGCGTGTCATCAGCGTAGCAATGAAATGAGACTCCATAGCGGCTAATGACATGGCCGAGGGGGATGATGTAAATGATGAAGAGAATGGGGCCAAGGACTGACCCCTGAGGGACCCCGCAGGTAACTGTGTGTTGCCGGGACCTTGCACTTCCAAGTGAAATGTACTCTGTTCTGTTAGTGAGGTACGATTTAAACCAGTTAAGAGCAGTGTCAGTGAGTCCAGTGGTTTGATGCAGCCGGTTAAGGAGTATGCCATGATCCACTGTATCGAAAGCGGCAGACAGATCGAGGAGTATGAGGAGGGATGGTGAACCTGCATCAGCTGTCATCCGTAGGTCATTTGTGACTCTAACCAGGGCTGTTTCTGTGCTGTGTGCAGAGCGGAAACCAGACTGAAATTTTTCGAAAATTGGAGTGCGCACATTGGAGTGCGGTCACTGAGATTCCCTTCGTCTTTAGGTTTGACAGGAGGATCTGGTGGTTAACTGTGTCAAACGCAGCAGACAGATCCAGCAAGATGAGAACTGAGGATTTGGAAGCTGCTCTTGCCAGTCTCAGAGCTTCAATAACCGAGAGCAGGGCAGTCTCAGTTGAGTGTTCGCTTTTGAAACCAGACTGGTTGTTGTCCAGGAGGTTGTTCTGTTTAAGAAAGGCAGAGATCTGGTTGAAAACAACTCGTTCAAGTGTTTTCGCGATGAATGGAAGAAGGGATTTTCTGTAATTTTCCAGATGTGCTGGATTTAGAGTGGGTTTCTTAAAGGGTTAGTTCACCCAAAAATGAAAATTATGTAATTAATGGATAGAATGACTCCCTGCTCAGCTCAGCTACCGTTCGGACGCTCTTGCTTACTGCTCCGCGCTTTGCTCTATCGCTTTTATATTTTATCTTCTATATTTTTATATTTTAGCTCCTTTTATCACCTAATTTTAACTTCAGCAAATCAGCACAGTGCTCAAACGACAAAGTTTGGAATACCACAAAAACGCAGAATTCTTCTACCCGACCAGCTTACATTCCGGGGAAAGGAAAACACAACTGCCTACAAGGATAAGAGAGAAAATGCCTCTTCTGGAATCTACTTGCTGCACTAACTGCCACAGAATTTTACAAAGGATTGCAGTTCTTGAAACAAAGTTATTTACGGGACCACCAAACCAGACGGAACACACAACAGAGCTTCGTCATGGACACCCTCAGCATATAGCCGGTGAGTCCCATGAAACTAGTGCTCCTCGACAGGTAGAGAAACAAGCCGATCGACTTACAAATCGATGGCACAAACAGGGAGCGAGACCCAATGGCACTCGAGACATCAGATTGTCACAAGCCCCACATATTGCCGCAGTTGCATCCTCTACCCCAGATACAGCTCTGACAAGGACTGCAAACACTGGTCTCCTACCAACACCTATACATCTTGAGAACAGATTTGAAGTACTAATGAATGTAAATGAGGAATCCCCAAACGTGATGAATGTGATCGAACACAGACTGTATCAGCCAGTAGCTAACACTGATGCTAACTAGCGCTCAAGGTCCTAAAATGGTTCAGGTCATACTTAGATGGGAGAGGTTATTATGTTAGTATAGGAGACCATAAGTCTGAGTGGACATCCATGACATGCGGAGTCCCTCAAGGCTCAATTCTTGCGCCACTCCTGTTCAACCTGTATATGCTCCCAATGAGCCAAATAATGAGAAATAACCAAATTGCTTACCACAGCTATGCAGACGACACACAGCTCTACTTAGCCCTATCGCCTAACGATTACAGCCCCATTGACTCCTTGTGCCGATGCATTGACGAAGTCAACAGTTGGATGTGTCAAAACTTTCTTCAATTAAACAAAGACAAAACTGAAGTTATTGCGTTTGGAAACAAAGATGAAGTTCTCAAGGTGAACGCATACCTTCACTCTAGGGGTCAAACAACTAAACATCAAGTCAGGAATCTTGGTGTGACACTAGAGTCAGACCTTAGTTTCAGTAGTCATGTCAAAGCAATAACTAAATCAGCATACTATCATCTGAAAAATATTGCAAGAATTAGATGCTTTGTTTCCAGACAAGACTTAGAGAAACTTGTGCATGCTTTCATCACCAGCAAGGTGGATTATTGTAATGGACTCCTCACTGGCCTTCCCAAAAAGACCATAAGACAGTTGCAGCTCATACAGAACGCTGCCGCCAGGATTCTGAGCAGAACCAGAAAATATGAACATATCACACCAGTCCTCAGGTCTTTACACTGGCTCCCAGTTAGATTTAGGATTAATTTTAAAGTATTATTACTGGTATATAAATCATTCAATGGCCTAGGACCTCAATACATTGCAGAAATGCTCACTGAATATAAACCCAACAGATCACTCAGATCATTAGGATCATATCAGCTAGAAATACCAAGGGTTCACTCTAAACATGGTGAGTCTGCTTTTAGCTATTATGCCAGCCACAGCTGGAACCAGCTTCCAGAAGAGATCAGATGTGCTCCTACAGTAGTCACATTCAAATCCAGACTCAAAACACTTCTGTTTAGCTATGCATTTACTGAATGAGCACTGTGCCGCTGTTCGTCCGACTGTTTGTACTGTACTGTATTTTATTTTATTTTTCTAAACTGTTTTAATTATTCTTATTTCTTTTAATTATTTTAATTTCTCCTATGTCAGCAGGGCATTTAGCCCGAAACTGTAAATGCCCACTCAGAAGGTAAAAGAAAGTGATAATGTGAAAGTGACGTGTATTAATGTGGGTTTGAAAGTAGAACAGTATTTAAATGACGATATTAAAGTTTTCGTCTGAGAAAGAATGTGAACGCAGTGCTAAAGAAAGTGAAAAGAACGTGTGAGTAAATGAGGGAGAAAAGAAAGTTAAAGGAAAGTTGATAGATGGAAGTCGTAAGAAGATTGAAGGTTAAAAGAAGGAAAGATTTAAGTCTTAAGGGAATCCTTTGAAGGAAAGATCTATAATAATATTCTTTTTTTATTTTTAAAAATACTGTATTTTCTTTTCTTTTTCTAAACTGTTTTAATTATTCTTATTTCTTTTTATTATTTTAATTTATTCTATGTAAAGCACTTTGAATTGCCATTGTGTATGAAATGTGCTATATTATAAACTTGCCTTGCCTTGCCTTGCCTTGCCTAATGACTCACCCTCATGTCGTTCCAAGCCCGTAAGACCTCCGTTCATCTTCGGAACACAGTTTAAGATATTTTAGATTTAGTCCGAGAGCTTAATCTGTGTCACACGTCAGCAGCGTCTTACGTCAGCAGCGTCACTGCGGAGTCGTGAACGCGGATTGACAACAGACCCCGAAGAGAATTCAATGCTGAATAAAGTCGTAGTTTTTGTTATTTTTGGACCAAAATGTATTTTCGATGCTTCAAAAACTTCTAACTAACCCACTGATGTCACATGGACTACTTTCATGATGTTTTTTACCTTACTGGACATGGACAGTATACCGTACATTCATTTTCAATGGAGGGACAGATAGCTCTAGGACTAAATCTAAAATATCTTAAACTGTGTTCCGAAGATGAACGGAGGTCTTACGGGCTTGGAACGACATGAGGGTGAGTCATTAATGACATAATTTTCATTTTTGGGTGAACTAACCCTTTAAGCAGTGGTGTTACCCGAGCCTGCTTAAAGGGATACTTCACCGTTTTTTCATATTAAACTATGTTATTCCCTTAACTAAGACGAGTTGATACATATCTCTCTCGTCTCAGTGCATGCACTCAATCGCTCTGGCGCGCGGCGACACTTTGATAGCACTTAGCTTAGCCCAGTTCATTCATTAGGGACCAAACAGAGATGAAGTTAAAAGCGACCAAACACCTCCACGTTTTCCCTATTTAAATACAGTTACACGAGTAGTTGCACGACCAAGTATGGTGACACAAAATAAAACGTGGAGCTTTTCTAAGCGGGTAAAAAGGATAACTATAATGTATGGCGGAATAGCACTTGGAAGCACTTCGACTCGGCACAGTAAAAAGTCACTCCTGAAAAATCCTCTCACCCTCTCCCTCTCACTTCTGTCATTAGAACCAACATGACTTTTTACTGCGCCGAGTCGAAGTGCTTCCAAGTGCTATTCCACCATACATTATAGTTATCCTTTTTACCCGCTTAGAAAAGCGCCACGTTTTATTTTGTGTCACCATACTTGGTCATGTAACTACTCGTGTAACTGTATTTAAATAGGGAAAACGTGGAGGTGTTTGGTCGCTTTTAACTTCATCTCTGTTTGGTCCCTAATGAATGAACTGGGCTAAGCTAAGTGTTATCAAAGTGTCGCCACGCGCCAGAGCGATTGAGTGCACGCACTGAGACGAGAGAGGTTTGTATCAACTCGTCTTAGTTAAGGGAATAACATAGTTTAATATGAAAAAACGGTGAAGTATCCCTTTAAATGCTGTGGGAAAGGTACCAGTGTGTTGATGTGAGTGAGTGCAGGTACAACTGAGGAAGAAATGGCTTGAAGTAGATGAGTGGGAATAGGATCATGCGGACAGGTAGTAGGGTGACTGGAAAGGATGAGTTTGGAGACTTCTGCCTCTGAGAGCAGAGAGAAGGCGGGAGGGTGAGAGTGAGCGTAGGTTTCGCCGAAAGGTGACCTGTGGAGGGGTATGTGTTGTGTTCTGAGGCAGGTTGAGATTAAGAGTGAGGAGTAAGTGATCTAAGGTGTGCAGTGGAGTGACCAGTGTATGGTCAGTAGAGCAGTAGTGTGTGTAAAAAAGGAACAATTGGTTACCTGATTTGTGAGTTGCCTCAGTAGATACTTGTTTGAGGTCGAATGAGGCAAGCAGAGTGTGGAAATAAGCAGCCTGAGGCTTTTCTTGGTGGATGTTGAAGTCTCCAAGAACTACGAGAAGAGTACCATCCTCAGAGAAGGATAAGAGTAGCACATCCAACTCCTTCAAAAAACTGCTAAGCTGACCTGGGGAACGATAAACAACTACAAAATGGATTTTAATAGGACTGGGGATAGTAATTGAATGCGATTCAAATGAGCTGTTGTCAGACAGAGATGATAAAGGATAACATTTCCAATCGTTGGAGATTAGCAGACCATTACCTCCACCCCTTCCGGTCAGACGAGGGGTGTGTGAGAAAGTGAAGTTAGTGGAGAGGGCAGCAGGTGTGGCAGTGTCCTCTGGTCTGATCCAGGTCTCAGTCAGGGCCAATAGGCTGACCTGAATGACTAGAAATAGATGTAATGAAATCAGCTTCGTTTACAGCAGACTGGCAATTCCAGAGACCGATAGGAAAAGAAAGTAATGTACTAGAAGACAGGAAAAGTATGCAGGTTGTTAGGATTGCACTGCCTCCTAGTTGTGATATTTGATTTACGTGTGTTAATAGTATAATAGTATGGGTTTGGAAGCACATAGTGAAGATAGGTCACAAACAAAAAAAATAGAACAAATTGTGTAGAAGAGGAAGGAAATAACAAGAAAATAATACTCAAGTGCCTTGTCGGTGTCCTTGCTCGATGGAGTCGTGCAGGTAGAGTCGCTGGTCTTTACACTTTCCGATCTTCACGCGATGAGGGCTTCACACGAGGGCTGCCGTCTCCGCTGCCGCGGTATACTACTTGATTTACTACTTATACTACCCTAAAAGAGATGGGAACAAGACTATAGGAAAAGTCCCTTTCACCAAAGCCTGATAGAATCACATTTGTGTAACTACACAGACAATACTTTCCTGATACTGTTCGTTGCTCAGACTCGCTCTCCCAGTTTAAAACTAGATTAAAGTCGCATCTCTTCAGCCAGGCATTCATATAATCCTACAGTTCAAACTACAATCCGGCCTCTAGCTCATAAATGCCAGAGGAGAACTGGCCCCCGACTGAGCCTGGGTTCTCCCAAGGTTTTTTTTCTCCATTAGGTCACCTGATGGAGTTTTAGGACACCATTAGGTCACTTGATGAAGTTTTTCGGTTCCTTGCCACTGTTGCCTTTGGCTTGCTCAGTTGGGGATATTTTGGGGATATTTAATTTAATTTTATCAATCAATAAATTCCTCTTGAAACAAACTTTGTTGTATTATTTTAATTTAATACTGTGAAGCTGCTTTGATACAATCTGTATTGTGAAAAGCGCTATACAAATAAACTTGACTTGACTTGACTTGACAAATGGCATCTCAACGCACACAAAAGGGTCGGCCCATTTGTCTATATAAACTGCCTCTGAGTGCTATTTCATTAGATTTTTTTTAAGTGACCGCTAACAGTGAAAGCAAAACACAGCAAGCGTACACAATGTCTTGTTATATATGATGGGACCGAGTACGTTGGCAACCAAAACGTTTTCTTTCGATAACGGTTCACTTGACCATCAGTAGCTGTTAGTGCTGTGTGTAACGCAGGACTGTTCAAGCCTATAAGGCATAGAAGAGGCCCTGCGAGGCTGGCCCAGGGATGAAGCACCCATCCGAGTACCTTAACAGAATAGGCGCACTAGACAGTGGTATTGTTAGCAGTGGTGCTTAGCATAAGGAAACAATTAGGAAGGGGGGTAATCCGCAAAGGAAGCCACCCAAATTTGCCTGGGCTCGGGCCAACAGAAGCCAAAACCACCATAAATAAGAACCACCGTCCAGGGAATCGTGATGCACATAGACAGAATTTGGTGGCATCCAGCACACCATGGTCTAACCCTCAAGAAGACAGGACCTCCGCCTGCAGAGCGGGGATGTCCAGATTATAGAATCTGGCAAACGTAGAGAATGATGTCCAACCGGCTGCTGCACAGATGTCACAAACAGACAATCTCGACCAAGCCCAGGGGGAGCCCATTCCCCTGGTGGAGTGGCCCTTCACTCCAATAAGGCATTGCAGACTTGGTGATGCGCAGGCCAGCACAATGAATGAATGAATGAATGAATGAGGCATTTATATAGCGCTTTCATATTTACTACTGTACACCCAAAGCGCTTTACAATCATATCAGGGGATCTCTCCTCAACCACCACCAGTGTGCAGCATCCACTTGGATGATGCGACGGCAGCCACAGTACAACGGCGCCAGTGCGCTCACCACACACCAGCTATAGGTGGAGAGAGGAGAGAGAGTGATAGAGCCAATTCAATGTAAGGGGATTATTAGGAGGCCATGATTGGTAAGGGCCAATGGGTGGAATGTGGCCAGGACACCGGGGTTACACCCCTACTCTTTACGAGAAATGCCATGGGATTTTTAATGACCACAGAGAGTCAGGACCTCAGTTTTACGTCTCATCCGAAAGACGGTGCTCTCTGACAGTATAGTGTCCCCGTCACTACACTGGGTGTAGTAGTCACTACCCCGGGGTAGTAGTCACTACCCCGTCACTACACAATCACATCCACTATCCAACAGGACACTTTTTGCTTCATTACCAGCACCCTTTTGGTGCAGACTCCAAAGCTCACAAAAAGCTGCTCTGAGAGCTTTTATGGCTGGAGCGCTCGATGTACACTCATTGACTAACCGGGTACAGCAAATGTAACAACTGCTAATCCACCGAGTCAGGTAGAACTGTCAAATTTGTGACCTGTTCTCTAAATGGAGTGATAACACCTTAAGCACATTACCGTGCCTTGGCTTAAGGATGACCTTACAGTCACTCGGTCCAAACTGATGGCAGGATGCACTTACGAAAAGTGCCTGCAGATCTCCAACTCGCTTTACCGAAGCTAGTGCCAGCAATAAACCGGTTTTAAGTGAGAACACCTGCAAGTGGGCTGACTGTAGTGGCTCGAACAGAGGGCCTTGAAGGGCCCTCGGGATGGTGGACAGGTCCCAAGTTGGAACCATATGGGGGCCAGGTGGGTTCAGCCTTCGGGCTCCCCTAAGGAACTTAACAACCAGCTCATTCCTACTCACCGATTGGCCAGCAATGGGGGCGTGATATACCCCAATAGCCCCCAGACAGCAACATAGTGTCCGCCCAGATCCGGTACACATCTGGTACGTGTGGAATATATGTGTACCAGATGTGGGCCGGATCTGGGCCGACACAATGTTGCTGTCTGGGCCGACACATAAACCTTGAGTCTGGATGGAGTCCGCCCGTCGCCCAGCCGCTCTTGCTGAAAGGCAAGAATTGATGCCACGTCACAAGTTACAGGGTCATGAATTCGGACTGCGCACCATTTGGAAAAGACAGATAACTTAATAATAATAATAATAACTTATTATTATTAGATCACTTAAGGGTGTAGAGACACCTTGGGGTGATAGGGCTCCTACATCTTAGGTTCCTTTCATCACACTTCGAGATTGTTGCGAAGGTCCCCATCAAGGAGCCACAAATGAAGGCTCCATAGTTCCGGCTGAGGGTGCTAGATTGAGCTGCCCGTTTGGGAGAGGAAATCCCTCCGCAGCGGAATAGGCCAGGGAATTGCCATCATCAGCTGCACCATGCCGGGGAATCACGACTGTCTCTGCTAGAGCGGGGCCAAATGGAGGACCAACCATCTGTCTTCCCTGATCCCTAATGACCTGCGGGAGAAGGGCCACCGGAGGAAAGGCATGCAAACGTGCTTTCGGCTACTCGTATTCCAACAAGAAGAATATTACTACTATTATTTATTTAAATATTTTTATTTATTTTTTGTTTATTTGGGTTGTCATAAAAATCTCAGTTACTCTTCATAATAATTGACAAATAAAAATGTGTTAATTTAACAATTGTTAAAACAAAAGCCTGTATTCTGCTCACCTGGATGCACACAATTATAAATAATGCAGAAAGCTAATATCTGTAAACTTTCTTAATAAAGAGCATGCTTGTTTCCTCAGTTCTCAGTCTGTTGCTAGAGTGCATTCAAACCTTCTTTCTAACACTGGGCATAATTAGTCATTATAATTGATTATAAAAATTCATAATCAATCTTTAAAATTTCATTATCACATTGATGCATTTTACACCCTTCATTTAAAAAAAATCTCTTGGATGTGCAAGCTGATGATCTGGGTGACATTTGCACATTGGTTTAAGCTCATTGTGTGAAGCGCTTAAATAAACTTAAATAACTTAAATAAAACTAGTATTAGCATATGAAGCATAATGCACCCTTAGTGCATTAGCTTCTTC
Source organism: Leuciscus leuciscus (assembly GCF_965113295.1). Taxonomy (NCBI): domain Eukaryota; kingdom Metazoa; phylum Chordata; class Actinopteri; order Cypriniformes; family Leuciscidae; genus Leuciscus; species Leuciscus leuciscus. Next base: position 12,551,351 of record NC_138729.1, read on the forward strand.
TTAAAATGTTAATTTTGCGCCATGGCAGGTCATCAAAAAAACAAAAAACAAACAAAACAACAACACAAACAACAACAACAACAAACAAACAAAAACTGCTCTCAAAACAGTCTAAGCAGGGTTGCTGGTCTTAGTTGTTTTGACCTGATCATAGCAGGTTTAGCTTGGCTCCTAATCTGGCCATCTGAAAAGTGCCTAAAATCTCTCTAAAACCAGTCAGCCAACAAGTTTTGATAATTGGCATTTTGAGCATGAGGTGTAATGCTACAAGTTCCTTGTACAGCATGTAACATGATCTCCAGTGTTAGTCAAGGTGCACAAGGAGAAGAAAAAAAGGTTAAAGTATTTGCTCACCCTCATATTGACTGACTTTCTTTTGTGGAACATAAAATATTTCGAGAAATTTACTTTTTTAGTCTAAAGCAGTGTTTCTCAACCAGTGGGTCGCGACCCACTAGTAGGTCCCGGATCATTCTATAGGGGGTCGCGAGACTTTCTCTGTGTTCTCGATGTTACACCGGCACAGCCAATAAGTGAGCTTCACAAAAGGCTCATTGCAACAGACTATGTTTACATGCAACCAAATAATTAGTTAATAATCGTATTGACGGCTCAATCAGGCTGAAAATACGATTGAGCTCGATCCAAATTAAATTTCGATCAGATTGATAGGAATGGTTTATTCCTTAACTAATCCGATCGAGAGGACATGTAAACACTTGATCGGATTGAAAACCGAAACTGAAGGACTGTGCGTGTGCAATGATTATGAAATAGCGTAATGATGTATGACGCGCTGAACGAGCTGTTCTTCCTGTTGAATAAAGTGTCATTTTAAATGAGTGTCCCGTCATCCTAAAATTAAATTTTCACTCCGCGTCTGTGAAGTGGAGCAGGACAACGTCCCACCAATCCTTGTTTCAGACTCTCATCCACAGACGACTGCTTTTAGGCACGGGATGGGGGATTTTTAATGCGTGATAAATATAAGCAGCATAGCACAACGGTTCATATGCTCATTGTCTCCAAATTATGACCAGACTATTAAGTCTGCTGTTTAAAACAAATAAAGAACCAATGTACGAGAATATTTAGTATGCACAAAAACAGCAGGGAACTCTGTATATTCATGCGCATGTCAAAAAATCTATTCCGTTTTTAAGCTTGTGACATAAAAACGGGCACATCAACTCGATCACGTTTAGCGTTCATGTAAACACTACATTCAGATTCATCAAACAGGCTCCTTCTGGATTCAAACCAGACTCAAATTTCCAGAACTCGCAGATCGTGCAACAAAGTTTATCTTGCCATTTAGAACTACCTGTCTTTGCGAGTTGGGATTTTCAACAGTGACTGCAACAAAAACAAAAAGCAGGAATAGGCTGACAACAGCTAGTTTGTGTGCGACACTAGTCTATGAGTCGCACTTTCTCAAATTCCACCACATCTGGATATAATCATTTCAGTTTGCCTCATAGTCTGTCTAATTATTGAAAATGTTTGTGTTTTCATGAAATTAATTATAATAAGCAGGCCTACGGTGTTGGCTAGGTCTAAAGAGGCAGCAGCCCTCCTCCACGAACCCTTGATGATACGCCTTTCCCTGATCCAGGAGCGAGACCCATGCACTTCCACTTAAACTGTTTAGCATGTCCTGTACCCATAGGATAGGGTGACTGTCTGGGATAGATTTGCACTTGAGCTCCCGGGGGACTCTATACAGTGGCTTAAGCTACCATCTTTCTTCCATACACAGACGATCGGAGATGCATAAGAAGAGCAAGACTTCTGAATCCATCCTTTATTCAAAATGTCTTTCACATATTCTTCCACATATTATTTCACCTCTTTGTGTAGTGGTTTTGATATGGAGACATAAGTATGCTTAACTGGTGTCTTTGGAATGACGGGATGCACCCCACATCACTCTCTTCATTCAAGAATGCTGCACACTCCTCCCCCAGCAGCTGCTTAACTTTTCTCTGTTTCTCCAGGGTGAGATGATCGATTGACACTGGTGGGTCCCACAGTGTGGGTCCCACAGATCTCTTTCTGCCTTTTCACATCCCTACAGGTCATGTCCTTACTTTCAGTGACCACTACTCCAGCCACCACACCATCACCACTGTTATTCCTGTCTGACTTCAAAGTAGCAGGTTTCGTGTCTGCTGGATAAATGGACCTGAATTGCGGTACTCATCCTAGTATAGTATGGGGAGCAAGCATAATACTCCATTCCCTTTGCCACCAGCTGCTGAAAAACATTATAGTCTATGATTGAAGGCTGCTCTATGCCTTGCTCACTTGAGAGAAGCACAGGCACCAGGAGTTTTGCCTGGGCCCCTCTTTTCAACCCTAATTGGAATTTCAACTCTACCCATTCAGAGAAGGGTATATCGGTTTGGTTTGCCACTTGGCCAAAGAGGGTTTCCCCTTCGTCCAGCAGCTCACTCTGGCTGCGTGTCACAATGTGGGGAAAGCAAATATTCTTCCATTCCTCATTGATGATGAGCTGGGACTGTGTCCCTGAGCGCCTGCACAGGCACACCTTACATCTGAAGTTGAAGCAGTCAACTATACATCTAGGACCAATGAGTTTTTCCAATCTTGTGCACCTTTCTCCTGACAAGTTCTGCATTCCTTTCTGTAGCTGAATCTTCCATTGGCCGTAAGCTCAGGAGGGTTGTTTTGACCTTTTCTGACCCTCTCTGGAGTTTAATCATCTCATATTTCTCTGATTCTCTCCGCTCTTCTACCTGACAACATCACTTGACTGTTCTGAACCAATGCTTTGGCGGCCATTTCATCTTGACTGCATGGATGAGCCTGCATTTCTGTAAACAGTTTGTGTACTTTTGCCACTTTACTTCCTGTGTTCTTCTTTTGTTTATTTAGTCTCTCTGTGTCATCACCAGCTGCTTCATTCATTTTGTTTATCAACATTTCATCTGAGATCTTTGAAGCGTTCAGGGACAGCCTCAGAAGAAATTTTATATAATCACTAATCAAACCTGTGCCAACAGAATGTAGAAACTTCTTCTGAATATGCTCTGTGCTGAAATATTCACCACCTTTGTCCTTTATCCTTTATCGTTTTGCCCACTCTCTCCAATCTGACCACAGACTTTGAAATCCCTCCTCACAGTGACTTAAAGGAACACTCCACCGTTTTTTGAAATAGGGCATATTCATCTTCTTTCCTACATTTAGATAGGTGGGCAAACGCATTTTTGTCTCAGTGCATGCATTGTTTTAGTTTGACAGGGTCGGCGCTAGCTTCGCTTAGCACAATGAATGGAATCCTTTGTTGCCAGCTAGCATGTCCTGAGTAAAAGTGATAAAAAAAATAAAAAAATAAACCCACCTAATTACTTCTTGTGGCCTGCGTATTCACACCGAGTACAAAAAGCGATATTGATTTGTGGCAGATATTGACTTGATATTTATATTAGGGGGAAGCACAGGCGAAGGACTGCTACTTGGGCGCAGAGATATCAGGCAACACATGAAATCCGAACATACCGGCGTGAATAGTAGCTGGCTATTTTTCCTACAGTACATGAATGGCGATGAAGGAGGAGGCTATTTGAACCGTAGTCTATATACAGCTTCTCAGCATCTATCTTACAACCGATTAAAGACACAGATTAACATAAAGAAGAGTAATAAAAGACAACTTACATGTGCACTTTGTTCTGCCTGTGCTTTGAAAATGGATGGGACGGCCGTATCTTTCAGACGTAGTACTGTCTTTCTGGGCCCATATTCCATTTTTTTCCAAAGTAGTCCTCCGGTGAAAAATGCTCTTCGCAAACACAATACTGTATAATTTTGTAGAGAGGGGTTGAAGTACAGTGTAATGGGAGATTTTTGATTTTCATTACTTACTTTGACTTGCATGCATTTTGCCCATAATGTTTCTTCATTGCACAGTATACCGGTGTGCAGTATTTACTATTAGATGTCCCCATAATGGCTGTTATTTTCCTTCTTTCACTATTGCCTGTGGATTTTACTTCAGCGCGCTCAATCTGACTTTTCACCGGAAATCAGGAAAGGTTGGAATTAATTTTTCTGCTTACTCTCAATTGACTCCCTGGAATTGTTCCAGTGATCAATTATTTCAGCTCCTATTAATCTCACAATCACGAGTACTCGGCTTCGGTCTGGACAATCGCTTGACCTGCCTAGGTCTCAATTTCCTCGCCCTTTTTAAAAGCCTTCTTTTCCTCGTACCACAGCTCTAGTTTCAGTTCTCAAATACAGCCACTATGGTTCACCCACAAAATTTTCTTTTCAAAATCCCCAAATGAAAAATAAATTTGCTGTCTCTTACCCAAGATTTTCTGTTGCCACCTGGATTCTTTCTGATTCCAGTGGAGTTCCTCCTGGCCCTGATAGCAGTTGGCTCTTCTCTCTCAATTCTGCGAGGTAAGACTAAAGCCTGGTGTTTCAGTATGATCAGTCGTCAATCCGCTTTACTCAGGGCCAGAAGAAACTGCCATGGAATCCCACTAGTGTAATGGGAGATTTTAGATTTTCATTACTTACTTTGATTTTCATTAACATACACTAGATTGACTACTATGTGTGTTGCTGACTATGTGATATAATTATTGATGTGAAACGCCTGCCTAGGAAATCGCCTAGTGTTAATCTGCATCGCTATTTGCACTCGGTGTGAATACGCAGGCCACAAGAAGTAATTAGGTGGTTTCAAAAAAAATTATAAATCACTTTTACTCAGGACATGCTAGCTGGCAACAAAGGATTCCATTCATTAAGCTAAGCTAAGCTAGCGCCGACCCTGTCAAACTAAAACAATGCATGTACTGAGACAAAAATGCATTTGCCCACCTATCTAAATGTAGGAAAGAAGGTCAACAAGCCCTATTTAAAAAAACGGTGGAGTGTTCCTTTAAGGGGCCAGGCCAATAAATGATTGTTATTTTTCGATACATTTTTTTATAGAAAAGTTCCCTTTCATTTTTTTCCATTTTATCTCTCATCTGCGTATTTCCAATCTGTGCATCTGCCTCATTCACTACATCCTTTTCAACATGTGAGATGTCTGTCTCGTTTTTATTGCTGCCGCCATTTTCCTCATTCTCTCTCTCTCCCTGCGCCTCCATGAACAAAAACTTTGAATACAAATAGTGCTTCGCTACATCTTCGTCCTCGCTTTCAATTACAGCATCAATCGACTCAATATAACCATCAATGTAACCATCTTGATAAGTGTGCGCTTAGTAGGGACATTTTCGATAGGGATTTTGTTACAATCACATACCTCCTTCACTTGGTCGAGTTACACAGCCACAGTCTCTCTGTTACACAATTGGCTAGTGCTTCCAGATCCATCTTGCGCTGATATGCACCCGCTTACTCGCCCGAGACTCTCTGCTCTGTGGGGCGTTGAGTAGGTTACGATGTTGCGAGTGACCTTGTTACCCGGTATGCGGGGCTTGCCGACATATGCACCACCAAAACCTTGTAACATGGTTCAGCTGTTGTGGCGTTTTCCCTCGGGGACTCCTAGTGTCAGTCATCAACACTACGTCTAAGTGACCAACAGATTGGGAAAGTCTCGGTTACTATTCTGACCTTTCTTCCCTGATGGAGGGAACGAGACGTGGTGTCCCTATTGCCAAAACGCTGAAGTGCATGCTGAAATAGCTGGGACACTGTCTCGGCCCCTCAGCACAAACCTGAATGAGTGATGCACGTCCTTATGTCCGGGGGAGTAGCATGCAAATTCCTCTCGCCAATTCTCATCAGCCTTTTCTCAAAGTATCAGAGGTGTTTGGGGCTCCCAAGTGCTAGCCCCTAGTGTCAGTCATCGATATCACGTCTCGTTCCCTCCATCAGGGAACAAAGGTAACAATTGAAATCGTAACCCTAGTTCCCTGAAGAGGGAGCGAGACGCTGGCGAACCATTTCCAGAACTCCTGGGAGCAGAGTGTGGTAGATTTTTCCCCTACGCACCTGACTTAGGTTGAACCTAGTGTCCTTGACACCTGAAAATATTATACTCACTTTTTGCGCCACTGTATACACACACACACACACACAAAGTCACACGTTTTCTGAAAGGGCACACATACATTTAGCCAAAGAACAGAACGTCTTAGTACATTGTGTTTCAAAGTGTTAGAATGTTAGATGTTAGAGTTATGATTAGTTTGATGCAGTTTACTATTTTATTAATAAAAAAATCTATCACAAGAGCAATCGGGGAAATGCAGATGTGACCTCGGCCATGTCTGCACCATAGCGTCCCACCCCAGAGGGGCTGGATGGCTGAGTAAGAATCACAGAGGACAATGTGTGGTCTCTTGGATTGTGAACAGGTCGGCCTCGGCTCGACCGAAGTTCTCCCAAAGGAGAAGTTCTCCCAAAAGTTCTCCCAAAGTTCTCCCAAAGGAACACGGGGAGTCTCCACTCCCCGTGCCTCAGCCCCTGCCTCGACAGGATGTCTGCCCCCTGATTTAAGTACCCTGGGATATTTATCGCTCTCAAAGACAGTAGCTTCCCCTGGGCCCACAGGAGGATCTGGTGAGCCAGCTTGTATAAGGGGCGCAATCACAGACCCCCCTGATGGTTTGTATAGGAGGCCACCGATGTATTGTCTGACCAAACAAGCACATGATGGCCCCTCATGTCTGGGAGGAAGTGTTTCAGAGCCTGGAACACCGCCAACATTTCTAGACAGTTGATATACCACAAGAGATGATGGTCCTGCCACAGACCTTGGGCTGGGTGACCACTCATGATCGTCCCCCAACCCGTGAGGGAAGCATCCGTCGTTAGCATGACGCGACGACAAGGAGCTCCCAGCACGGGCCCTTGGGACAGGAACCAAGGTTCTTTCCACATAACTAAGGCACGAAGGCATCGCCGTGTGACCTTGATCATGCGGAGTGGGTTTCCCCTCGAGGAGAACCCCTTGGTCCTGAGCCACCTCTGCAATGGTCTCATGTACAACAGGCAGCAAGGTATAACGCTGCTGCCATCAGACTTAACAGTTTTTTAAACTGCTTTACAGTGGCTGGCCAAAGAAAGGAAGAACACAAGCTTCGCCCCCGAAAGCGAACCTCAGGAACTTCCTGTTTTGTGGAAGGATGGATATGTGGAAATATGCGTCCTTTAGATCTAACGTGACAAATCAGTCCTCGACCTGAATTGTGACATGACTTGCTTAAGAGTAAGCATCTTGATTTTTTATTGAGCTTCCCTACAGCGCAGATCTAAAATCGGACGAAACCACCCCATCCTTTATTGGGATCATGGAGTACCGGCTGTAAAACCAGGACTCCCTGCTGGGCGGAGGAACCCGTTATATAACAACCTTCACCACACAACGTAGTTATGGCAACCTTTTGGCCATGTTGTTAAAAACGTTGTTAGAAGGTTGGGTACGTTGTGCCAACGTTCTGTGTTAGCTGGGATGAGCATTGATATAATAGTGCTAAAGAACGTTCTTAGTTTAACTTGTTTAAAACTGAAATGGTTATTTCAAATTACTTCTACCACAGAAATTTGTATATAACACCAAACTTAAACTCTTGCTGTTTAATATTTTAAGTTGGTCAAAGTAAATGGTCAAAAATCGACTTTAATACTTTATGTAATACCAACTTTTTCCACATTCAATAGTTCAATCAAAATGGAAGTTGAATTTTCTTTTACAGTGAAGAAAGTCATACTTTTTGTTAATAATTATTTAACAAGCAGAGGGCAACTGACATTAGTGCAGAGGAAAAAGGAAACAAATGCCTTACGTGACACTACCCACCCATTGAATGAGGAAGAAACTTCACCTGTAAATTACAGTGCATCAAGCCTCTCCTGAGGTAGGCGTGTTCCTATAGAGTTTCTTGAAGACAGCTCTTTTAACACTGCTGAGTGAGGTGATGAATGCATTAACTGCAAAGTACTGGAGGAGGTTCAAGCTGTCCAGGATGGGGGACTGCTGCATGTCAGGTGAAGACAGAGAATGTGCCAGGATTCACCATGAAATTGAGAGACAGCTTAGAATGGACAAAAAGGATGCATCCCGACAACTGAAACTTTTGCTTTTAGGTATGTACTTTCTTGGGTTTTTTTGTTTGTTTGTTTGTTTATGTATGTAGATTTATTTTTATTGACACCCAAAAATTTGTAATGGTAAATATCAATCATTCGAGTTGTTCAGCATCCTAATTGAATAACCTTTAAACAATCATTTATTTACTAAATGTTTACACAATTACACAATGTCAGATGATATGTGCTACAACTTTTATACAATATTTTTTTAGAGCTTATGAAATTAACTCTTAAGATCTTTAGATGACACATTTGACATTTCCTCTAACTGTTAGTGGTCACATGCAAAAACATGCAAAAAGATGTCAATGGAAAGTCATTCATACACATCTCATACAGTATGGCGTTATTTTTTTCTATTCTTAATGAATCTGAAATGCAAGTAAGCAAGTCAGGGTAAGCATGCAAACAAGAACATTCTGTGAATTCCTCACGCATAGGATAGTGATAGGATCAGCTCCAGCATGTCAACAATTTTTATTCAAGGGTTTATTCATGTGATTCAGATTCTTTTATGTTTTCCTTGGTGTGTGCTTATTTTTATGTTATATTTTAGTTTCAGTCTGTTTCTGATCAGTTAATTTGATACTAGTTTAATAAAAGAACAGATGAATAAGCTTATCCAGGTTTTTCCTTGTTATAATTGCGATAGTAATCTACACCCTTTCAACAGAATTCCCATTTGTCAGACCTGTTTGACATGTAAAAGATCAGTATGCAGTGCTGCGATGTTGGATGATTTATTTGTGGGTGGCATCATACGTGGTTTTGTGTTACTATTACGTGGTTACGTGGTTTTGTCCATACTATTTAGTAGTCAAGTAAAATATGCTTTTGACGGCCTCAAACAGAGACACAAAAATAAAACAATCATCAATAATCAACCACAATACTCACAATCACAATAACAATGATTTCAGTTGATGTATTGCAGTCTATAGATTATTATATTGAAAAGTTGTGTCTAAATATAGTTTAACTGGTTTCATATTAATACAAATCATATACAAATCATTCACACCTTACTGGCAGACCATTTTGATGACACTATGTTTATATCCTAAGGCAAATATGCAAACTAGTAAATCCATACTAGAAGTCTTTGTCCAGTCTTTATGTGTTTCTAAAAATGAGCATGAGTGAATGGATCCTTTTGTGTGAAAGAATTGCTGGTAAAGTTGGCTGCCTGCAAAATAACAGTTAGAACAGTAATATTATAAACAGAATGTTCACCTAGCCTCCCCTCCCCCAACACACACAAATCTGTCATTCATTTACTTATCAAATACGCATTAAACTTTACCCCCTCTAATTGTATGTAAGTGTGAACTCGTGAAAAAAGGGAGATATTTTGAAGATTGGCCAAGCTGCGTTTTCACTACACACCAAATTGTAATAAGTAGATGACAAATTAGGACAATTATTAGTGAACAATGAAGAAATATTTCAGTCTGTTTAGCCCTGTGATGGATTGGCCATCATCTGTCCAGGGTGTTTATCTGCCCATGACCTGAGATGCTGGGAAAGGCTCCAGCTGTCACGGTTTGGGTTTTGTTTATTGTTCCTGGTTCTTGTCTGTCATGTGATCCCCTGTTCTAGTCATGTGATCTTGCCTTGTGTTCCCCTGTCTGTTGTCATGTTGTCATTGGTTGATTGTTTAAATGTTCACAGGTGTCCCTTGTCTCGTCATTAGTCCAGTATGTATTTAAGCCCTGTGTCTAGTTCAGTCTTTGTGAGTTCTTGATGTTGTTAAGTGGATGGTGGTTGTTCTGTTCATGTATTTGAGGTCGTAAGTCTGGAGTTTGTTTAATAAACTGTGCTGCATTTGGATCCTGCTTCCTCCATGTTTCAACCGAATCGTAACAGAAGAACTCACCACAAAATGGATCCAGCAGTGGTTAGCAACCAGGCCCTGAGGAAATTCCTTTCTTCATTGTTTCAGGATGGCCAGCCCATTGAGAGATATGCGAGGGACTTTTTGACTTGCTGTCATCTGGGATCATTAGATGACATCCAGCTCATGGAGCTGTTTTGGAGCGGTTTGGATGATGACATTGCTCAATTTATGCCGGAGGACTATACCGGCTGGACCCTGGAGGGACATGTCGACCTGGCCCTCTCCTTGAGCGGTTTGGCATTTACTGTGGGCTTGGCTAATGAAACACCCCTTGAGCTCACAGTACCCCCAGAGCCCTCACCGCTGGTCCCGTCCAGTCCAGAGTCTTCACAGCTTCACGTCTCGTGTGCCCAGCCTGAGAATCTTCACGTCACGCCAACCATCAAGCCAGCCACCGGATTGGTCTATGGCCGTCAAGGACTGGTTTCCAGCGTGGCCGATTCCCCGCTGTTGTCAGCACGTGCTGCCACGAAGGCCATCGTTCCAGGGTCTCGTCCTGCCGAGCCTGAGCTTCACGTCACGCCTGCCGAGCCTGAGCTTCACGTCACGCCTGCCGAGCCTGAGCTTCACGTCACGCCTGCCGAGCCTGAGCTTCACGTCACGCCTGCCGAGCCTGAGCTTCACGTCACGCCTGCCGAGCCTGAGCTTCACGTCACGCCTGCCGAGCCTGAGCTTCACGTCACGGCTGCCGAGCCTGAGCTTCACGTCACGCCTGCCGAGCCTGAGCTTCACGTCACGCCTGCCGAGCCTGAGCTTCACGTCACGCCTGCCGAGCCTGAGCCTGTGCCCGTCACGCCTGCCGATCCAGAGCCTGTGCCCGTCACGTCTGCCGATCCAGAGCCTGTGCCCGTCACGTCTGCCGATCCAGAGCCTGTGCCCGTCACGTCTGCCGATCCAGAGCCTGTGCCCGTCACGTCTGCCGATCCAGAGCCTGTGCCCGTCACGTCTGCCGATCCAGAGCCTGTGCCCGTCACGTCGGCCGATCCAGAGCCTGTGCACGTCACGTCGGCCGATCCAGAGCCTGTGCACGTCACGTCGGCCGATCCAGAGCCTGTGCACGTCACGTCGGCCGATCCAGAGCCTGTGCACGTCACGTCGGCCGATCCAGAGCCTGTGCACGTCACGTCGGCCGATCCAGAGCCTGTGCACGTCACGTCGGCCGATCCAGAGCCGGTGTCCCCTGACAAGATGGCCGCCTCCGAGCCGGTGTCCCCTGACAAGATGGCCGCCTCCGAGCCGGTGTCCCCTGACAAGATGGCCGCCTCCGAGCCGGTGTCCCCTGACAAGATGGCCGCCTCCGAGCCGGTGTCCCCTGACAAGATGGCCGCCTCCGAGCCGGTGTCCCCTGACAAGATGGCCGCCTCCGAGCCGGTGTCCCCTGACAAGATGGCCGCCTCCGAGCCGGTTTTCCCTGACATGATGGCCGCCGCCGAGCCGGTGTCTGCTCCTGAGCCGATGTTTGTTCCAGCCTATGACCCCGTAGCTGCCCCCAAGAAAATTTGGGGGGCCAGTAGGTCCCGCGATGGGATCATGGAGGCCGCGCCGCCATGGTTTCCTGAAATGCCGGCTCCGCCGTGGCCGCCCGAAGGGTCTTCTCCGCCGTGGCCGCCCGAGGGGTCTTCTCCGCCCTGGTCCTCTGCACATCCTGATCCGCCCTGGCCGTGGCCACCCGAAGGGTCTTCTCCGCCGTGGCCGCCCGAGGGGTCTTCTCCGCCCTGGTCCTCTGCAAATCCTGCTCCGCCCTGGCCGCCTGCACATCCTGCTCCGCCCTGGTCTCCTGCACACCCTGGTCTGCCCTGGCCCCCTGAACTGTCTGGTCCACCCACGCTTCATGGCCCAGGCCCGCCATTGCCATGTCCTGGATCTATTCCTCTGCATGGGCCTGGCCCTCCATCCCTCCCCCAAGACCGCCTCCGCTCCACCACCCTCCTGAACTTATGTTTTTGTTTTGATGGGCGTCGGGAGCCGCCCATAGAGGGGGGGGCTATGTCACGGTTTGGGTTTTGTTTATTGTTCCTGGTTCTTGTCTGTCATGTGATCCCCTGTTCTAGTCATGTGATCTTGCCTTGTGTTCCCCTGTCTGTTGTCATTGGTTGATTGTTTAAATGTTCACAGGTGTCCCTTGTCTCGTCATTAGTCCAGTATGTATTTAAGCCCTGTGTCTAGTTCAGTCTTTGAGTTCTTGATGTTGTTAAGTGGATGGTGGTTGTTCTGTTCATGTATTTTGAGTTTGTAAGTCTGGAGTTTGTTTAATAAACTGTGCTGCATTTGGATCCTGCTTCCTCCATGTTTCAACCGAATCGTAACACCAGCATCCAGCAAGTGATTTGGAAAATGGATGAATGGATTATGATCTGTTTATAACAAAAAGTTCTCAAACTGCTTTGGAATATTTGATTGCTTTGCCTGACCTTTGGAATATTCTGGAATAAATAAAAGGGACTTATTTTATGTTTTGTTTCGAGCTTTGTTACTTTTTTGTTTTGTTCTGTTTGCTTTATTAATTGTGAACTGGTCAAAATGTCTACTTTTGTGTTCCACGGAAATAAAATAAAACTGGTTTCAAATTATATGTGGGTAAAGAAAAGATGAGTATGATAACTATTAGCCCTGCAGTCTTATCCTCAACATACAGCACCATCAGGTTCCTCAAGAACAGGAATATTTTCTGTATGAATTACATACTTTTTACAATAAAAAAACATCAGAGCAAAGTGGAATTCAAAACTGAGATGAAAAAAAGGGAGCAGCAATAAAGTGAAGTGACAGGAATGCCAAGTATGGTAACCCATACTCGGAATTTGTCCTCTGCATTTAACCCATCCAAGTTAGTGCACACACATTAGGAGCAGTGAGTCGTGAACACACTGCTGTAGTCCACTAGAGGTCTTTGAAGATATGCCATTTATATTTAAGTGTAATTAAATAATTACCCCAAAAAGAAACCTAACCCTTATCTCTGTCATCATTTACTCACCATAATATATGTAAAGTATGTTTCCTCATGGAACACAAATAGAGGCACTTAGTCCAAAAGCTATTATTTTCCATAAAATGAAACTATATGGTGACCAGATAAAGCTGCAAAATAAGAAGGTTTAAGTGACAGGATGACAGAACTTAAATCCTTTTAATGCTAATGGAACAGCTTCCTCCCACAATAAACTTTTCAAGTAGCTATACACAAAAATCGAATGCATTATGTCTCACAGATAAAACTTTCCATGTTCCTCCACAGGCACAGGGGAGAGCGGGAAGAGCACTTTCATCAAGCAGATGAGAATTATACATGGCAGCGGCTACAGTGAGGAAGACAGGAGGGCCTTTGCCAAGCTGGTGTTCCAAAATATCATTGTTTCCATCCACAGCATGCTTCAAGCAATGGAGAACCTGAACATCCCCTTTGCTGATGGAAAAAACACAGTATGCACCAGGAATTCTAAGACAAAGCATATGTTTTATTCAACAAATTTATAATATATAACTAAACATGTATTATCTCTCCCCTCAAAAAAAAAAAAAAAGAAACAGAGAAGACTGAAATCTATCTGTGTGTTGTAGACATATGCTGCAATGCTTAAAAATGTGATCCCCGAAACAGTGCTGTCACTGGAGGCTAAATATGCTGAAGCCATCAAGAGTATGTGGAAAGACCAAGGCCTGCAGAAATGCTTCGAACGCAGGAGAGAGTTCCAGCTGTCAGATTCTACTAAATAGTAAGTGCAGTGAATATTTCATTTCTGACTCTAACAAAAATAACCATTGTATTATACAGGCTACCATATTGTAGATGTGCACCATGGTAATGCAGTGTTTTTTGTTTAGTTTTTTTGGACATTGTTTTTTGTTTTGATTTGAACTTGTTTCACAATGAATGAACTTCACAGTTATTGAAATAAATCCCAGATAGCAAAATTGCTGTGGCCCAGATCCGGCCAACACTTGACACTTTCATCTGGCCCACATACCGCGTTGAATGATGGCACTTGGGCGGCCCGCTCCTGTTTGCCAGATTTGGGCCACAATTAAGCCATAGCAATGCCGCATGTCAGCCATAAACAAAACAAATGAAGCAGAACTGTCCCACATCTGGCGAGCTAAAATGACATTTCCTGTTTATTATTGTGAAGCTGTATTGAAACAATTACTATTGTATTAAACTCTATTAAACTTGACTTGACTTGGTATATATATAAAAAAAACTGCTATTTACCACCTGATACTATCACTGTGTTATAGTGCTTTTTGTAAGAGCTCTACTTACAATTTAGAAGAAAACTGCTCTTTGCTATTTTTAATACCTGTATATTTCAGACTGTACAGCATGACACTAGCAACGGCAAGGTTTGATTCCTAGAGAATTCATGAACTGCCTTGAATGAGTGAATTTTTTAGTACCCAATCAAACATACTACAGATCTATGAAAACAGAAAATGAATATGGCATATGCAATAATTTAAGGACAAATGTTTTGTATCTCTTTATCAAGCAAATCTGAAATATGCTTAATTCTGTGTTTGGTGAGCTTTGGTGGTCATTGGGTTCAAGACAAATCATTTTAAAGATATTTTAAGGTTGTTGTTGTTTTTTCTCTCTCTCTTTACTAGTTACCTTGATGACATTGACAGAATATCTGCAGCTTTTTACTTGCCGACTCTGCAGGATATTCTACGAGTCCGAGTTCCAACCACAGGCATCATTGAGTACATCTTTGACCTTCAGACTGTCATATTCAGGTAACTCTTCATTTATTGGTGGTGTGAAGATGACTGTAACCCATTTTGTAAATTATAAAATCCCTGCTGTTGCTGCAGAATGGTTGACGTCGGAGGCCAAAAGTCAGAAAGACGGAAGTGGATCCATTGTTTTGAAAACGTTACTTCCATCATCTACCTGGTGGCTCTGAGCGAGTACGATCAGGTCTTATATGAGTGTGCGAATGAGGTTAGCCCACTTCCTTGCATTCTCGAATAGCTCTTATGGTTTATTAAGATTTGCCGTCATTACATCATAGGTGATTAATTTGACAGATAAACTCTGGATTCATGGTGGTTTATTTTGTTGATATGATGTTCTACCACCACAGAACCGCATGGAGGAGAGTAAGGCACTTTTTAAGACAATCATCTCTTACCCCTGGTTCCAGGAGTCATCTATCATCCTCTTCCTCAATAAGACAGATATCCTGAAGGAGAAGATCTCAAAGTCAGACCTTAAAACGTATTTTCCACAGTATAAAGGTTGGAGTGCCAACAACATGGCTTAAATTCCTATTCTTAACAAGCATTTTTGTCTTATTTTTCAGTTAAAATATCTAAAAAATATTTAAACAAGGTCCATTTACTTGAGAAGCAACAGGAGAAGCAATAAGACTTGTTTTCACAGAATAATTTGTCTTTCCAAACTGGCAAAGTTTTCACTTGTTTTAGGTATAAACATGTTAAAAACTATTTAAGTGAAGAGAAAGAAATCTGCCAGTACACTGGAACAAAATGTTTCTATTGAATATTGCAGTATTTATTTAAAATGATTTATCTGTGCACATTATTATTATTATTTTTTAATTCATGTGCCCTCGTAATCTTTAATAAAAATAATTTCCCCTCCCCCTTACAACGTCATCTCTTCTATTGTCTTATGATGGTTTCACTGTGAGGACAGGACCAAAACCTCCCTTTCAGCAACCTGTCACTTACGTGAGATCGCAGCAATTAGCAGACAACAACAATCCAATAATCTAATCAATTCCTGATGGAGAAAATCAAGTCCCTTCCCAAAAAAATGTATAGTTCAAGAAGCCGTTGCTTGGATATACGTCATATAATGAAGAAAAACTATTGCAACTAATTAATATGTCATTTATTGTGGTAAATATTCTAGAGTGCAGTGTGGGGGAAGCTATTTTAAAAGCAATGAAATTATGATATAAAAAGAAAAGCTACATCCCAGACCCCAGCTGCTCCCGACGAGCTGGATCGCCTTGCATGGCTGACACCGCCGTCGGTGTATGAATGAGTGAGTGAATGGGTGAATGTGAGGCAATATTGTAAAGCGCTTTGGTGGCCATTGGGTCTGTGAAAGCGCTATATAAATGCAGTCCATTTACCATTTACCATTTACCATTTACATTACTCTGGTTTGAACTACTATCATAATACTGAAAATGTTTTTGTTAGTTACTCCCCAACACTGCTGCAGTGCCACTGAACTCCACAGACATAATGAAATCGGTGTTATCTGCTTACTCAACAGGCCCTGAAAAGGATGCAGATGCCGCAATGAAGTTCATCTTGAGTATGTATGAGGAACAGAACAGGGACACAAATAAACGCATCTATGCACATTTCACATGTGCAACCGACACTGAAAATATCCGCTTTGTTTTTAACGCTGTGAAGGACACCATTCTGCGGAACATCCTGTCCACATTTAACTTGAGTTAGGTGATAAAAGTGCTTTTATATATGGCTAGAATGAATTTTTTTTTTTTTACCTCTGAGTCAGTGAAAATGTGAATGTGATCTGTGTGTGAGTGCTGAGATCATGGCAAAAGCGCACTCTGTGAATTCTTATGGCATTGGCGGAAATTAAAGGGAAAGTTTACTCAAAAAAATTAATATTTAATTTAGTGTTTTGCTGAATAAAGAAAGTCATGAGGGTGAGTAAATGTTAATATTTTTATTTATATATTATTTTTGGGTGAATTTTCTCTTTAGTTTTGTTCTTAGTATTTACCCTCTGGATTTCCGGGGACTTTTTTTTATTTATTTTTTTATGACAGCATTTTTCTAATTATATTAAAACCCATATTATGCTTGAAAGGCCCATGCAGAATAAACGTGAAAAATTTATTAAATGTTATTTAAAAACACAACCAGCAATTCAATTAATTATTTTTCAGTAATATTAGTGATTTCTCACCCTGCCAACTTGCCATCAACCTATCCAAAAACTTCCCAGTAAACTAAGTCTACTCCAGAGACAAACCCTAAATGTGTGGTATCAGGTAAATGAGTGCTATATTTTCATTAACACTTCATGTGGCCGTCTCAGTGAGTATCCGCCATTCCAGACAAAATTTAAATGAAATATGAATTAAGACATGTGGCATAAAAGACAGAATTTGAATCCATGCAAAGCATGTGTAAACAATGTCTTTGCTATTCAAATAGTCTCTCCAACACTGTACATATCGTGGCATGTTCACTGTGACATTGATGCATCTGATCACAGATTATTTGGGTGGTCCTTACTTAGTTTACAAGAGGAAAAACTGCAGTTAACTGTAGTTAAAATAATGTAGTGTTTAATAAATGCTGTTGCTCTAAAATAATTAGTCCAACTTTTGCATGTGCATTGACTAAATATAGTTTTACTTTATTTAGATATTATTTAATCTTTCTACATTTAGTGATGTAAAGTCCTTTTTGCAGTGAGAACCAAACAGTGACAGTGACAGTGACAGTGAAGGTCAAGTATGGTAACCAACCCATACTCGGAATTTGTCCTCTGCATTTAACCTGTGAAGCTGCAACGCCACTTTTGAAAAATCCCCAGAAATGACATACCCAAACTGAAACAGATACAGTTCATGAACCCTTTGCACTAAAAGCACAAGTATGATCTCATTTGAAAGCTGACACCTGGTAGTTTATTGTAAATGTAGAATTAATTATTGTCATAATGAAAAAAACATTTTTTAAATAGCTTCAAAGTTTTGTAAAGTTATTAGAAATTTATTTTTATTAAACATATTCATGAAAATAAAATTGAAGTGGGCCCTGGAGCAATCTAGAAATGCACTGCAGCTAAAGCCATATGTGTGACCATGTTATATTTAAAATCTGAAAATGATAAGTCTAAAACTCTGTATTTAGTTAAATGTTTTTCAAGATCATGTCAAATTACTTTATTTTGATTAGACTCTAAAAATGCTACTGATGTTTAGTCATCATCTAAGTCATCTATTCAGTCTATTGTCTCTATTGTTTTGTGGTGCAAACGAGCCCCATTCAGTCTCAGTCTCCCCAGTACACATTCACACACCTCTCCAGCCTGGTTATGGCTCTAAATATGCATATCTTTTGTCTGCATTATAGTTACTAACGACTGGCTATTCACAGGCTATTCATAGGGTTTCAATCCCTAATTTATTTTATCAAAGTTCTCACTTATATTTGAAACTGTATCAAATGCACTAAAACATTTCAGAAAAGCATTACTATTTAGAAAAAAAACCCATAAAAGAATAACTTCTAGGTGACAGGTGCACCTGAGCTAGCTAGCATGTTAGCTTAGCACACCATCAATACACGACCATTTATGAGATTAAAACTATGTTTGTGCTTCAAACTTATTTTAAAACGCAAGACGAGTGTTTTAAATAATCTTCTGTGATCTAATTTGGCTTCAGATAAAAAAAAAATCAGAAAGAAAATATATTATTTATAGTATGCACGATGATAAAGTCTATATCGATTAGCATTACATTATAAATATAATCTATTATTATAAAAATACCTGGCATTGCTTGAAGAACACTCAAATATCAAATATCATTTGCAATCATGTTTATTGTCTTCAAAACGTCTGTATCTGCATATTACAGCGATCTCTGTGTTAGCTTTGTGTGTAGCTGCTATCAGTGACGTCCTTGAAGGTCACATGATTATGTCTCTTCTTCATGTTCCATATATGGAGTATTTTTGTGCATATAGCGCCCTCAGGCTATTGGTATGAATTGAAAACACAGCACATCTCAGTAAGAAGCGCTCATAATGATTACATCGACGCATTTGGGTATAAATTCAATAAATATTATTCCTGTCTATAGAAATATGATGTGAATCTATGAGAATATATCAATATTTCTCCAAGTCTGCACATTTTTGAGCTAAAAGCCCTGAGGGACGTTGTTTTGTGAATCGCTGTCATGACAACAGCACGGAGTTTTTTTTTATGAATGGACCAGCTGACGGTCATAATTCATATTAAAGGGATCAACGCATTTTTCCATTTCATAACTCCTGACACAAAACAAGACATAACTGTCACTATAAGTTTCTCAGAATACAATAGTTGTCAAATACTGAAACTTGAGTCTTATATCTTTTTAATGATGTATAGTTTGTCAAGGTAAAACATTTAATCTGATAGTAACTTTGAACTAAATAAATAAAAAAACGCTTCAGTGCGCCGACGCACTGGTGAGGGTTAACATCCAAGTTAGCCCACACATTAGGTGTAATGAGAAGTGAACACAAGCATTGTAAACCGTGGACACACACACCCAGAGCAGTGGGCAGCCATTTTCTGTAGCACCCGGGCAGCAATTGAAGATCATGAGATTGAAGAAACATAAGATCATGTTTGAAGCGATGGAGGAAACATGAGATCATCTAAAGAATTCATGTGTACTGATTTCTGTTCTTTCTTAAAGTTGAAGAAATAGCCTCCCCACCCCTCAACAACAATAATAATGTGTTAATTTACTTAACCTTATATGGAACGACTCCAAGTATCATGTTTGTAAATATTTACTCTATGTACAGTCATAATTTCTAATGTGATCAAGTGTAGAAGCTAAATTAATGTGTGTAAAACTTTAGTATGACATTAAATTGTATTTACTTTTTTTTTTTTTTTTTTTTTTTTTTACAACAGATGCAATGCAGTTGTATTTTAGTGTGACAAAATAAAATTGATTGCATATCAAATGCATTTTAATACTTAATTCCATCAAGCAGTAACTTTTTAATTTTCCATTTAGGAGCCAAAACATGCTCACACTTTCTTTCTTTTTTTCTTCAGAAGGGTGCAACTGAAAATCATTTGAAATTAATCTGAAATGCAATTTTACTATTTAAAATTGTATTGCATGAATACATCACAAACATTATGAGATAAAAGTTAAGATCATTGTTTTCTTCATGATACATGTAGTGAAACGTTGGAATTCAGGCAGGGAAAGGAGCAGGCTGAGAATTGGATCCACATGCAGTTGGATGAAAATGAAAATCTCAAGTGTGGTCCTCGTGGGGGTGATTATTTTGACGCAGACGGACTAATTCCACTGAGAATCGGATTCATATACAGTTAAGAGATTTATTAAAAAAATCCACAAGGTTGAAAACACAGGGAGCGGGAGAAACACAAGACAACCTAGGATACAAGCAAACATTTAACGACTGACAAACACAAGTAAAACAATATAGCTGCAAGCAGTGATACGGGGCCAAGCCCCTGAAGCAGCAGCAACAGCAGTGAAGAGCAGGAAGAGTAAAAACATCAGAAATTGAACATACATGAAAAAACAGCTGGTTCAGAAGGACAGAGGAAAATGAACTCTCCATTTTTCCAGATTTCATGACCTGTTGGTGGCCCTGTTCAGAGTCCTGCACGGGTCCATTTTTGGAGACCCGCCCCCGCCCATACCCGCAAAGTTCAGCACCAGATCCGAACCGTCACCCGTGATAATATCAAAATTAAATCCGCACCCGCCCAGACCCGTTAATATTTGGTCCGTTACCCGACCCGTGCCCGCGATAAACCACACAGGTGACGTGTTCATGTAACATGTAAGGGTGCGCTGCCAATAACGCACCTAAAAGCTGTCACAAAGAACTGGGAAAAGTAATGATTATTAATATGTCAAATATATCAATGAGACATTTCAATTGTTTATTAATAAGCAAGTGTTTTCTGTGTCAAAGATGACGATGCTGACTCGCGATCTTCGCAGTAGTGAACGCTCCAGAGAGAAATGCAAATTTCATACGGATTATAAGCAGAGAACAGTCTGTTTTCTTTCGTTTTGAATTGTTTTGTTTAAAAGTACACATTTCATGCTTTCTATTTCTCAGGTCTGTGAGGCAAGTAGCTTATACGATGAGTTTCGGTTCATTTAAGAGACGATCAGTTCACGCGCGGACGCCTCCGTGTCCTGATTATATTGCCTGCCTGCTATATTTACTTCTTATTTATTAAATCCAGGAATTTGGTTGATGAAACATTGATTAAAATTAAGATACAATTAATACAAAACGAAATTCACTTTAAAGAAAGGCTTTCTACAAAAACAAACTTAATGAAGTGGTCAAAATCATGTCTGCCCACTCCATTTGTCTCACGATATTCGAGATCATCTTATCTTATTCATGCTTTTCACTTTTCATATAATCAACATGAAATAAAAAAAAAAAAGTATATTTTATTTAAACATGAATATGAAACTAAATCATTTTTTAATGACTGGGCTACAACACATAGGCCTATTAGCCTACAGTACAGAGAAATTTAATGTCGCAACTTGGTCGGACTAAAAGGGGAGAAAAAAATTTAATTGGGTCGGTCCTAAATTGACAGGGTCGGTCGGGTTACGGCAAACAAGAATATTTTTAAGGATGGCCTGACTAAAACACATATTTGCGTATGTGTAATGGTAATTTAGACATAAAAATATTGCACATATTTTTCATCCTCTACCCGCCCATAAGGAGTTCATTATCCGCCCGCGTCCCCGCCCGTGAATTTTAGGAATGTCACAATCCACCCGTTTTAGCCACTTTTATGCGGGTACCCGTTGCAGGACTCTGGCCTTGTTCCTAAATTTGGAATGGCCCCTCAGATCATGGTTCCGATGAAGCGTACCAATTTACGTCTCGATTGTTCAATGTTTGGCCGAGATACAGCCTCTGAAGTAATTTTGGGTTGACCTCATTATGTTCGTGACACCCAAACTTATTGAACAAAGATGAATAAAAAAAAAATCTGTTCAGTCATTTCTGTGCGGCTCAGTCCGAAGATCATCTGTACTAATTTTTGTAAGAATTTAGCAGCAAAAAAACTGACCACTGTACTTTTCAAAATGGCCACCACTGTAATGGGCGGAGTCTTAATGTAAGATATTGATTGAGATCACCATAATGAGAACCAAAGTTTAATTTCTCTAGATCAAAGGGTTCAAAAGTTCATAATTTTCCCATGTTCCGTTGATAGGGCTGCCATTGACTCCCATTCGGGAAAAATAATAATAATAAGAAAACTAACAGATACAATAGGGGCTATCCCCTTTGGGGCTTGGCCCCTAACAAGGGCTATTTATACACAAGACAAGCTTAACAAGGTAATGAGAGGGCGTGGTTAATTGTTAGACTGTACCATAGTACTGAGACTGCTCTCATTAGAGTCACAAATTATTTGCTCTTATCATCCGATTGTGGTTGTATCTCTCTATTAGTTTTACTCGATCTTACTGCATTTGATACTATTGACCACAACATTCTTTTAAATAGACTCGAAAATTATGTTGGCATTAGTGGAATTGCATTAGCATGGTTTAAATCAGTGGTTCTCAACTCCAGTCCTCGGGACCTGCTGCTCTGCACATTTTGTATGTCTCCCTTATTTAACACACCTGAACCAGATCATCAGCTTGTCAGGAGAGACTCCATGAACGGATTTGAGTGGGTCAGATAAGAGAGACATACAAAATGTGCAGAGCAGCGGGTTCCGAGGACTGGAGTTGAGAACCACTGGTTTAAATCATACTTATCTGACCGTTATCAGTTTGTAGCAGTAAATGAAGAGATGTCTTATCGATCAAAAGTTCAGTATGGCGTCCCACAGAGCTCAGTGCTAGGACCTTTGCTGTTCACTCTGTACATTCTACCTTTAGGAGATATCATTAGAAAGCATGGCATTAGTTTTCACTGTTATGCTGATGAAACTCAGCTCTATATTTCTTCACGCCCTGACGAAACTTACCAATTCACAAAATTAACGGAATGCATAGCTGATATAAAAAACTGGATGACTACTAATTTCCTACTACTTAATTCAAAAAAAATCTGAGATTCTGATTATTGGACAAAAAACTTCCTCAAGTAATAACCTAGAATACTGTCTAACACATGATGGCTGCTCTGTCAAGTCTTCGTCGTCGGTTAGGAACCTGGGTGTGCTCTTTGATACCAATCTTTCATTTGAAAGTCACGTGTCTAGTATCTGTAAAACCGCATTTTTCCATCTAAAAAATATACCTAAATTACGTCATATGCTCTCAATGACAAATGCGGAACAATTAGTTCATGCGTTCATGACATCTAGGCTAGATTATTGTAATGCTATTATGGGTGGTTGCCCTGCACGCTTAATAAACAAACTACAGCTGGTCCAAAACACAGCAGCTAGAGTATGACCAGGAAGGATGACCATATCAGCCCGGTTCTGTCAACACTGCATTGGCTCCCTATTAAACATTGTATAAATTTTAAAATATTGCTGATTACTTACAAAGCACTAAATGGTTTAGCTCCCCAGTACTTGAGCGAGCTCTTAACGCATTATAGTCCTTCACGTCTCTTGCGATCTCAAAATTCCGGCCAGTTGATAATACCTAGAATATCAAAATCGACTGCTGGCGGTAGATCCTTTTCCTATTTATCACCAAAACTTGGTTAATTGTCATAGGAAGACCCGAGGGTAACTATTGTAACCACCAAGGAGCAGCAGGGAAACATGAAGTGAACAATGCAACAAAGGATACACAGAACTCTTGGCAATTCAGCTAGAGTATGGTAGTGTTAACATCTTGTATTATTTATACATTGTTAACAACAAATATGGACAAATCAAATAATTTAGGAAAGGGACTCAGGGTGTAACGTTGTAAGTCAGATGATGAAGAGAAGAGGCAGAGAAGATAAACTCTTCTCTGAGAAAAGTAAACTCAGGTAATCCAATGGGTTGGAACTGCAACGAGACAGCGTGTATCACACAACACACAATAACGGACCACTGAAAGGAACACAAAGAAGAAATTAAATACACAGTGATAATGACAACATAACGAACAGGTAAAGTCAAGTCAAGTCACCTTCATTTATATAGTGCTTTTAACAATATAGATTGTTTCAAAGCAGCTTTACAGTGATAATAAGAAATTAAAGAAACAGAGATTGTTTTGGCTTCATAGCAGTTCAGGAATAAAGTTATTGTCCAGCTAAAGTTAGTTTTTGATTGATTCCCTTCCATTGCAAAGATCATTAGTTATTAACTTAATGGCCGTTTACACGACACCGTTTCAAAACAGAACATTTTAATGTGTTCTGGCCGCTCATTTGCACGACAACAGTGTTTGGTGGCTCGAGAACGCAAACCTTGAAACAGGTTCCAAGGCGTAAGTTTCATCTCCATGTAAACTTCAAAAACGTAAAATCCGCGAAAATGGTGACAGCGTGCACATGCATATCATGTGTTTTAGTCTATAGGTATGAGCATTTGAATATATATATATGTGCGCAGGCGCATAGTCTTTCTTTACAAATTGACGTCGCCAAATTACTTGTCCGCCTGCATAATAAATAATTTTTGGTAGTTTCCGCGTATCCATGCAAACTGGAATTATTTTGATAACGTTTTATCTGTACAGAGGTAAAGGGAAGGGAAGGAGGCCTTCACAGGGGAAGAGTCTAGTTGACACTTCAGGGCTGCATTGTCTTCGTGTCCAAGCGCAAATGGAAGTGATTTGGCAAGTCAACTGTAAGGTTACATTTGCCAGCATATGCCCCCAACACTGCAAAGAACCAACAGGAAAATAAATGTGTGGCTGTACTAGCAGCATACTTGTAGTAAATGAATACAAACTTCAGCATATTCTGAATCTCTAACATAAAATAATAGACTTCTAACCAACATCCTCCTGTTATGTGCAATTGAGCAATATAATCCTTCAGACAATTTTGTTTAGTTTTTTGTTATCAGACAAAAAAAGAAAGAAAAGAAAAAGACTTGAAATTGTTGTTGTATACCACAATCTAAAACGGCTTATACAAAAAAAAAAGTACATGATCATCTGTAGAGAGCATGGTCAAAATGTAACTTTTTGTGCCTGGCATTGCACTGATACACACTGTGACTGTGGAGGGCAGTACAGTAGATATTTTGAATTTTTTTCCCCACAGTTCCTGCCAACAGTGTGATATACTTTTTATGATGAGAGGAATATAATAAATCAGTATCCCCTAATATCCAAATTCTAGGATCATTACTAATTGGGATACCTATAACCTTTGAAGATATATCAATTATATATTCCCAAAAGTCTTTCAAAACAGGACAATTCCAAAGCATATGGACTAAATCGCCTTCAGACGTTTTACACCTTTGACATTTTGCAGATATGTCAGTATTTAACATGTGAAGTTTCTGAGGAGTATAATATGTTCGATGCAGAATATTAAATTGGATTTGTTTGGTAGACATTAAAATAGTATGCATTCTTTCCATAACACATTCCCACTCCACCAGATCATATGTACAGTCAAGATCTCCTTCCCACCTCTGCTTCAAGATTACATTGTCAAATGGCTTAAAATAATTAGTTAATGTGCTGTATACAGAAGCAATACCTTTTAGGGAGGACACAATCTTGTTAAACATAACATTTTCAAATGCCGACCGTGTTGGAATTTTAGGAAATGTCTGGGGGGTGATCTTTTTGACCTAATATCTGACTTGCAAATATTTGAAGAAATTATGTTTTGGGAAATGTTATATTACTGGGATAGCAATTCAAAGCTCATTAAAGAGTCCTTGGCATACAAGTTGTCCAGTGTCTTTATACCTTTACTCGCCCATGCTTTTGCCATCAGCAATACCAAGAAGTATAATAGGGTTTTCACAAAGGGGTAGCCTAAATGCTTAAGTGGAATAGTACTAAGGCTGCATAGATTATGCGATTCCATCCATGCAGAAAATGTATGAAGTATTAATGGATTTTTAGTGAATGTAGACAAACATCTTTTTGACCCCATAAAAAGGAATAACCTTTAGTGGGATGGAACTCCTCTCCCACTGTTCTATCACTGTCCAGCTAGTATCAACCTTATTAGGATGCAACCAGATCCATATATAGGCCGAAATTGCAAAGTTAAGTAGTAATGTCTAAAATTGGGAAGGTTTAGCCCGCCTTTCTTATATGGTGCTTGACGTTTAAGAAGTTTTACTCTAGGGTTTTTGCCTTTCCACAGAAAGCACTTTTA
Organism: Leuciscus leuciscus; assembly: GCF_965113295.1. Lineage (NCBI taxonomy): Eukaryota > Metazoa > Chordata > Actinopteri > Cypriniformes > Leuciscidae > Leuciscus > Leuciscus leuciscus. The sequence goes on from NC_138729.1 coordinate 12,577,383, forward strand.
GTTCCTTAAAATAAGACTTAGGGATGTTCGAGGGGAGACACTGAAATATACACTACCGTTCAAAAGTTTGGGGTCAGTAAGATTTTTTGTTTTTAAAAGAAGTATCTTCTGCTCACCAAGGCTGCATTTATTTGATTAAAAATACAAACAAAAACAGTAATATTGTGAAATATTATTCCAATTTAAAACAGCTGTTTTCTATGTGAATATAGAGTAAAGTGTAATTTATTCCTGTGATCAAAGCTGAATTTTCAGCATCATTACTCCAGTCTTCAGTGTCACATGATCCTTCAGAAATCATTCTAATATGATGATTTGATGCTCAAGAAACATTTATGATTATTATCAATGTTGAAAACAATTATTTACATTTTTATTTTTGATGATGCTATGATGAATAGAAAGTTCAAAAGAACAGCATATGTCATAATATTTCACAATATTACTGTTTTTTTTTTTTATTGTTTTTTTTATCAAATAAATGCAGCCTTGGTGAGCAGAAGATACTTCTTTTAAAAACATAAAAAAATCTTACTGTGTAGAGAATTGTGGATTGGTCAGGTATACTAACAGGTCATCAGCATAAAGGGATAATTTGAGTTCATTAGTACCAATTTTAATTTCCTTTATTATAGTATGGGACCTTATTGCAATAGCGAGAGGTTCGACAGCCAGGGCAAATAATAAGGGAGATATAGGGCAGCCTTGCCTACAACCACTAGACCATGTAAAGGTGCTTGACATAATACCATTGGTGTATATTTGTGCTTTAGGAGAATTAAAAATAGTTTTTAAATATCCAATGAATTTAGAGCCAAAGCCCATGGTTTCTTAGGGTTGCAAAAGAAAAGTAGGCTCAATTCTGTCAAAAGCCTTTTTGGCATCCATAGACAGAATGAACATTGATAATTTCTACTTTTGAGCAATTTCAATTATTTGTATTGCTACAATTTCAACTTCTTAAACTTCAAGCACCATATAAGAAAGGCGGGTTAAACCTTCCCAATTTTAGACATTAGGCTACTACTAGACAGCCTTCTAATATTATCGGATTCTTGTCTATTCTTAACGAATCCTGTCTGATCTGGATGTATTATTTTTGTTATAACAGTTTCTAGTCTTAGGGCAAGCAATTTGGTCAAAACTTTACAGCCTATAAGGCCCTGGACACACCAAGCCGAAGGTCGGCCGTCGGGCAGTTTTGTGCTTCGGCTGACTACGTTTTCTAGTGTGACTAGTGTGTTCCGCACTGTTGGCTGAAATTGGTCCTCCTCTGCTTTTTTTCGGCCAATTCGACATGTTTAATCGGTGTCGGGCCGTCGGTGAGAGAGATAACTCTGATTGTCTGTTCAGCTTAGTGAAAAAGTCACTGCACGAGAATAATAGCAAAACAGCAAGCAAAGAAGTCAAAATGGTACAGACAGAAGGCTGTTCTAATGTTATGTCATCTTACCTGAGTGTTCCTTGGCAAATATTTCAATATTAACATGAGCGGAGTGGAATAAAGAAAGTGTTTAAAAGGATTGATATTCAAAACGGTAAGCACACTCTGCTTTGTTTATGGTGTGTGTATCTGCAGCGTAGTCGACGTCGACTGAATGGGGTTCACGCTTAGGGAGCCTGTCTTCTTCGTACTACTATTTAATCAAGCCAATTCAACATTGGCGTGCGTGATTACATGCTCCGCCCCGCAGCGCGGGTATAAACACGGAAGTGGACGCACGCACCAGTTGCCTTTCGCTTCGGAGCCGATCGGATGTCTCTTAACCCTCTGGGCTTCTTCTTCGCCCGAAAACGGGCGAAAACTTGAACGTTTGGAATTGTTTAATTTTTTTGCTTCATCGGATGGGGGTGAAACTTGGTGACTTTTGTTGTATTACCTATATGAACACACACAAAAAAATCAAGGAGATGATTCTGATATGTTAAAGGGTCGTAAAAAAAAGAAGTCACACTTAGCTTCCTCCCGCCCGAAAACGGGCGACATAGGAAATGAATGGGAAATACGAAAAAATAGGAAAACTCAGAGAAACTTTTGGTGGTACAAGCTACAGATCAGCCTCTGTGCTGAAAAAAAGTGTACAGCAATGAAGGGGTGACACTCTAAAACATCAAGAGTGCAAATAAGACACCCTCCCCCCCCCCCCCCCCCCCCCCCCCCCCCCACACACCCCCCCCCACACACACACACACACACACACACACACAGAGAGAGAGAGAGAGAGAGAAATGAACTGGTAAAGGCCCTTTCACACTGGACGCGATTTTGACGCACGAATCATTCGCGAGATGGTTTTATTTTTCGATCAGCTGTTTGTGTAATGAGTGCTTCCACACCGAACGCGAATGCGCAGCGGCGAAAAAACGACTTTTATTTTATTCGCTTCGATGTCGATTTTTTTTTTTTTACTTTTGCGGCGACGAATAGGCTTCAGCCAATCACATACTACAAGGACAACGATTTGAAAGACAATGTGTGGCGTAGCATTGCCAACCAACTCGGTTATCTTGACTGTGAGTTTGTTGTGTGATAGTTTTAGTCATATAGTCCTGTGCTGTGTAGGCTAGCAGGCCAAACTACATTTG